>NC_142544.1:1413214-1749642 GCF_056151865.1 Erythranthe guttata | reverse complement strand
CGACACAAATAATTCGCAGAATTGCAAGAAAAAAAATTAGAAAACTCGGAATAAACAGAGATTTGAAAAATTAAGAACCCGAACAATGGGATAATGTAATTCAACAACAAACAAAGAAACTAAACTAAGAAGCAAACGAATATTTTATCGTTCCGAGCAAGGGGGCGAAATACACTAGATCATAAAATTAATACTCCAGTCCTCCCGATTATCCGCTTATTTATTTATTTATTTTCCCGAAATTAATTCATTTTGCAATATCCTTCTCTACTCAACTAGTGATGGTGAAACTCATGGATCGAGGATTTTGCTATTCCCTAATTTTCCATAGTAAAATCGAGAATGTTCTAGGTTATACGCATATTCTAGAATGTTACCGATAATTAAAATAGATTCATCGAATTTGGATCAATTTTCTAGTGAATACGAAGGAAATTACACGGCATAACCGACCATCTTTCAGTTACACGGTAATAACTCCGAATCGAACTACATTTGGAAACTTACCCGTATCCGGGCAAATCGACAATGTACCAACTTTTATTAACCAAGAAATGATTAATCAACTGAGTCTTTCCTGCAAAAAAAAAATATATATATATATCCATTTAATTTCAATATTCAATCCCAATATTAAATTAAAAAAAAAAGAATTCAGTTTTAATACAGACAAATATTTCATTCAACCTGGCTTCTTAGAAGTGAGGGCAACTTCCTTTTTGCGGACAAGAAAGTTAATGAGGGAAGACTTTCCGACATTGGACCGGCCCAACATTGCGAATTCGGGCCGTTCGTCTTGCGGGCAATCCTTGGCCCGAATGCTGCTCTTCACGAAATCCACCTCCTTGATTTTCGCGTCGCCGGCGTAGGGTCCCACCACGATGTTCGACCCGGGCAGGACCATGTCCTCTGTCACCTCATCCGGGTCGACCCCCGGCGGCACAAATAGCACCGTCCGCGCGAACTTGTTGGATTTCGCCTCCGCCGCCGCCGCCGCGGCTCCGGAGGCGCGGTGGGGGTTTGGGGTTTGAGAGGCGGCGGCGCGAAACGAGAGCGAAAATGGGGGTGGTGGGCGAGGGTTGGGAGATGGGAATTTGAGGAGAGAGGAGAAAGTGGGGTGAAAGAGACGAGATCTTAGAATCAGTAGCATTATTTTTGCAATAAAATTGATTTATTGAAGAAAGCTTCTATCTATAAGCAAGAACAGAGGATAGAGGGTTTGGGGGTTTTTAAAAATAAACCGATAATCGATTTTATTTTATTTTTTACTTATTTATTTTTTTGAAAATAATAATTGAATCTGAAATGTTAAATGTCGTTTCAATTTTACTAATGTCGTTTTGACTTCGAACCTGAGTTTGACATATTTCTATTTTAATTTTGGCAAACTTCGAAACACGAAAACTGTAGTCATTTGGGTTAGCTTTCTAATCCAATTTAAATCCACTAGATTGGATGTCGTGTGACAAAGTTATGCATGAATGAGTCACATTTTGAATTTTAGATACCTCAATACATCAAAGTTGTGGCAGTATCCGTTGATTCATGTATATCTTTCTCGTCCGATATCGAATTTTGGTGATTCAAGTTGGATTAGAAAACTAACTCAGAATACTACAAATTATATTTTTCGGCTTTTGTAAAATTTGGAATTAAAAAGGATCAAAATCACGCTTGAAGTCGTAACGGTATTATTAAACCTCGAAAGAAATTTATCACATCCCTAATTGAATTATTCCCTCATCAGGGAAAATAATTTTTTTTTTATCATATTAAAGGGAAAAAGATATTCGAAAAAATTGTTATTTTGGATATCGAATGATGCAATATTTATTAAAATAAAAAAAATAATATTATTTTAGTCTAAAATTAAGAATATTTAATAATTCTCTAAATTAATGTACATACTAGACACTTGAAAAGAAATGGACGGAGTATATTTGAAAATCACGATCGAATTTCTCTCCGTAAAAAAATATTTGTCATTTTAGAAATTATTTTTTTTCTTCAAATTATTGGTTAAAATATAATTCAATGCATTTCATGGACTTTTTTGTTTTGGGTTTGATTGGAGAGCCCATCTAGTTTTCATGCCCATTGGTACTTCTTATGGGCCCTAATCAATTGAATTAACCTAATAATTAAACCTAAATGATTTTTGTCAGACTTTTTTTTTTCTATAATCATTTTCATTTTTAAAATATTTTAATTTACTATTTAATTTAAAGTTTTTTTTTTTAAAATACACCAATAACTTAATTTCCGAACATTATTAGAATTTATCATATCAATAGTTTTAATTTTATTATTTTACGAAAGGAGGTGTTCCTGTTTTTGAAAATTTATGAAATTTTCATAAACTTTTTTTAAAGTATTAAAATTCATGTGATTTCCAAAAATTTTGATTCTAAATTTTTATAAATTTTGGAATAGTAATGAATTTCTAGATTCCGAAACTTTTGTAATTGGAATTGGAATTAGTTTGGTACTTTCGAAAAAAAAAATGATTTCTTTTCTAAAAAACTTAATTCGGATCCGTTCCATCCGACGTTCACTCGTACATATATATGATTGAGGCACAGATTGTATACACAACTATTATTATTAGGCTGCGGCTATATGTAATACTAATTTCACTTGTGCGAGATCAAATTAAAGAAATATTCTAAAAGATTCTATTTTATTAACATGAAATGAAAAATATACTCATAAATTAAATTGGCTTTTGTTTGCTTATGCAAGACCAAGACCAAATAACAAATAATGAAAAAAACAAAAATAAGAGAATGGTGAAATTAAAAAATCCCCTGTGAAACCCTACCCTATGCCCAAGCTCCGCCACCGACCGTCGCTCTTGATGCGATGTTTTTGTGGTCTTATACATATTTTTGAAACCTTGGATGAATTTGGACAGTAAACTGCGTCTTCGCATTCGCCTTTTGCTATAAAAAATAAATGAATATTGAAATAAAAAGTAATTGGAAAATAAAAAGTTAGAAAAAAATATGAAACTAAGGTGTCCATAAATTCGACACCTTAATGTCGAAATTTAGTATATTTGACTAATTTGCTAACAGTTAAATTTCAACACTAAGGTGTCGATTTTGTACTCCAAAATCGACATCTCAATGTCGATTTTTACCTATAAAATTTGACATGTACATGTCAACCGCGTCTACGCGGTATTTAAAAAAATATATGAAACAACTAAATTTCGACATTAAGGTGTCGAATATATGTCCATAAATTCGACACCTTAATGTCGAAATTTAGTATATTTGGACTAATTTGCTAACAGTTAAATTTCGACAGTAAGGTGTCGATTTTGTACTCCAAAATCGACATCTCAATGTCGATTTCTACCTATAAAATTCGACCTATACATGCCGACTTCGTCTGCGCCGGATTTTTTTTGGGAAAACGATATTGTAGCTAAAAAGCACATAAATACATATCTTCCTGGGTTCTTCCACCGTATAATCTTCTATTTTGATGTCTTCTGCCACAAATACTTGCCATATTTGTAAGATTTGTTGAGTTTTGATGATTTTGAATGTTTAGGTTTTGTGGATTTATAGAGGAGGAAGGAGAAATGTTTTGTGGGTTTTGGAAGATGAGAGTTGGTCTTGTGGTTTTGTGATCGGGTTTTTTGTATTGCACATTTGGAATTTTTAATTTTTTTTAACAAATAAAAATATTACAATATTTATACATTGAAAAATTTAATTTGATCTTGCATAAGTGAAATTAGTCTTGCATATAGCCGCAGCCTTATTATTAACATTTGAAAACTTATTAATCATCCTACACACTTGCAAATTCACCTGAGTGATACAACTCGGATGTTACTCCGTGCAACGAAATTTCCTCAAAATCAGATTTAATGTCATCAATTAATTGCGAAATATGTCATCAAGTGGGGAAAAAAAATACTATATATTAAAAAAACAGCCTTTACATGCAGTGGCGAATCCAGGATTTTAATTAAGGGTGTTCGAAATATAATAACAAAAAAAATATATAAATAATACACATGGAATTTTTTTTTTAAATACTACCGTTTTAATATACAAAAAAAAAGTTCTAAAATATTTTTCGACGTGGTCCTATTTCTTGGAAAAAAGTCATCACTTCGTCGACACTAACATTATCTAATATATCCTTTTCAATGTACGACACCAAAATATTATTCAACAATTGATCCCCCATACGATTGCGTAGTTCTGACTTGACAATCTTCATTGCAGAAAATACCCTTTCCACTGATGCGGTTGCAACCGGCAAAATTAACGACAACTTCAATAGCAAATACACCGATGGATAAGTAATATGTTTTCTCTTTGCAACCAACTTCTCAGCAAGCCTACTAG
The DNA here is from genome assembly GCF_056151865.1 of Erythranthe guttata. NCBI lineage: Eukaryota > Viridiplantae > Streptophyta > Magnoliopsida > Lamiales > Phrymaceae > Erythranthe > Erythranthe guttata. The sequence continues at coordinate 1,745,272 of NC_142544.1, read as the reverse complement.
CCCCCACCATATTTGAAAAGTCTTGATCACTTCTAACATCTCTAATAAAATTTTCAAGTTGATTTTCAAGAACGATAAGACCACAATCATCAAACTCGCTTGGATAAAATCCAGCTAATTTCACCAAAGCATTTGTATCAAAAGCAGAAAACGAATTACTTGGATCAAAACACGATATCAAACTAAGTAACTCCGTATTGGTATTATCAAAACGATCGTTCAACTCTGAAAGTTGAAGATCTATGACTGTGTAAAGCACCTCAATTTGATAATGATTCAAGTTTGTAATTTGTGTACCTCTCCGGGATATTCTGCCATCTCTTGAGTAAAGTAGAAAATTATCATCCATGTTTGGGACAAGAATGTCATGCTCAACACAAAATTCTGAAGTTTCTTGCAACAATTTGCCCCAACCATCTTCTCTCAATTCTTGCAGTCGATCTTTAGCAAAAGTAACAAGCTTCATGGCATTAGCAAGGTCTTGGTCTTTTTTTTGCAATGCTTGTGATAAATCATTTGTGATTCCCAAGACTGATCTCATTAAGTGCAAAACAAAGGCAAACTCAAAACACTCAATATTTCTTAAAAGAATTGTGGCTTGTCCACAATGAGCAACATCATCACCGTTATTTGCTAAATACTTTAGTACATCAACCACCGACGAGAACAACTTAATCATACTCAAGATTGTGAAATAATATGAATTCCAACGTGTATCTCCCGGCCTTTTTAAAGTGGCTTCTTGATTCAAACCACTACCCGTTACAAAATTATCAAAAGAAATCTTTTCGCACAGTTTTTCAAATTGTTTCTCCCGAAGCAACTCTTGACGTTTACAAGAACCTCCAATAATATTTTCTAACATTGCAAGAGAACCAAAAAACTCACATAATTGCTTGTTCTTCTTAGTAATTTGCACAAGAGCCAACTGAAGTTGATGAGCAAAACAATGGACATAAAAAGCAGACTTGTTTTCTTTCAATATTAAACTCTTCAAACCATTAAACTCTCCTTGCATGTTACTAGCTCCATCATAACCTTGGCCACGCACACGTGACAAGCTCAAGCCAAATGTCGTAAGAAGAGACTCAAGAGAAACTTTCAGACATCGTGCAGTAGTGTTTGGAACATGAACAACGCCAATAAAACGTTCAATAATTTTCCCATCACCGTTCACATAAAGTAAAGCAACGGCCATTTGTTCTTTAATGGAAACATCACGTGTCTCGTCAACTAGTAAAGCAAAGAAATCATCACCAATGTCACAAAGAATAGCCTTCAAGACAAAATGGGCAAATGAACTGATAATTTGGTTTTGAATATTTGGTGCTTTCATTATGCAATTTCCCGGAGAGTTATCCAAAACAACTCGATTAATTTCATCGTTGTCTTCCGCCATAACCTTGATAAGCTCAACAAAATTACCTTTATTTAGCGACTCATTTGATTCATCATGCCCCCGCAATGCAAGTCCTTGCCGTAAGAGATATCTTATGGCTTTAGTCGTTGTACGCAACCGAATGTAATACTCACGTTTAGATTCTTTAGTTTTGTTCGCAAGAGGAACATCTATGTGACATTTATTATTCATTAAATCTTGACAAGCCATGTAGCAATGATGATGAACGCTATCATGATTTCCCTCGTGTGTTCTCAAACTCTTTTTCTTGTGCCAATTCTTATAACCTTCACCAACAAATTTATCACCACCCCCTTTTGCACTATCGCCAACCTTAAAAAGATAGCAACATAAGCAAAATACCTCATCTTTACTTTCACTATATTCCAACCAACTACCAAATTCATTGTACCAATCCGCACTAAATCTACGTTCTTGTCCATATAAAGTAGATTGAGGAAATGTATGGAGTCGAGGTTGACAAGGACCTTTTTGTAAGTAAGCTCTCCGGATAGTTTCAAGCTCTTTTGAAGTCTTAGCAAGAACACTAATAGGCAATCTTAATCCCGGGTCGGCCTCAATAGTGTTCGCATTAACTTCTATTTGCAATTGAGAGTGAATACCTTGAACTTGTCCTTCTTGGACGATATCATTAGTTGGCCTTCCAATATTCACATTATCATTTGATGTTGATGGTTCTTCTAGCCGAGAGCGTTTTGTCTTTGTCACAAATCGATCTAGTTTCTGAAAATAAATATAATTAGATAAAAATAGAAGTTTTTATAATAATTAAAAATGGATGGAATCCCTACATAATGTGGTGCACGTGCAAAGTGCATATATCCTTTTGTTTTGCAATTAAAAATTCCACTTAAAATTACAAATTTATATCCTCAAAAAAAAAAAAAAACCCAACAAAAATTACTCCACAAAAAATAATGTGGCCAGTGGTCGGTCTTGACTCTTGCACAATAACTGCGCCCCCCCCCCCCCCCCCCCCCCCCCCAAAACCTCTCACAGAGGTAGAATTGTTGAGGCCTTAATTTTAATTTTTTTATTTTCTTTTCTTTCAACCCAATTAAAAAATCTCCTTTTACTAAATTAATGAAATTGTTGCTAACCTGTTGCGTCATAGGGATGAATTGGTGGCGGAAATCATGTGTTGTTTGATCGGAGTTGACGAAGGGAGAAGGAAACCAAACCACGATCGTTTTTTTTTTTCCAACTTTTTTGTGTTCTCTGTTTTTATATTTTGTTACAGGAGTAAAAAGTGAAAAACAGAGGAAAAAGCCTTCTGGAAAATGGCCTCTGTTTGTGGGTAAGGTTATATTAATTTTTACTAAATTTCAATTTAACCCCCCATTAGTTATAAATATAAAAACAAACCCAAAAATTAATATATAATTTTTTTTTTTTTTTTTTTTAAATCCAAGGGTGTGCAACTGCACACCCTAGGACCATGCTACATACGCCTCTGTTTACATGGTATAGAGTGATTGCAATAAGTCAAAGTCAACGGAAAATGATCTGCTACAATTATTTTGCAATTTCATACAACCGCCTATTATATTGGAATAGCTTCGAATAATATATCATATATATAGATTCTTCATACCGGTGTTGACTTTCAAATTCCACTAATATTTCGGACCAAATCTATTTTAATTATTCCACTGACAGGTATTTTTATTGTCAATATCAAAAAAGAAAAAAAATAATAAAATTAATAAAAATAATAATAAAATAAAAATAAAAAAATAATAGTAATAACATAAAGAGTAAAAAGCAGTTTGCCCCCTAAACTAATGCCCGTTTTGCGCTTTGCCCCCCAAACAATTTTTTTTTGCACGTTTTTACCTAAACTTGTGTTTTTGTTACACATTGCCCTAAAAATGGTATTTTCTGGTGATTTCCGCCAGAATACTAGACATGTGCAAATCACGTGAGTTTGGCAGGGGCAAACTTGTCACTTCACTCATATTCTTCATTCCCCTTCGTCTCTCCCAACGCCATCCTTCATCCTCCATTTTTGACGCAGATTTTCTCCCCTGTGAAATTTCATCTTTCTCACACACAACTGAAGGAGTAGGATGAATTGTTATTTTTGTTAGAGCAATTTTCTCGATATTTTCTGCACTCTCCCACTCTCGATCTACACAATTCTCACTTTTAACATGGAAATCCATCTCACTTTACCTCCAAGATCCCACTTTTCAGCAATATTTCTGGATGAATGACACTCGATGGATGAAGGGGGAATCGCAAAACTCAATTTCATAGTCGAATTGATTATTCGAAAATAATCCTCAATTCTCGAATCTGAAGAAAATAATTTTCCCATTTTATTTCAATCCACTCCCGACGAAGAAATTCTTACATTCTGAGAATATAAAATTGTACCCCAATCCAAAATCCAAAATCCAAACAATAACAACACACAAACATTAAAAAACATTAACCTTCATATTAAAGCAAACAACAATGGAGTTTTTTTATTTATTTAATTAAGATTAAAAAGCTACTGTACTATTGAATTGGTGATTTTTATTTTCAAAGAAGCATGGAAAATTGATATGCTGAAGCATTCTCATGAGGGGGAAAAAAGCAAAAGCAGCGGAGAAATCATTTTCTACAAAAACCTCGGTCTGCCCATCTCACAATCCTCTCATGTCCAGAATTCCTGGCCAAAAAGGACGGGGAAATTGGGGGATGTATTTTCTTCTGCACTATAAGTGATTAAAGGATGGGGAAGAAGAAGAAGACTAATCAAGGGGAGAAATGGAGAACTTGCTTCTGTGTATTTGAGAATTTGAGAAGAGAGATTACGGAGATGACAAAAAACAAAAAAAATAGAAAGTGAAAAAATAAAAACAGAGAGAGAGGATGGAGAAAAAGAGGGAATGCAAGTGAATGGACAAGTTTGCCCCTGTCAAACTCACGTGATTCGCACATGCCTAGTATTCCAGCGGAAATCACCGGAATATACCGTTTTTAGGGCAACGTGCAACAAAAGCACGAGTTTAGGTAAAAACGTGCAAAAAAAAATTGTTTGGGGGGCAAAGCGCAAAACAAGCATTAGTTTAGGGGGCAAACTGCTTTTTACTCTAACATAAAAATTCATGCCAGCTATCCAAAATTGTTTATAATGACAAATTTAATAATTTTGCCCAGGGCTTCTGAATCACCAGGGCGGCCCCTGTAATTATTGCAGGACAAAATATTTCAATTTGAAGTCACGTACGTTTGTTTTTGTCTCAAGATCTACATGCATATTGCATGGATAATAATTATGGATGAAAATGTACAGCTTTATTTGTTAGTGGCATTTTTGTAATTAATTTTTATTTTTTCATATTTTTTTTTTATTAATTCTTCTATTATTTAATTACCAGTTTTATATTATGACAATTAAGTTTATATAATTCTTTGTCGAGTAGTGATGCTGCTCCAAAATGTTGGGTCAGCCCAATGGTCTTGAAGCCCACAGGTCTCCTAAGTCCGGGAATCTTCAAGCCCAATATCGGGAATGCCGAGAATCCTTGCCACGCGTCCGAGGTAGTCGAAGGGATCGCTCCACTCGTTAAATGATGCTGCTCCAAAATGTTGGGTCAGCCCAATGGTCTTGAAGCCCACATGTTTCCTAAGTGCGGGAATCTTCAAGCCCAATATTGGGAATGTCACGCGTCCGAGGTAGTCAAAGGGATCGCTCCACTCGTTAACCTACAAAACAGTTGAAAACACTAGGTGACACGGATTGTCCTCCGATGCTCAAGTCAGAAAACTATCACAATATAAGCAAATAATATTAATTAATTGCCTCAATAGTGCTTACCTTATTATGTGATTGATAACACACATTTATAGGTGGGGTTTGGTATGGTTTTCTTGTAGAAAAACAATGTGGGACAAAAAAATATTAGCTTTCTTCCCATAAGCTTCTCATAAAGTTCTTAATTAAGGCCTTTGTATTGGGCTTTTCCTTTTAATGAGCATCTTGGGCTTTTTGGGTTAACGTCCAATTAGACACATCATTAAGCCCCCCACTCCCAGGTTGAGTCACGGGCCCGTGGGTCTGCCTGGGAGTAATTATGAACAGTCGCTCGAAGACGAAATAATTTTCTTGTTTTCCTTGAGTTTCAAGGTGGTAGGAAATTTTGAAGTCGGCTATAGAGATCTTACAGAGGCGGGCGCTGCAGTTAGACGATGATAGTTTTTTAAGGGAGACCCATTTGTTGTACGGCGGCGATCTGTCGCCAAAATTATTGGAGGAAGTTGTGATATCCATTGGCTTTGTTGCCTAGTGAAAATCGCGCATTTCCTAAAGAATGAGTTATGTTTCAACTTATCCGCAAGACGGCATCCCTTGGATATATCGCCTAGTGGGGGGTCCGTCTCTCGTAAATAATGAGCTTTACTTTATCTTTTTAGCGGGGCGAAACCCCTTGACTTTATTGCCTAGTGGGAGACACGCATTTCGTAAAGAATGAGTTATGATTCACATTTTTCGGTGAGACGGTATCCCTTGGCTATATCGCCTAGTAGGAGGCTCGGCTCTCGTAAAGAATAAACTTTTACTTTATCTTTTTAGGTAAGACGGTATCCCTTGGCTTTAACGCCTAGTGGGAAGTCCGTATTTTTGTAAAAAATGAGTCATGCTTCACCTTTTTCGGTGAGACGGTATCCGTTGGCTATATCGCCTAGTGGGAGGCTCGACTCTCGTAAAGAATAAGCTTTTACTTTATCTTTTTAGGTAAGACGGTATCCCTTGGCTTTAATGCCTAGTGGGAAGTCCGTATTTTTGCACTTGGTGGTTGATCAGACCCTCAAGTTTTTTATGCAGGAAGTCTGCCCGTTTACCTAAGTTTTTTGTGGTGGGTAAGACTTCCCTGAGCTTTAGTTGCTCTATTTTTTGGAGCTTTGGGGAGCGAGAAACCAAGGTTTGGATTGGCCAGACCCTTTGTGATCCCTGATATCTTCCCCTTTAGCTATTTTTTGAGTCAATTGATTTTTTGTTAAACCAATTGTAGATGCCTCGAACGAAAACGCGTAGAGAAGACAAATGGTTGATGTAGAAATTACGGCGGCGGTATCCCACCGGCTAAAATAGTTTATTAAGAATCATGCTGACGGTATGCCTTGAAAATATTGTGCGGGGCGGTATGCCATCGATTATTGCTGAAAAGAAATTACATGAGGCCCGCGTGGGGCAATAGTAAATACTAAGTAAAGTATTTCTTCAGGATTGCGATTGTTCTAGGAATTCTCTCAAGTGCCCGTTGTGGACAAGTCTTTCGAGCGCTCGCATAAGCTGAAAACACTCCTCAGCAGTGTGACCTCGATCTCTGTGGTATTCACTGTAATCATCCAAATTTTTTCGTTATGGATTCTCCTTCATCCATCTCGATGGTTGAAGAATTTATTTTTGCTCTGCGATGATCATTATGTCAACAAGCTTATCCTTGAGAGGTGAGAACTTCTCGAAGGTGCGATTTTTTGCGGAACGCCTCTCTTATTTTCTATTATAGCTGTGGCTTCCCTCGTCGCGCTTTCGCTTAAGGGGTACCCTCATCTATGCAGTCTCCTCAATCCGAATGTACTTCTTAGTGCGATTCAGGAGCTCCTCTAGGGTCATAGGGGGTTGGCCTGCGATGTACTCTTGAAAGCGAACATGCTTCAAATTGTGTTACAATATGTCGGTTACCATTTCGTGATTAAAGAGGGGCACTTCATGTACTGCTTTGACAAATTGTTGCAAGTAATTCATTAGCGACTCTCCGTCTCGCTGTATGACCTTGAAGAGATACGACCAGTTTTGGCGTATTTCTTGCTTATAGAGTATTGGTGACGGAAAATCGTCGTTAGTTGGTCCAGATTGTCTATGGACGATCCGGGCAAGCTGTTGAACCAAATTTGTACCTAATCTGCTAGCGTGGTCCGAAAAATCTTGCAGTGAGCTGCGTTACTAAGACCGTAGAGGTCAATCTTGGCTTAAAAATTATTTAAGTGATCTTAAGGATCCCCGGTTTCGTCGAATTGGGGGAGATTAGGATCCTGAATCTGAGAGGCAACACTTCTTTCACAATAGCAGGAATAAATGGGTAATTCGGGTGGACAATGCTCCAAAGTGAGCGGCCGTCGACCTCGAGACTTCTCGTCGAGGACTCCTTTAATTGCAGTCGTCGGAGCCTGGTCGATGCCTTCTTGCTTATTAGTGTCGGGAAGCTCTACTTCCGAGTTAGTTTCGAGGGGAGTTTTCGCGGTGGTGCGCATGTTCGTGGTGTCCTCCGCCTCAAGGCCTTTGATGATAGTCATACGACCGGGAATAACTAACCGCTTCTCATCCGACGGCTTTCCATCGCTCTCTCCCTTGAAGGGGCTCGGGCTCTTTGCCTTAGTGGACGTTGTGATTGGCGACGAGTTTCTCTTCGAAGCGCGCGGTCTGATGATGTGTTACGCCGAGACTAGTGGCGGTGAGCGTTTCTTTGCGGCGCGCGGTCTGAGGATGTGCTACGCTGAGGCGAGTGGTAGTGAGCGTATCTTCGAGGCGCGCGGTCTGAGGATGTGCTACGCTGAGGCGAGTGGCGGTGAGTGTTTCTTCGAGGCGCGAGGTCAGAGAATGTGCTACGCTGAGGCGAGTGGTGGTGATCGTATATTCGAGGCACACGGTCTGAGGATGCGCTACGCTGAGGCAAGTGGTGGTTAGCGTATATTCGAGGAGCCCGTTCGGAGGAAGAACTTTGGCCGTCAAGCGATACTCTTTCTTCAGAGTCATGGAGCTCCACAATTGGCGGAGTGGTATGGACATGCACGGAATCCGTAGGATCGCTTCCGATATGAATAGTTTCTTCAAAGTCAGTTGTGCCTTGAGCATTGATATACTGAGCTACAACGTCCGTCGCTGCCCAAGATGCTACTTTGGCCGCCGTCTTCTCCATTAAGGCTTGTAATTCCTCTGCAGTCATCTAGATGACCGGCGCTGAAGATCCCGCAAGGTTGGCCGCTCCCGTCGTTCTCTTCCTTCGAAGCGGCTCTATGACTCCAGCGTTACCTTGAAGCGGATGGTTGAGATCGCCTTGACCACCTTCGTTGGCCGCTCCCGTAGTTCTTTTCGTTCGAGTCGACTCTGGGACTCTGCCGTTACTTCGAGGCGGTTGGTTGAGATTGCCCTGACCACCTTCGTTGGCCGCTTCCGTAGTTCTTTTCCTTTTCCGCAGCTTTGAGACTCCACTGCTACCTTGAAGCGGTTGGTTGGGATCGCCTTGACCCTATTCGTTGGCCGCTCCCGTAGTTCTTTTGCTTCGAGGCGGCTCTAAGACTCTGCCGCTATCTCGAGGCGGCTCTGAGACTTCGTCGCTTCCTCGAGGCGATTAGTTGGGATCGCTTTGACCCTCTTCTTTGTCTGCTCCCGTAGTTCTTTTGCTTCGAGACGGCTCTAAGACTATGCCGCTACCTCGAGGCTCTAAGACTCCGTCGCTTCCTCGAGGCGGTTGGTTGGGATCGTTTTGACCCTTTTCGTTGGCCGCTCTCATAGTTCTTTTGCTTCGAGGTGGCTCTAAGACTCTGCCGCTCCTCGAGGCGGCTCTAAGACTCCGTCGCTTCCTCGAGGCGGTTGGTTGGAATCGCCTTGACCCTCTTCGTTGGTCGCTCTCGTAGTTCTTTTGCTTCGAGGCGGCTGTAAGACTCTACCGCTCCTCGAGACGGCTCTAAGACTCCGTCGCTTCCTCGAGAAGGCTCTAAGACTCTGCCGCTACCTCGAGACGGCTCTAAGCATCATTCCCACAGACGACGCCAAAATGATGCTGCTCCAAAATGTTGGGTCAGCCCAATGGTCTTGAAGCCCACAGGTCTCCTAAGTCCGGGAATCTTCAAGCCCGATATCGGGAATGCCGAGAGTCCTTGCCACGCGTCCGAGATAGTCGAAGGGATCGCTCCACTCGTTAAATGATGCTGTTCCAAAATGTTGGGTCAGCCCAATGGTCTTGAAGCCCACATGTCTCCTAAGTGCGGGAATCTTCAAGCCCAATATCGGGAATGCCGAGAGTCCTTGCCACGCGTCCGAGGTAGTCGAAGGGATCCCTCCACTCGTTAAATGATGCTGCTCCAAAATGTTGGGTCAGCCCAATGGTCTTGAAGCCTACAGGTCTCCTAAGTCCGGGAATCTTCAAGCCCAATCGGGAATGCCGAGAGTCCTTGCCACGCGTCCGCGGTAGTCAAAGGGATCACTCCACTCGTTAACCTAAAAAACAGTTGAAAACACAAGGTGACACACCGGGGGTGGCCCGAGGGTCAGCCCAATGGTCTTGAAGCCTACAGGTCTCCTAAGTCCGGGAATCTTCAAGCCCAATATCGGGAATGCCGAGAGTCCTTGCCACGCGTCCGAGGTAGTCAAAGGGATCACTCCACTCGTTAACCTACAAAACAGTTGAAAACACTAGGTGACACGGATTGTCCTCCGATGCTCAAGTCAGAAAACTATCACAATATAAGCAAATAATATTAATTAATTGCCTAAATAGTGCTTACCTTATTATGTGATTGATAACACACATTTATAGGTGGAGTTTGGTATGTTTTCTTGTAGAAAAACAATGTGGGACAAAAAAATATTAGCTTTCTTCCCATAAGCTTCTCATAAAGTTCTTAATTAAGGCCTTTGTATTGGGTTTTTCCTTTTTATTGAACATCTTGGGCTTTTTGGGTTAACGTCCAATTAGACACATCAAGTAGGTTCGTATTATCAAATTTATATGAATGTTGATGTTGTTACTGATATCAGTAATAAATTTTATTATAGTTATTATTGTCATGTTTTGAATTAATTATTTCTTTTAATTTTGAAATATTATCCCGTGCATCACACAGGGAAAAAGTAAAAAAATACTAGTACAGTTAAACCTCTATAAATTAATATAGTCGAGACTAACAAAATTAATATAGTCGAGACTAACTTAGCAAAATATTAAATTATCGAACTAATAATTTAGTAGGTTTTCACTAAGTCGGGATATAAAACAAAAAAAATATTTAGACGAGGTTATTACTGTATATTTAAAACTAAAAAGTAAAAACACATGTACTCTCAAAAAAAAAAAAAAAAAAAAAAAAAACTAAAAACACATGCATGAATCTAATTATAATTTTCTTAGCTTAATGCATCACTTATAATATACCATAAGTAGGGCTGGGACTGGGTTGGTTTTTATCCACCAACCGACCCATTACCGACCATATTTTTAGGCGGATAATCAATTTTTAACCGACCCATTGGATCGGGTCGAAAATTTCAACCAACCCATCTATAATGGGTTGGTTGGTGGTTTCTAATATTATCAAAAGTTGGTTGACCGATAATTATCGGTTATCCAACTATACTATTAAAATTTTATTAAAATATAAAATAAAGCCCGTTTTCTCTTAAGTGGTTATTGAAATTATCAAAATAATTAGTATTTTAAATTTTAAAACAATCAACAAAGGAAACAATTTTGACATAAATCTTCCACCAGTTTCTTTATGCCAAAACTTAAACAAAGAGCCCAAAAAACTCCACTAAATCTCTTGTGCATGTTTGAAATTACTTTGAATTTCCTAATTATATTTTTTCTTCAAATTGTTATTAATTATTTGGAACAGATAAATAATGATCGCATCGCGGCATTATGCAAAATGTGGATGTTTTACTCCAAAATTTGATTTTTTTTAAGTGAACTAGGTGGCGGGTATAAACCATCAACCGACCCATTCCGGAACCAAATATATGGTTGCCAACCATCAACCGACCCACAAATGTTGGGTCGGCAACGGTTTTCAAATTTGAGCAAAAATGGTTTGACGGATGGGTCGGTTTTTAGGCTGGTAATAGACCGACCCAACCCAGTCCCAGCCCTAACCATAAGTATTACAATAATTTTATTTATTAAAATCCAAAAATAGCAAATTTGAAAAAAAAATATATATAATATAATCTAAAGGAGTGCAGTTGGCTCGGAGCAGAAAGCAAGTGTTCCTGGACTCATAAGTATAGAAGAGCACCATGCAAGCGACGCCGGCGACAAGGTAAACCCTAGCGGACTGAGGGCCCCACATGTTTTCTCGAATGATTTTCGAGATTCTTTTTCTTCTTCTTGATCTACATCAATAATAGCATTATCCCAATTCTCCGACGGATGGAAGAATGCCGGCGGAGATAGCCTTAGTGGTGGCGGGGCCACCTCCTGCAGCCGCGTGGGCCGCCGGAGCTCCGGTTTCAGGCCGGTTAGCTTCTGGACGGCATCCTTGAAATCGGCGGGGTCCACCTTGTAGAGCTTTGGCGGGGTCCGTGGAATAGGCGCGATTGGTAATTTCTTGGGAATAAAGCTCTTCGCCGGAAACTTGCGCACGGAGTGGAGGGCGGCGGTGAAAGCTGGCGGAGGCGGCGGCTGTTTCCGGCGAGCCCTGATTTGTTGGTGCTGATCATTATATTGATTGTAATAAGGAAACTGATGAGTTGAAGAAGAATAATTAGAATATTCATTAATATTGTATGAATAATATGAGTCCATGATTTTGTGCTATATAATGTATGTGATGAACAAACTCTTGCCTTGAAGTGATGTATATATAAGACACTAACTCATGAGTTAATTGCATTCAATACCCCTACATTATATTATATTTTCAAATATATTTCTCAATTATTAATTACTATTAGCATAATCTCTCGTGTACTTTACATATTTATTTTACTTTATTTTTTAATGAAGCAAAATCCACGGCCAACTACATAAGTGTACTGGATAAATTTAACTCTGGTGTAACAGCTCGTAAACTGCACAACAAATTCAAACCATGCTAGGTATTTGAAGTAAAAGATAGTTATTTAATTATAAAAATAATTGTTAATTGGCATAAGCGATAATAAATAGAGAAAATAAAAGGTTTCCCTACAATAATATTTGAATTTGAAATTAACTATATAGCAAGAAAAACGATTCAATAAAAAAAAGCTCACAAACGTTGCTCATGAAACACAAGATCTATTAGAATCACTCTATTAACTTGTGTTTGCTTTATTTAGTATTTTTTTTGTTTCCTCCTAGTTTTCGAGTTTTATTAGGATTTTGTTACTTTTAAACGTTATAAATTTAAATACGTCCATAATAGTGAGAATTTCATAACTTTTGAAAGTAATACAATTTTTAGAGCATTCTCTCTCTCTTTTTTTTTTTCTTTTTTTTTTGGTGGATTTTGAAAATATTTCTTTATTCTATAGAATTAATTCGTAAAAAAAATGTGATTTCTTTCCACGCTTCCGTCATGCGTCATACAATCGTAAGCTCTATTTTTCTTTTTCGCCCTTTATGTACTTTCTATTTAGGCTAATATAAGAACTAATGATATTTCAATAATTCAGATAACAAGTTGCAAGAAATTGAATTAAAAACAATTAAGAAGGGATACTAGTGAAAGAGACCTTGAAGTTGAATCAAGAGAGAGAGAAATCTAGAGAGAGAGAGAGCAAATATTTTGAGTTTTGTCTTCAGCGTCGGCACACCTGACCGGAAGCTGACCTTACATTTTGGTGGGCAATTTTGACTGTCAAAATATTATTTATACACTATATATAATTTAATACTAATCTTATAAAATATATTATTTTATTACATCCATTATTGTGTTATTAATACAGGCAAAATAGTGTAGTTGAAAATCTCCCGGATTATTGATTTCGTCACTGTTTCTCATAATGCACCTATTTATTGAGTGCAACGTAACCACAAGTGGTCCAGATTTATTGGATAACCAGCCGCCATGGCTTTGATAATTCATCTTAAATATTTAATTAATTATTTATTTATTTTGTGTGATTTGTCCCATGCAAATATGCAATAATGAAAAAAAAAAATATTACGTTTATATATATAGTATGTATGTGTTATATACCTGAGCATGGGTTGGTTTTACCAGCCAACCGACCAACTTAATTTCGACCCATTTTCAATAATCGATAACTGATTATTGACTGACCTATATAGTCGGGCCGGTGATTTTAACCTACCAATGTATAAATAGATCGGTCGGTGGGTTTCAGATTACTTAAAAGTCGGTTGGCCGATAATTATCCGACTAACTGACTTTTTTAATGATAAAACTTTATTATAAATATTTAATTGTAATTCTTATTTTTAAAAGTTAAAATTAATAATATATAAAAGAAGTCAAATTTCGAAAACTCAAAATACAAAATTTGTAGACTCTACTTACTATTTTTATTTTATAATTCTTGTTTCCTATCCGTCTTTATATATTTACTTATTGTAGAAATTTAGGAAGAAAAAAATCTTAATTTTAAAGTTAGGATTTTTAAAATATAAAGTTTTAAAAATATAAAGTTTTCCCTTTAATTTTGAATATCTTCTGAAAAATTTCTAAAAAAGTTGATAGCATAACTTCTTATTATTGTAAAAGAACAAAAATAATCGATACATATCAACCAACCGCCCCATATTTTACCCGACAAAATTGGTTGTCGACTATTATCCGACCCATAATGGCTGGGCCATAATAATTTGCAATAATTAAATAAGTCATTTAGTCGGGTCAGATTGATAATTGGTCGATAATTATAAGACCCGACCCATGCCCAGCCGGGAAAAAAATATATTGTTAGTCATATAAGGGCATCTCCAACGGAGTAAGCAAATCGGGTCCCTAAATTCTATTTTGGAGACCAGTATGGAGACCCGGTGGGATCTTAGGGCATCTCCAATAGAGTCTTCAAATTGGGTCTCCAAATTATGTTTTGGAGACCCAAATGGAGACCCAGTAAAATTTTGGGGTCTCTAAAAAAAAAAAATCCACAATGGGAGGGCTCTATAATTTCGAGTCTCTAAATCATGTTGCGGATTATTTTATGTAGTAATTTATTTATGGCTCAAATTTTATTCATATACGAGATTGTAGACAGTTAAATTTTATTTAAACAATCTTAATTATTTTTAATACACATTTTGATCCTAAAAATGAAAATTTCTGAAAATATCTGAAATATTGAACTACAACCACTGGATATGATTTCAATTGATCTCGTCCATCAAATTTTTATCTAATCATCTTATCCACATCTTGATGATCTTATTCAGATTTTCATTATCTTATCCAACTATAATCCATTAGATTGAATTTTCATGTTCAATCTTGGCCATCCAATTCTTATCTATTATCTATTCATTTTCTTATATAATGGTACTCCTCACCCCTTACACAATCACCACACATTCTATACACAATCACCTCACATTCTATATACAATTCAGTTTCTGTTTTATAAAAAGAAAATGGCACAGCAAGGAAGTGATAATTCCTCCTCTGACGACGACAACCAAGGCCACACAATGATGACGACGATGTACGTGGAATACCAATCACTCATGTTGGCTTCGCAGGGAAAGTGCAAAACACAACATGGAGGAACATCATCACGCCGGACTTCCATAAGAAGGGATCGAAGAGCTGCGCATGAGCGACTTATGAATGATTACTTTGTAGATCGTCCTTTATATCCTCCTGAATATTTTCGAACTAGAAATCGTATGAGGCGTGAATTATTTTTACGAATTATGAATGATATTGTGAATTTTGACGATTACTTTAGGCAAAAACCGGATGCCTCCGGAAATCAAGGTTTCTCACCCCATGTCAAGATGACAGCTGCACTTCGTATACTCGCTTACAGATATCCTGCAGATGCAATTGACGAGTATCTAAAAATAGCAGCGAGCACATCCTCAGATACTTTGAAGCATTTTTGTCGTGCTGTCAATGCAGTGTATGGAGAGGAGTACCTTCGACGACCTAACAATGCAGACATGGTAAGACTACTTAGAAAAGCAGAGCAACGGGGATTTCCTGGAATGCTAGGAAGTGTGGACTGTATGCATTGGGAATGGAAAAATTGTCCCACCGCTTGGGCTGGTACATACTCTGGGCGCCATGGCAAACCTACAATAATACTTGAAGCCGTAGCATCATATGATACTTGGATTTGGCATTCATACTTTGGTCCACCAGGTGCGTGTAATGATCTTAATGTATTATATAGCTCACCTATTTTCAATGATGTTGTCGAAGGTCTAGCCACAGATATTCAGTTTACTATAAATGGTAGAGTATACAAGCAAGGATATTATCTAGCAGATGGTATATATCCACGTTGGTCAACTATTGTTCAAGCAATTCCCGATCCACAAGGACGCGATAAACAATTATTTACGAGGTTGCAAGAGGCATATCGAAAGGATGTTGAAAGAACATTTGGCATTCTCCAACAACGATTTGAGTTTATTACAGGACCTTGTCGATTATGGCACAATGCACAAATTGGTGAAGTTATGAAATGTTGTATAATTCTTCATAATATGATCGTGGAAGACAACCGCAATCAAGAAGGTGACGATTTTGTCGAGCACGTGCAGCAGCAACCTGTTGATCGAGACCCGATAACTATTGCAGAATATTTAAGCAACCGTGCCGGACTTACAGATACAAATCGCTATTTTATGCTCCGAAATGATCTCGTCGAGCATGTCTGGAAAGAGTATCGAGATGGAAATTTGAATGTTTAATTTTTATTGTTGTAATCATGTTGTAAGATGGTTATTCATTGTCTTGTTTTTTTGTTTTGTTCCTTGTATTTTAAGGGATATTTGGGTCAACCATATTAATCCTCGTTTTAATTGATTGTCTGTAAACTTAATATTTAAAATTATATATTTAAAAAATTAACATTAATATTAATAACTTATTAGACATTACTAAAAATTCAAATTAACAATTAAAATAACTACATTTAAGATAATCAACGATAATCAGAAAATTAAACCGTTAAAAGAACATCAATATACTTAATCAGATGGAGGCATTTCGGGATGATAGACATCATCGTCAAAATCCTCGTTTTTGCAATAATGGCATTTTGTTGTTCAATCAACCATGCTTTCCTCTCCGGAGTTTCAACTGAGGACCTGCTCGTCATCATAATTTTGAAATCTGTTTTAATCTCAAATTTTTCTTGGTAATCCCTCATTACTTTTGCCATTGAATCAGCTTGTCTCGTGCTATCATTTACAGTGCCCTTATCTTTTTGTTTCTTAGCTTTTTTGTGCCCCATCGGCCTTACGTTGGTGTTTGATGATTCAGGTAAATTTTGGGTCTCCGGCACCGAATCCCCTCCTTCACTCGGACTAGAAAATAGGTTCGGACTTGAAGTGATATTTGCACTTGGGGAGAATTGAACTCCGATGATAGCCCTCCATTTTTTGCCATCTTGTAAAATTGTCCAGCAATGATCCAAGTTAAAATTTTTGCGCTCACTACTAAGGTATAGTAGTCTAGCGTCATCCAACTGTGAATAACAAAAATAACAAACATTTAGTATATAAAATATTAAATAAGAAATAAAAATAACACAACATAAATAACACTCACATTGTCAATGGCACTTGCTCCGCTTCTTGGCCTCAAAGTTATTTGAGCAACACATTCAGCAAATCTTGTACAACTTTGATTGATTTTCGTCCAATGGGATTTCAGACTTTTTGCTGTTCTGTTTTCACCTCCATCAGGAACCAACTCGTGAAATTTTTCTTGTATTCGCTTCCACATTGTAGTTATTGATTGATTTTTTCCAATAAGTGGATCTTCACTAATCGCTATATAAGCTCGGCACAAAGATGCATCCTCTTCAGAAGAAAAATTACGACCCCTTGAACTTCCTTCGAGATCTTCCATTACTGTTACAAAATAATTAAATAATAAGTCATTAAACTAAATATAAAAAAATTAAATTTATTAAACTTTAAAACAAAATAAACTAATTACTAAAAAAAAAAAAAATAAGACTAATTAAATATTTTTTAGTAACTAATTAAATATAAGATTTGTAATCTCCACAAATTGTGCACCGCTTTGACACCCACACGTATTTTTTCCTTTTTTTTTTTTTTCCTCTTTTCTCTCTTCTAAACCTAATCCCTCTTCTTCCCCAATTTATTCACGCAACTCCCCAATTTATTCACGCAGCCATGACAGAGAGAAAACACAAAAAAAATTGCTCCTAATTTCTTCAAGAACTGAAGTAAATCCCAGCCCCCTATACTTCTTATTTCTTCATTCTCTGCCATAAACCCAACCAAGTTTCCAATTTCTACAACTATTGAAGAGAAAAAAAACTCACAATCTGGAGATTTAGAAGAAGATGAAGAAGATGAAGATGAAGATGAAGAACAATTAGAGGGTATTTATGCTTTTTTCATTATTTTTCTTACCGTTGAAAACCAACGGTCATATTTACAAATCATTCAAATTTTTATTTTTATTTAAAAAAATTAAATTCAAAATTTAAATTCAAGAAATTTTGTTTTGTTTGAAGCTGGGTCCCAATAAATCAGAGTCTCTAAAGCAATACCTAAATTTAGAACCAAGTTTGCATATTTTGCAAAAATCTGAAAATTTAGAGCCCCTTAAAATTTCTTGTTGGTGTTGGATTTTGGTGCAGAATTTCTATATTATGCAGCCCAATGGAGTTTAGAGACTCCATTGGAGATGCCCTTAGAGTCTCTAAAAAATAAAATTTCACAGCGGAGGGCTCTTGAGTCCCTAAACAAAGTCCCATGATACACATGAGTCTCCAAACAAAGTCCTATATTTAGAATTAAGTTTGGAGATTATGCAAAAATCTGAAAATTTAGAGACCCATTAAATTTCTTGTTGGTGTTGAATTTTCTTCTACAATTTCTATATTCTAAAGCCAAATAAAGTTTGCTTACTATACTGAAGATGCCCTAAGAATTGTTTTACTCATCAAAAAGTGTAATTTTAATGTGTTCTATAAATGACTGCTTATGACTTATGAGCCTAAAAGTAGGATTGAATTTAATGCAGTTTATAATTAAAAGTCTAATTCCACGCCACCTATGCTGCACGGACACTTCTAGAAGGTGAAGAGTCCCCGTATCCGATACCTGGACACTCGGATACTCCCAGACACTTCTCGGATACCCGTGTCGGGCCGTGTCGTAATTTCGCTAAAAGTAGGACGCCCGTATCGGGCAGTGTCCACAATTTTAAAAAAGTTGGGACACTTCTCTTACGTTGTAAAGGAGAGCTCTAATAAAAAAAATGCGCATTTTCTTTTCTTTGTAATACACATTTCCTCTGTTTTCTTTGTGAGTCCACCAAAAACTCCAAAAGTCTAGCATGGGACGGCGATCAAGAACACGAGCAACAAGGGCGAGTGGTTCTCTTATGCGATGACGACTTATACATTTTTTTTACAATTTATAAATGTACCCCTATATTTTTATTATTTATAAATATACCCCTATGTTTTTTATATTTACGCGTATCCCCCACGTGTCCGTATCCTAGTTTTTTGGAAATGTCGTATCACCGTGTCCGTATCCGCGTATCGCCGTGTCCACGTATCCGTGTCCGTGCACCATAGCACGCCACTAAGATTTAACAGAGAAGTCAATAAGGACAATCACTACTTAATTTATTGAAGATTTTTTTAAATAAATAATAAATACTAGAGTATTGTAGACTTCAAATATATATTGATCATTACACACCTTATTATTTAGCGGCGGCGCCACCACTTTTAGGCGGCGAGTTGCCTCGTTCCAGATCGTAAAGTTATTGCTTGTAATTGAGAAACATTAGTGTCTAATTAGTACTAGACTATATGGGAAGAATGTCTAAATAATACTATATGTTATTTTCGGCGAATTTTGTTGGCTGATTTTCCGATTTCGATTTGTGTATGTAAAATTTGAATTGAAGATATACATAATGCAGGTGTATGGTAGGATATAATTGGTTAAATTCGTCAAGTGTGGCTTATAAAAATAAAAAAAACCAATATTTCGGTTATTATACACATGATTTTTTTTTTCATTATTTACATTATATATATATATATATATATATATATATATATATATATATATATATATATATATATATATATATATATATATATATATAAGAGGGTAATAACAATGAACTCCCTGATGTAAAGTGTAATCATAAAAGAATCTTTTTTTTTTTTAAATTACATCCAGCTTCCTGCATTTTGAAAATTTGTTACATTTACCACCGTATAAAAGGGTGTTATGTACCAAACCTTGCAATACTCAATCCCAAACACACTAATCCAATATGTGTAAGCAACATTACAAATAATTTCCTAAGAATTTACCACACAAAATAATATTTTTATAAAGCTTCTAATTCTTTTTGTGCTCAAGGCAAAATTCAATTCTTACTCCAATATGCATGGCGGCCAATAATTATGAAAAAACGTAGTCCACACATTTCATGACAATTTGTACTCCCTCCATCTCGCATCATCTATCGTTTACTTCGTCTGTTTCTAATTAATTGTCGTTTTTCAGCTTTGCACAAGTATTATTAATCTCAATAAATATGTTTTGATTTTAGACAAACAAACAAAAAAAACACATTAAAAAGACTAAAATAACATTTATCATTTAATGATATGATATGATAAGAGAGAGTTAATATTTAGAGTACAATTAATAAGTTTAAAACATGAAAAAAATATATTTAATGCAGTATTGAAAATCAAAAGTGACATAATATGAAACAAAAATAATTAAGCGAGCAATCTAAACGACTTCGGGACTCATAAGTA
Source organism: Erythranthe guttata (assembly GCF_056151865.1). Lineage (NCBI taxonomy): Eukaryota > Viridiplantae > Streptophyta > Magnoliopsida > Lamiales > Phrymaceae > Erythranthe > Erythranthe guttata. Next base: position 1,725,179 of record NC_142544.1, on the reverse strand, counting down.
CAGACCAACACCAAGCGAGTGATGAAGGTGACAAGCTAAAATCAATTGGACTTATAATAACTGATCCACAATTATTATTATTCTCATACGATTTTCGAAAATTTTTCTCTTCTTCTTTTTCATCTTTAGCCACAATATTAGCAGTAGCATCCCAATACGGTGAAGCCGGATGAAAGTAAGCTGGCGGAGGGACGCTGAGAGGCGGCGGAGCCACCTCCTGCAGCCGCGTGAACCCCGACGAAGCACCGGTTAGCTTCTGAACGGCATCCTTGAAATCGGCGGGGCTCACCTTGTAGAGCTTCGGTGGGGTCCGCGGAAGAGGTGCGATCGGTAATTTCTTGGTAATAAATTTCTTCGTCGGAAACTTACGGACGCAGTGGAGGGATGCGGTGAATGCCGGCAGCGGCGGCGGCTGTTTCCGGCGAGTCCTGATTTCTTGCTGCTGGTAATATTGATTATAAGGAAAGTAATGAGTTGAAGAATAATAATAAGAATCTTCATGAGAAGAAGAATTTCTTTTAATGTATGAATTTGAGTCCATGATTGCTAATTATTTATGATATATAATTATATTTTAAATGCGATGAAAAAGATTTTTGGCTTTCGGTGATGTATTTATAGTACATTATTTTGAGCAATATATATAATTTGCAAGAGTTTGAAATAATCAAAGAAATAATATAATTAATTAGAGGGGTAACTGGGGAAGTGAAAGATGCCTTAAAGTTGGTCAAACGACTGAAATATAGCAAAATTATTTAATTTTTTTTTTATTTTATATTTGACCAAAATATATAATTAAATTGATATAATGCCCTTCACCCCTTATAAATTTTCATTTTTGACATTTTTTCCTCTAAAAATTCAGAAAAGAGATGACCCCTCTCGAAATATTGATTTAGTTACACTTTACTCCAAAATCCAATTTTCGGTGGACATTGTGCAATAAAAATAGCATTTTAAAGAGGCATTGTGTTGAAAAATATTGTATTTAAGGGTCAACGTGCAATAAAAATAACAATTAAAAGGGTAACGTGCAAAAAAAAAAAAAAAGAACACTCAATTCCGATTAATAATCTATCGAAATTTTGTTGTCGGGGCAATGTGCAACAGGTATAACATTTTGAAGATGGACATTCATTTTTTTAAATTTTGAGGAGGTAAAGTTCGAAAATTACAAAATTATAGAGGTTGACATGCAATTTGCCCTAATTAAGTATATAAAACGGAAAAAATATTATCTTAGAGAGGCACAAATCTGCTAATGTAAAGAAATTGAAAACACAAACCATACATAGTTTGCAAAAATAAATAGGTAAACTACGAGAAAATCCCTAGGTTAGTTTGATTATGAAAATTCTCTCCATATTTGCGTAATTATGAAAACCTCGACGAGGTATGTATCCTTCTTAAACAGTTCTTCTACGGTGTTACTTTTAGCGAAATCTTTTGATTCCATGGAATATTTCTCTAAAAATATTATTTTTGACCTTGAACATGTGTTATTACTATTGTAATTGTACAAACAAGAGATCTTTTCATAAGTAGACCTTATCTTAAGGGGTTCTCGTAATTTACCCGAAATAAGAATATAAAACACATAAACAAGTGTAGTATTAAAAATCTTATTTGTAATGTAATTTTAAAGAATTTCAATGATCAATTTTTTTAATATATGATGTGTTACTTAAAGTTTATAACTATTAGCCAAAATTCGCAACTTTTTTTTGGGATACTTGTGATAAAAATGGTTGATCGCCTCTGACGTCATTATTATGTCATAAATAGTATATTTGGATTCTAGTCTCGTGGAAAAAAAAAATAAAAAAATTAGATTCTTGTTGGTTCAATCGTCAATTTCTCATATTTATTTAGTCAACCACAAAATGTCAAAATAGATTTGAAGTGGTCAAGATTTATCAATAATCAGCCGCCAGGGACTTCAATAATTCAGCCTGAATATATTATTTCAATTTAATGTTGCATGTATATGTATTAAGTTATATTTACAAAAGAATATTTTGCATCAGCTTTTCTAATTCAAAGGTATTTTTTTGTAATTAATTAGAAATAGGATTAATTATGTGTGCCACCAAAAATTAAAGTTAATACTAATCACAATTTCTACTTATATGACTTACAAACTCTAATTATGTGTTCAAAGTCAATTTAGTAGAACATTTTTTTCTCAAAAGAGATAAAGGAAAAAAAGAAAAAAAAAAAAGAGATTGTTAGAACATTTTGCATGCATTCCACATTTTTAGAGAGGTAATAAATAATTTCTTAAACTTTTACTTTGCAATCACCAATTTTTACTTTCCTCAAATTCTTGTTCGGTTATTTCTAAACTACACATGTTGAAGATTACAGCAGATGAAATTTTGATTGTTGATTAACACATCAATATATGTGTGTGTGTTTGTATAAACGAAGAGTAAATATCTATTCCGCATTTTGTATTTCACCAGGTGTAACATTGTATAGATATACTTGTTCCTTGGGAATTGTGAAGTTGCCGCTTGTACTTTAAGACTTTAATAAAATTTTTGCCTCATAAACTTTGAAATATTCATAAAAAAATTCTAATTTCAATTTGTAAATTAGGACCATCCTCTTTGATGGCTAGCAACCGATTACTTAGTTCCAAAATGGGTCGGTTGATGGGCATACACGTCACCTAATTCACTTACAAAAAAGAAAAAGAAAAAAAAAACAAATTTTAGGGTAAACGTATGCACATTCTGGCTAGTGCCACTCGCCATGATCATTTATCAGTTCAAAATAGTTACTAGCAATCGACACAAAATATAATTTTGAAATTCAAACTAATCCCAAACATGCACGTTGTTAAGTGTATATTTTTACACTTATTCGTACCTTTTAATTGGAGCTTTTAGTGTGTTTTAACGGTAATTGGTGCTTAAAATGTTGATTATTTGTATTTTAGGTACAAATTGAAGAATTGGAAACTTATGGGGTAAAAATTGCAATTTCGGAGAAAAAGTGGGCCAAAAGTGAAAAAAAATTATAACTTCGAAGAATTGAAGTCCGGACGGCCGTCCGAGTTTCAGCGTTAATTTTGACACAGCCGTCCGAGATCACGAGTAGGCGCAGTGAAGGAAGTTTAATTACACAAGGAAACCGCCTTCCTATCTTTTTACACCATATATAAGGCCAAGCCAATCACACAATTGGGGATCTTATCTTTTTACACGCAATCTAGGAGCAAGAGAACGGAGCAACGAAGACAAAGACTCGACGAATCTTCATCATAGTTCTCCCTTTACTTTTATTCACAATTTTTATGATTTTTCGTATTTTTATTATGCTTTTCGTAGAGAACATGAGTAGCTAAGTTTTTAATCTAGGATTTTGTTGGAACCCTATGTGGTGATTCGAACCTATTTTTCTAATATTATGCAAGTTTAAATTCCTTGATTATTTCTTCTATTTGATCTTATTTAGCGCATGAACGTAGCTAATTTATGTTGCTATATGTTATTGTTAGAATTGATTGACATATCGTTTTAATAATTAGAACAAGGATAGGAGAGCCTTCGAGTAGTTTTCACCGGATGAGTGTGTTAATTGCATGTGTTATCGTAGATATACAGATAATACCTTAGGTAGCCGTTTATGAGACTTGTTATTTAATGCTTTATTCATACTAGGTTTGCATAGACATATAGTGAATCGTTTATGAATAATAGACTCATAATACACGCGACAGCGGATTATGAGTAATTGAGTGTCTCGGGTTAATAATCGAGAATCATAATTTGCATGACAGAGGTTAATTGGGTGACGAATTACCGCATAGGGGAAGATAAAATCCTAGATCCGTTTTATATTGATATTTTCTCGTGATTATTTGCTTTCTTAATTAGTTTAATTGTTTAATTGATTAAATTTGACAAACTTGCGTAGGCTGGATAAAAATTATAGTTGTTAGAATTTGGTACTTAGAATTAGGTAATTTGAGTATTCCCTGTGGGATCGACATCCGACTCTCACAAATCCACTTTTACTACTTGTTTGCGATACGTGCACTTACGTGTTAGGTATTTAACCCCAACACACGTTCCCAAATTTTGGTGAAAGATTTCTATTTATTTTTTCTCCTTGTTGACTTTTTGTTTAATATAAAATCCTGACTATTTCAATACCAATTCTTAAGAAAACCCATTTTATAATAAAATTTTATTGACACAGTTGGTTGACCTAAAATTATCGGTCAATCGAATTTTGATAATATTAGAAGCCATCAACCAACCTATTATAGATGGGAATTGATCAAAAATTTCGACCGGATCCAGTGGGTAGGTGAAAAATGTATTATTTGCCTTAAAATATGTTCAGAAATATATCAGTTATTAGGTGGAAACCCCAACCCAGATAAAACTTTACTTTGTTGATAAATCAAAATCATCTTATTTTGAAATAACGCAATATATACTCAAATACTAGACCATCGTTATAATCTGCAAACAACCACGTATTATTATACTTATCAAAAGAAAGAAGAAAAAAATAGAAAAAAATGAACCACGTATTATTATGTAGGACTTGTTGAAGAATCTAATTAATTATATTTTTAACATATACAATAAATCTCAAAAGACAAGATCATTAGCGGTGGTCAATAATTAATAGTTATGAATTTCGAGAAATTAGATTAAAAAACAGAAACGATGAAGAAAAAGGGTAAACAAGAATAAACACGATGGAAATTGAAATTTATAATTGAAATTAGGGTTGTCCTCGGACCGACTCACCAATCAACCCATTTTCGACCTATATTTTTTTATGGATAATCAACCATCAACCAACTCATTCAAGCTGGTCGATATATAATATCAACCAACCCATGTATAGTTGTTTATAATATGCTAAAAAGTTGGTTAATCGGGTAATATTGGCCAACCAACTTAATTTATTATTTATTAATTTTATTTTTTATCTAATATTGACTAAACTCAAAACACATAAACATAATTTATGGAGATTAACTATTCTGAAGTATTGAATTCTTGTTCAGTTCATGCTAATTGAGAAATTAGCATAAAATTTCAATATGTTGTGTAGAATTTTGGAATTTTTGTTTTATGTTGAACTATTTTAATTTGAAGACACATGAGGTGAAATATATGAGTTTATTATAATATTGTTGAACTATATTTATGTTTAATTGCAATACATATAGCTTATAATATTTTGAATTTTTTTATTAAATATTGTTGAACTAATTGTTAATTGTAATAATATAATATTGTTGTAATAAAATATTTAAAAGAGTGATGTTTTTTAGAAATGTGGATGACCATCAACCAACCCACCAACCGCCCCATAAAGTTGAATGTCAACCAACATCCAACCCATCTAAATTGGGTCAATAATGGTTTTCAATATTTACCGTTGTTGGTTAGTTGGATTGGGTTGGTTTAATAGCCGATAATCAACCAACCCAACCCACGAACAACCCTAACTAAAATCGATAATTATATATTTATATTAATTGTTAAATATAGTATTTGATCAAAAAAAATGTTAAATATAGTATATTTATACATGCTGATTCTTGGTCAGTCCAGTAAGACCCATTACCCGGCCTAGAACTATCCAGTTTTAGAAATTACAATCCATTACCCAACTCAAAATTATTTAACTTATTCACGCCCGCCTAAGCAAGTCAATTACGGATCTAAAACCCGACAAATCCATACCTTTTACCTATATATAGGATCTTGCCCTACACTGGCTTCCCACTGCAAATAGAAGAGTTGAGTTACGTCATATGTGATAAATTAGGTCAAATAATCAACCTTTGTAGTAAAACGAATATTTAATCGGCCCCAATTTTGACAAATTCCACCCGAATCATTGGATGTATCAAACGAAGTTTAAATTAATAAGACACACATATCACGGTTAATACTTAATAGAGCTCCACTTGGTCAGAAATCAGAATCCATATCAGCTCTATATAGTATTAAATTTGAACAAATCCAAATAAGAGAATATAATTAAAATATAGCCCCACTATTACTTAGTTATCTAAATAAATACAACTTTCCAATCATTCATTTAAATAAATACAATTTTCCAGTCGTCTTTTTATTTTCTCTCTCTCTTCTATACAGAACTGTATTAAGATCACACTTTCAGCTAGCGTTGATCATAAGCTACCAAATTTGGTGTTTAAACACAAAAATTCTTAGACAGAAAAAAAAAAAAAAAAAAGATATATAAATAAATAAAATGAGCGCCAAAATAGATCGAAAGAAGAGCAAATTCGCCAGATACACGAAAGGACCAATCAAAATTCTAACCCGAGTTCGAGATTTCTACGTGCAGAGCCTAACCGGTTGTGCCGGACAAGTCTCCTACGGCGGCGATGCCTTTGGCTTTCCGGCGGCACACAATTTCTCGAATTTGCCGAGGAGTTTAAGTGCCAGCTCATCATATTCGAATTCCGGTACTAGAGACGAGGATTTGAGGGAGCTAGTAAGGATTGCTTCCACTCGCAGCCTCACCGGGAAAATCGAGGCGGAGCTCCTCCGGTCGCCTGTGCGCGGAGGAGGCGTGGCGGCGATCCGCCGGAGCAGGACGGTTACTATTGGCCGGATTGATGAAGAGAAGCCGTGTGAATTTGGGGGAGTCGAAGGCGGCTGCGGAGCTAGGGCGGAGGTTTTTCCCCGGAGTAGAAGCTATGCTGCTTGAAGAAGAAGACGGTTTTAATTTGGAAATATTCAAAAGAATTTGACCGGTTTGATTTCTTTTTTTGCTGTTTTATTAATTTGTTTTTTGCTGTTTTATTAATTTGTTCTGTTTGTGAATAAGCAATTTGTACGATTGAGAAAGGTGGTGTGTGTTATTGTTCTTTTTAGTATGTAGCATTTAGCATGATCATCATAGGGTAAATTACTGTTATTCCTATCGTAATTTTAAATTACGAAAAAATCATTTATATTTGGATAATTACAACCATCTATTAATTATGGTGTTAAATTCAACATAATTTTCTCGATTTTATGAAATGTTCTTTAGTTCATTTGTACTCAGTTTGTGAAAAAATGCAGTTTCTGATGCACCACAATCAGATATATACAAAATCAAAAAATACATCTTTAAATGTGGAGCTGGAGTGGGGTAAAATAGGTACAAACCGAAGAATATTCCACATAATCTAAAAGATTCTATTAAATTTGGCACTACAATAATGGACATGTAAGAAAATTCATAGTTGAGAAGTGGTTGTAATTATCCAATTAATAGGATTTTTTTTGTAATTTGACATTATCTCAAAGGTGACTGTAATTTATTTGATTATTTTTTTTTTCATGGTTGGTAGTAAATTATATGTTCGTGGATAAATTTAATTATTTTTTTCTTTGTTTTTTTAATCCATTGCATCAAAAGCGTGTTAAGTTATTACAACCCACAAGTACAACTGAGTTAAATGCAAAAACTCCCCCTGTGTTAATCCTAAAGACCAGAAAACCCCATGTGATAAAAAAAGTGACCCAAACCCCCCAGTATTCAATAGTCAAAGTCGTTTTCCCCCCTCCCGATCGGCTGTGTCGTCCACGCGCTATTCGTGCGACTCCTGTTTGATTTTTGTACAATATTTTGTATGAAAAGACAAAACCGCCCCTATGAAACCTTCTGTATTTTTAGTTTTCAATTTAAACAAATAAATTGTGAAAAGATATATATTATATAAATTAATTAATTAAAAAATCATGTTCTTCTTCCCTGCCCAAGCCTCCTCCGCCGCCGCCATTAAAAAATCAAGTTCTACCTCCAGAGTTGCCCAAGCCTCCTTCGCCGCCATCTGCTTGCAGCAATTCCCTTTATCATCCTTCTCCCCCGCTTAAATCTCTTCTCCAAGTTGTCGTCCGGCGACCTCCACTTCGACGAAGAGCAAATCCCACCGTTGGCCCTCTCAAAATCGTCGTCTTCACTCGCAAATGGCCCATCGGCGCCACTTTCAGATTTATTATTTCACTAATCTGCCGCCACCTTCAATTCCACCGTAAGTCCGTACTCCCTTCTTCAACTCTTCCCCACCGTCTTCAGTTCCTCCCCCAACAACTCAGAATTTCAGCCCTCAATTAGGTGAGAAAATCGAAATTGAACACGATTCAGAGGGTAAAGAAATCGAGGATGGGCTACAGTGGCCTTGTGCCGGCGGTTTTCTTCGGGAGCAAACTCGTCGGATCAATGTCCTCCACCTTAGAGGTTGCAAAAAATCCCGTTTTATTTTGAATTGGGCGGAGCTTTTGACGGATATGGATTGAATCTCGAGTGGGTTTGAGATTTGTATGATGATAAGAAGGTGGCGGCGGAGACGGCAGTGGTGGGGTGAGGTTTGTATACTTGCACAGAGAGAAGTGTGTGTATTTGTGTGTTACTGTGTGTTTTTTAATTGGAGAGAGGGCTTAATTGAAAATACAATGGACTGAATTGAAAATTTCAAAAAAATTGTTTCAGTCTGAAAATATTTTACTGGAGGGTTTTTTCGTCTTTTCGTGAGTGGTCAACGGGGGAAAACAAAAAGGGTTGAGTGTGCTTGCTTGAACACATTATAGGGGGGGTATTTGTCACTTTTTTTATCATAGGGGGTTTTCTGGTCTTTAGGATTAACACAGGGGTGGTTTTTGCATTTAACTCAAGTACAACTATATCTTCACCAACCAAAATTTAATAATTTAATTAATACGATGTGGGCATGTCTAAGCGGATGACTCCTTGCTCGTAATCAATTAATTAACCATTCATATAAATGGACTCCCCAATTATTTATTGTTGCAAGTCGATAATTAAATTATGTAAATAAACTAAGGTGTACATATTGATCAAGACTCTTGACCAAATTATGATCCAATTAATTTCAAAGTCATCCTATTCTACTATTAAAATAATTTGTCCAATATAAGATCTATAGCCATTGTCACTATAAAGATCATATGGCTTCTCAAGAAATGGACTAACGGTTGGAACAAATGTGTTTATGTCAATTGATATATATTCAAATCTCCTTGCTAATTATCATTAGATAGAGTTTGTCACACATGATTAATCTAATGTATATTATGGACTCCTTCGACTCTACACTCGGTGACAAAAACCCTGAGTGAGTCTTCTGCTGCCACATGTCTTTTTTTAGTTTTCTGCTGCCACGTGTCTTTTTTTTTTTTTTTTTCTAAAACCGCTAGAGGTGAACCCATGTAGGAAATATATTATAAAAAAAAAAAAAAAAAAAAAAAAAGACATTTGGGAGCAGAAAAGACCCACCCAATTTATTCGAAGAAGTTATATTTTATGTCTCTAGTTTGGAGAATACTATGCATATACATTTTTCTTAAACATTTAAATCGTAACCCATATTTTTGTTTTATTTTGCGGAAAATTTCAACTTTAACTTGTATGTTTAATTTCTTTAGCCTTATGCATTATAAATATTGATCCATTAGCAACATTATTTACGGGCTATTAGTGAAACACCCCCACTCTAATATTTTTTTGTTAAGGATGAGTCCGACCACTTTTTTATTTATTAGTAATTGGTCAAACTTTTCTTTATTGACAAATTTACCTTTCTTCATTACTAATTACTACACATTAGCCATTGTTAAATGTCTTTTCCCTTTCTTTTTCTTTTTTTTTTTCTTGAGCATTTTTTTCCTGTTTTAATTTCCCATACATCGAGTATATTATTTTCGAAATCAACTACAATATCTCTAAAAATCAAATACTTTTTTTTTCATTTCATTTTTTTGAATCCATTTGTTATCGGATTTTTTTCCAGGTGATTACCAAATTGATAAAATACTACATATTGTTGAAAATAACTATAAAAAATTGAAATAATTTTTTTTAAATCGACTAAAAATATCGAAAATAACTAAAGATAATTTCATTCTTTTAATTCAATTTTTTCGAATTTTATTTTTCTTCCAGGTTATATTATTGAAAAAAACTATCTACCAAAAAATTAAAAAAATGAGAGGAAGAGAAATGGGTGATTGAGGTAGAAAATGATAAAGATTGTAATTATAAGGATAATAAAGGTATACATACCATTTATAATTATGTAAAATATTTGTTCACGAATGTAGCTCAAATTGTGGAGTGGTCACTTTGCATGTGAGAGCCACGAGGTTGAATTATATTATAATTATTATTTTTAAAGAAACATTTAAAGAAACACTTTCCAAGTGAAAAGTTAATTTCTATTAAATTTGAAAATTTAATGGATCAGATTATAATTTGTATTCTTAAAAAAACTTTTTTTTTTCAATTTCTACAAATTAAATTAATTGGGGAAAAAATAGTGTTGAATTCTTTTAATCCAAATCCACAAAATTCAGAAATTTTGCTTTACTTACGCATTAAAAAAAAATTGAAGTAAAATGAATAGAATTCAAGAATTTCGTTTCAATTTCCATCCATAATCACGGGTGCCTACAGCCTTCGGGTGACTAATAACATAATTTTTCCTGGAAAATGTTAAAGAAGAAAATGAGAAATCGAAATCTACCACCTATGAAATAAAATAAATAATAAAGATGTTATACATTAATAAAAATAATTACTTACGAAACATCAAAACGTAATTGCCCTATAAAAACGTCTCTCGAGAAAAGCAATTACAGTTAAACCTCTATAAATTAATACAGTTGGGACCATCAAAATTTCATTAATTTATAAAAATACTTTTACTATTATTTTCAATAAACACATTTTTTTTAAAAAAAAATTACGCGTATATTATTTATTATACCATTAATTCAATGCACTATAGAGCCCGTTTCAGGAACGGAAGCTCTTAAAGCAGCAATGGTATAGAAAGATTTTATGTTGAGTAATGAGAAAACTATACCGAAAGTTCTAACCGTGTTAAGAAAAGTAAGGGATAAGATTGATGGTAATGTGAACTTCAATAAGAAACAAGCGACAATTAAACTAAATTGTATTAAGCCTTCATAAATCTATAAATATGTACTTGTACCATGTAATTTAAGATTTTTTTTATGCATTATTAATGTATCGAGTATTAATTTATCGAGGTTCTACTGTATTTTTCTAGGCCAATTACTATAGAATAATATTTCACAAAAATCTCTATTGACCTAGAAATATTTTGAATATTATTCTATAGTAAATTAATATTATTCTATAGAAAAATAAAATATTTCATTCTAAAAAAAAAAGAATAATTGTTTTTCTCAATTTCAAAATTCAAAGTTTTGCAAATTGTGAATGAAATATTTTTGCAACACTACAGAAACATTAAGTTATCATAGAGACGATGATTGACATTTATGTACCGTATGTATACATCAATTCCGATTTCAAACTAACCAATGTAAGCTTGATAAAAAAAAAATTATATTAGACATAAACTTGATTTTTTTTAAGGAGACATATGACTATTCCTCCTAGAAAATAATAATTAAAAAAAAAATCAAGCAAAACTTAATATTGTCTATTAGAGTAACACTACAGAAACCTAATAGAATAACGTGTCCAATTCATTATTTTATTAGAGTTTCTAACTATGTTTTAGGGGTGAATGTAATTATCGATACTACATGGACCTTAAAATTATTTTAGCATATCTCAGAAGTGTTGGTGTAATTTACCCTAAATATAATAAATTAATCAAATAAATTTCATTTTTTCATATATAAATTAAAATTTTCACGGTCAAATTCATATAACTCTTCACCGTCAAATTCTTTAAACAAAAGAGTAAAAGAAAATCTCTCTCAAACTGGATCGCCTTGAAGATGCTCAAGTTGACAGGGATGAAGACAATGAAGAAAAATGGGTTTTAGTCTCACTATTTGGAGGTGTTACTGGAAGGGGAGACCGATGTCACGGACTTGTCCCTTAACAACGAACTGTGCGGCCTTAGCTCCTTCTCGCCCCTTGTAATAGCTAAGTCAGCCTCTCCCGAATGTGTTGCGAATGCTAAGTGATGGAAAACGAAGGATGAACTTAAGAAAATAAGAAAGTTTGTAGGAAAGTACTTTTATTGCTTAAGTACTTGGATGTTGGATTTGTTGGATGATTACAAATGAGGACCCTACCCCTATTTATACTAGGCTGCCTCCTTAATGGACAGTGGAGATCTATTTGATCTAACGGCTAGGAGTTGTTCACTAGAACACTCCAAAACATTCCTACAAAATATCTACAAGGGAGGGTTCTAGAAAGCTTTCTAGAATCCTCCAAGAATCTCTACATATCTCTATACATTTGGGTCATTTTGGGTCTAACCCTATTTGGGCTTAATCTTGGGCTTCTTAACCTCCCAACCCAAGGGAGACTAGCAAAGGGTTGGGCCAACTGGCGGGCCGTGACATCCTACCCCGCTTAATCCGGCGACGTCCTCGTTGCCTCGAACAAGTGAAGACAATCTTGAAATTGCCACAAGTCTTCCTTAGTCTCCCACGTTGCCTCGGACTCGGGTAGTCCCTTCCATTTGATGAGGTATTGAATACTCGGTGGAACACCCCTACGTCTCTTTAGTTGTCGGCCGAGCACTTCCTCGATCTCCTTATCATATGACTTAGTCATGATGGGTGGTGCTCGGTGTGATTCTCCTCGGCTAGGGTCTTCCTTGTCTTCGTGATAAGGCTTCAACATACTCACATGGAAGACAGGGTGGATTTTCAAAGAACTTGGAAGTTCTAGGCGATAAGATACTTTACCGACTTTGGTGATCACCAGGAATGGTCCTTCGTACCTCCGCACAAGACCCTTGTGCATGCTCCGCAACGCCTTGAACTCTTGGGGCAATAGTTTCACCATCACTTGGGCCCCGACGTCAAATCCCCGTGGTTGTCTTTTATCGTCTGCCCACTTCTTCATACGTCGCCTAGCCTTCTCAAGGCACGCTCGAGTTAAGTCGGCTTGTTCCTCCCACGACTTAGCCATCTTCAATGCTCCGGGACTCCTCCCATCGGTTGTCGTAGCCAAGGTGTGTGGCATAAGCCGTTGTTGTCCCATTGCAAGCTCGAATGGAATCCTCCCCGTGGCTTCACTCCGCTGCAAGTTGTAAGAAAATTGAGCCACGTCGAGGAGCTTCGCCCAATCCTTTTGATTGGCTCCCACGAAGTGCCGTAAGTAGCAAAGTTCGGACCCCAAAAGCTTGAAAAGCTCAGTCCATAATCATCCCGTGAAGCGTGGGTCTCGATCGCATTGTCCGTGAACAAGTCTCGAGGGGGCATTTGTAGACACGTAAATTTAATATAATTTATATTATATTAAATTGAATCACAAGATTATAATTTATCTTGCAAAATAAGTCATGGAGATAATTATCAATTAATTATTGGCCAATAGGATTGTTTCTTCTCTTCCAAGTTATAAGAGATAAATATCAATTTAAAGAGAGCCAATCAAATCGTGTCACGTCATCAAGAAGACTTCATGTAGGACTCTTATTCTACCACTATAAATAGGGACCCTCCCTACACAATTCAAAAGACAACTCAAGAATAATAAAAATCGTAGGAAAAAATTATCTCTATAACATTCAAGTCATATTCATCAAATTCAAGGCGTTCTTCATCAAATCAAGGACGTTCTTCAACAAATCAAGATCGAAGGAAGATTGAAGGGCCAAATCCATCAAGAACTCCAAATTCTTCAAGTCAAAACCCGTCAAAGTTCTGCGTTCGATCCGAGATTCAAGTCGCAAGACCCTCGGAAGACGTTATTCAAGTTAAAGGAAGATTGAAGGACCAAATCCATCAAGAACTCCAAGATCTTCAAGTCAAAACCCGTCAAAGTTCTGCGGTCGATCCGAGATTCAAGTCGCAAGACCCTCGGAAGACGTTATTCAAGTTAAAAATCAAATCCGGAGAAGATCAAGTCAACGACCCGACTCCGAAATTCAAAGTCCACATATATTGTTCTTGAGAGAAGAATCAGATGATTAAATTAGAGTTTGTAACCCGCAATATTTATTTTTAATTCAATAAAATTATCTTTGTTCAAGTTTTTCTTGTTTGTCTAAATTGCAGGTAAGAATTTGTTGCTACAACATGTTCAATTACTAACTCGATAATTTAATAATAGTTAAATTAATAGAATCTCCCTAATCCCTAATGTATTAATTTATAGAGGTTTAACTGTATAAGAAAAATTGAGACTAATTATGGATACATGATGGGTAAATTTTATTTTTTTTTTAATTTTTTTTTTGTGAAACGACCACACCTTCAAAAAATTTATGGTGCGTGCTAAATCCCACACTAAAATTTACTAAGTTTCACACATAAATTAAAAAATATTCTCTCTCTACTCATATTCTCTATAACTTTTCTCTAAAATCATTTTATCCAAGTCACTCAAAATTCATTAATTTTTCACGTGAATAATCATAAAAAATGAGTTCCGTTTTATTTAATAATTATTCAATCTCATTAAGCATTTTCAATTATTCAAATTCATATCAATTCAAAAAAATTCCTCAAATTCCAACTTTATTTTAGTTTGAACATGTGAAGATTTTTGTCAAATTCGAACCTGGAATACTAGGAACATTTTTAGTGTGTGATTTTGTGAAAAAAAAAATAGGAAAAAAAAAAGAAAAAATTGATGGGGAAGGAGAAGAGAAGATTTTACAGACACAAATATTTTTAATTAGTTATATACATGATTTGGCAAAATTAGTGTGGAATTTAGCATTTCAGTGTTTTTATTCATTTATTAAATTAAGTGGCATCATAGACCAACCCTCATTAGGAGAGTTGGTACCTAGCCTTACCAATAAGGTAATAGGTCTAGGGTTCGAGTCCCCCCTCCCCTACTTCCCCTTGTAATGACTTGAATTACTCAAAAAAAAAATTAAGTGGCATCATAGACGTTACACATATTTTTGTTACAAAATTTGGGGAACCGTTATTCACATGGGTTTTTCGGTAATTAGATCATAGTTTAGGGGGTTTTTGGTAATTTACACATTTTACTATACATATACGAGTTTTGTGCAAAAAGTACCCCTGTGTTATCTTGAAATAGCAAAAACCCCCCTGTGATAAATAAATTAGCAAAAACCCCCCTGTGAAATTTTGTCAAAGGCATAAACCCCCCTAGGGTATTTTCGTGTTGCACACTCGCCGGACCTGCGGCTGTTAGTTGTTTTTAAGACATAAAATGACAGAATTGCCCTCACAGATTTATTAAATTGTAAATCTGAAAAAACCCTCTTATTTTTATCATCGTCTTCTTCGTTCATTCTCATTAGTTTCTTGCCAATTCGATACAGAAAAAAGCTACAGACAAAAAAAAAACTATAATTTGCTACCCCACAAAATGTTAGAAATACGGAAAAATCAACCCCACCTAAAATTACACGAAGTCGAAAACCCACTTAAAATCCTAAGAAGTCAAAAAAAGTTACAATTTTTCTTCTCATAAATGCCCAAAAGCAGGACCACAGCCCAAAATTCCCATACTCATTCGCTGTGTATATATATATATATATATATATATATATATATATACACACACATATAGCTGTTAATGGCTTTCAAAAAGGCAAAAATAAAGTGCAACTCACCTAAAGAAAAGAAAAGATGTTAATGGCTTCGTTTTTGTGAGAAATCACATTAACGATTTCACCTTCTTTTTTAATCGAGCGAGAATAAATATTTTGTTAGGGATTTTGGGGGTTTTGGTGAGATTATTTAGGGTTTTCTTTCGGATGGATAGGAATACATACACTTCTTTTTCTTTTTTTTTTTCTTTGTGAAACAGATAGAATTAAACACGTTAAAACTCAAATAAATGTCTCTGCTTTTTACTCTAGGGCATTTTAGTCTTTGTAGGTCGGGTCAAAGCATAAATATGTAATGGGTCATGTGTGCTATTTATAAAATTTCACAAGGGTGGTTTTTGCTAGTTTATTTATCACAGGGGGGTTTTTGCTATTTCAAGATAACACAGGGGTACTTTTTGCACAAAACTCATACATATACATGTATGTCTGTATAAAAACTGTAATGCATGTTAGTGCAATAGTGTGGAGAATGAAGAAAGAAGAAAAGCAACAGAAATTTCATGAAGCCCTTCTTAAAATGCTTTATCCTTCCCCACCATCTCCCCAGATTCAGTCCGACGAGGACCAAGAAAAGAAGTTGATTCATCTGTTGAATGACCTTCCTCCAGGTAATTGTTATACATACATATATGTATATATATAATGATTCCGGGTTCTTAATAAGTGCTTCTTTTTGTAAATACAGAGGAAGAGAAAAATGAGGAAGAGTGCATATTGCCGTCAAGCAGTGACGGCGAAAATGGCGGCGATGAAAAGCCGACGAGGGCTCAGAGGAAGAGGCTCCGAAAGAAGAAGCTGAAGGAAGCCGCTTCCCGGCGGAGGAAGATCATTGGGCCTCTGTTACCTGGTACTAGTGATGATGTCCCCGAAGGTGTTCGACAAAATGCCGCAACCAATTTTTCAGGTGATCAGATTATTAAGTTTTTTCTCTATTAGCTAGTTTAGTTTTAGTGTGTGAGTTTGTTTGTACTATGTATTCGGATATCAAATCCTTGTTGTAGGTGAACCTGCTTCTTGCTCGAAACAGAACAAGCTTAAACAGAGAAGGAAATCGAAGAAATCGGGTGGTGATCGAAAGGCGAATTCGTCAAGCTGCATTGAAACTAGTACTACTAGCCCAATATGACTTTTGAATTTATGGGTGTATTTTTCACAAATATTAGTATTGGATCCCCTATGTATTCTTTTTCAGTTTGTTTATTTAGTACTGCATTGCATTTCGTATTCATTTAAATATTTAATACATTGATATATAGTTTGCAAAAATATTTGTATATACAGTTAACAGTAGCGGTGGAAATTGGTAGGGGTGAGCAAAAAAACCGAGAAACCGAAAACCGAAAAAATCGAGCTGATATACACCGTCCCGACTTAAAACCGGATACATGGTAATTTTTTTTGAAAACCCGAAAATATCGATTTGTGTATGTAGAATAAAAAATTTACCGAACCGATTACCCGAACCGAACCGATTTTTACAAAACGATGTCGTTTTGATATATAGAATAAATATTTACCATGTACCCCTTGTGCGCCTCTATCCTTCGAACGCCTCAATGTG
Source organism: Erythranthe guttata (assembly GCF_056151865.1). NCBI lineage: Eukaryota > Viridiplantae > Streptophyta > Magnoliopsida > Lamiales > Phrymaceae > Erythranthe > Erythranthe guttata. Next base: position 1,708,038 of record NC_142544.1, on the reverse strand, counting down.
ACATGTTTTTTATTAATTAATTTGGGGTTGTGACATGTGGTTTATTAGTTAATTTTGAATTGTTATTTGTTAATTTTCTCAAACTAATGTAATGAAAGTCCAAATTTATTGTTAATCAAATATCGGTTTTATGCCGAACCGATAGATGAAACTGAAATAAAAAATAAATAGAATTGATACCGAAACCGTTAACCGAAAACCGAAAACCGAAAATCCGATCAACCCCGAACTAAAAAAAACCGATATGTTCGGTTCTGAAAATATGAAAACCCGATATTATCGGCTCTTTTTTGGTTTATTGCAAAAACCGAGCCGTACCGACCCGTGTACACCCCTAGAAATTGGAATGGAATTTCTGATTTCCGTCGATTCCGATCCGAAATTTTCTGATTTTGGAACAATATTTTTCAATTCGAATTTCGAAATTCAGGGTTCTTATTTTTCCGAAATTATTTGGATTGAAATTAGAATATATATATATATATATATATATATATATATATATATATATATATATATATATATATATATATATATATATATATATATATATATATATATATATATATATATATATATATATATATATATATATATATGAATGAGATTACGATTAAGTCCCGAAAATTCCAATGTTTTCCGAATATTACACTTAAAAATATCAACATTATTGTGTATTTTATATTTTAGGTGAACAAAAATAGAAATTTATGAATTCCATCGTTTCTGATCCAAAATTTTCTGATTTTTCTGGAACGGAATTGAAACTAATTTTTCGCTTACGTAAAAAATCAAGATTTTTCCGAAAATGCTTATTGTAATACAATCCTTCCGATTTATACCCCTAGTTAACATACCAACACACAATAGGACATGAAAAAAAATAAATTTAAAATCCAATTAGTATTCTATTAAACCCTAATAATAATTGTAAACCGAAAATCAAACGCTTTTCATTGGTGTGCATGAAATCGAATTACTCCTTTTGTTCATTCCTAAGGAAGCCCCATGCATGCATAATATTATCAGCAACTAATCAAATTCTTAACAGCAAATTAGAAACTTCAATAACAAATTACACATACATGCCAAAAAAAAAAAAAAAAAAACACATTACATATATACTTACATATTTTTAATACTCAGCATCCATTATATATAATTACACACTTTTTTTTTTCCCAATTACGAAGCAGGATAATCAAAGGGCAGAGGAAGCACAGTGGAGGGATCCAGTAGATCCGGGTGCACGTACCCATAACTCCTAAGCACCTGATTATCCGCGAAGATCAAAGCCTTCTGCATGGCGTCGAAGCATGTCTGGCCGGAGTACATCTGGTTGTGGTCCCCACTGCACGGCTGGCACCCCGTGAAATGCGTGATGAACGGCCTCCTCCAGCTCCCCCTCCCGTACCCAGCCTCCTTAAGGTGCTCCTCCCACACCGGAACATACCCCTCGCTCACCTTCTCCGCGTGCCTCCGCCTCAGCCTCCCCTCCGCCGCCTCCACCTGTTTGTACCGCTCGGTTATGTTCTCGAAATTCCCGACAATTTCCATCCAGTACCCCTCGAAGTAGTAACCGCTCTCCAGATAAATCTTATCACCCCATTTATCCTTATCCTTCAACAGCAGATAAACTAATCCCGACTGGTCGTCGGATTCCGGGAATATTTTGTCCTTGAAAGTTGACTTTTGGATCTCGCCCCATTTATCGTACTCGGGTGACTGCGGGCCCATTCGGGCCCACGTGTCCATGAAGTCCATGGCCCACTGCGAATTTCGGATCAGGAAAACGCCGGCGTTTATGCTTGTCCAGCTTTGCTTCTCGTAGATTAGGTGGGGCCAGCCGTGGATGATCATGTTGTGGTGGTTGTATTTGTCGAGGGGGAGCTCGAAATCCATGTCGGTGAAGGCGGCGTCGGAGTCGACCCACCAGATCCACTCCGCCTCCGGGTGGGCAAGCATCGCCGCCTTCACCGTCGGAGTTTTGGCCCAGAAGGAGAACATTTTGGGGTGGAGGAGGACGTTGTTGTAGAAGATGTCGATGCCGTGGCGGCGGCAGTAGTCGACCTTGTTCTTGAACAGCTTCAGGAGGAGGTAGTCTCCGATGGGGTTCTTGCATGGCGTCGGCTGAGATCCGGTGACGAGGAGAATCCGGCGGTCTGCTCCGGCGGCGAAGGAGGGGTGCTGCTTCAGCCACTCCCTTCTCTTCTCGTCCCATTTTTTAACCGGCGGCGTGTCGATGGTGTAGCTGAGTTTTGGGTCGTCGTAGAAATTCTTCTCCGGCGGGTCGTAACGGAGGTTAGGACCGGAGACGCCGCCGCCGCCGTCGCAGATCTCCGGCACGGCGGCGGAAAATGAAGAGGTGGAGAAACTAGGAGTTGGGGTGGGGGTGGGGCTAGGGCTGAGAGCGAAGAAAGACCATAATGCCCATACCAACAAGAAAGCAACCAGCCCTCCGCCGACGAAAAAAAACCCGTCGGAGAAAAAAGATGCCGCTTTGCTCCGGCCGTTGTTTTTCGCCATAATTAATTTAATGATTTGAATTAGAAAAAAAGAACTCCGTAAAAGAAACCAATATAAAGCAAGAAATCAAACACCCCACGCACACACGTTGTAAACGAAGCAATACGTCGGCTAGCGAAGCTGTGTTGCCACGTGGCAAACCGGAGTCAAGAAATCAATGCGCGCTCACCCGCTAAATTTAGCTGAAGATTCCGCGGGAACCCCGAGGAAGAAAAAGAGAGCACACTTCCAAAATAGCTGAGACCTTTTTGATTAAATTCAGTAAATGAAACCAATAAATTAAATATATATAAATGTTTCCGCCACCGGTGAATGGCGGTGGTTGGAGTTGGTAGAGAGTGGTATTGATTGAGGGTATGGGCTGACCCGCCGGAGATTCGGGTTATTGTTCTTGGGTTTTGAGCCATTATATTGGTATTTTTTTTGCATGCTTTTTGTGCGTGGTGAGAGATTGCAGATCAGAGCAATTTATTCCTTTTGTTGCATAATATGATTTGATTAATTAGTTGCAATTTAAGCTGGTTCATTTAATTACTTTGTAATTGAAAAATAAAATTAAAATATGCTTGTTTTTTATTGTTTAAAGCATATTAAATTAAATTAATCAATTATGAAAACAAAATAATTGTTGTGTAATATTTAAAATAACAGTAAAATGAATATAATGTAATTATAGATAAACTTGCTTCGATGTTTTGGCTTATGAGATCTTACATCTGGTGAAATACACCATGTGGTTTTAAAGTTTTAACCATTGATCTACATAAAATAAATTATACCCACTAAACACACATACACATAAGTGTGTGTTTTTAACTTATTACGTGTAAATCAGTGGTGTAATAACACTAAAACTACATCGTGTATTTCACCAGGTGTAGGTTCTACAAAACCCGAGGCTCTTTCTAATCATCCTTAACTAACTCAACAACTAGATTACACTTCAATGTAATTTTGAAATTCACTAAAAATATTTTAATTGTGAAGATATCTTATATATAGAAGATGTTACCGTTAGGGCAACCTAAACAACTCTAATGTCGTATTTGTAATTATTTTTATTTTATACTAGCATCTTTGTAATTATTTTTATATTATTTTTTTCTCTATTGCGTATTGTACAGATAAATTAATAAAAAAAATCGATCAAACAGCTCTCATAGCTCAGTTGGTTAGAGCACCCGTTTAGTAAGCGGGAGGTCTTGAGTTCAACTCTCAATGAGAGCAATGCCTATTTATTTTAACGTGTATTTTTATTTTAAATAATTCAATTATTATTAAGCCTAGATTCAATGCTATGCATAAGTTGAAGTTGTAAAGTTTTGGGCTAAAGTTTGGCAGGCCTAAGCCCATTTGTTTTTCACAATAAATTTCAGTTGATTTATAAGAAATTTTAATTATTTATCAAAAAGAATATATAATAAATTTTAATAACTGAATATTATTATTATTGTTGTTGTTATTATTGTTTAGACTATATCTAACAAGTGAAGATAAAATAATTGCAATTTTAATCCATCACAATTATTTAAAACAAAAACTACAGAAATAAACTAATAAAAAAAAATCGGTCTTAAATTCGTTCTAAAATAAATTCATCAAACAAGGTAATCTAATGAGTTTGTTATTCAACATTTAAAAATCCTTAGAAAAAGAATCCAAATTGTTCAATCTATCTAAATAAGAAAAACATATATATGTAAGAACATATTTAAAGTGTACCTAAATAATAATGAGAATTAAACTCCAAAAATTACAAAATCGTGTCAATTTGGAGAGGGAATCTTGTGAGTTATATATATGAACATCCACGTCAGCCATAGATTTTAATAAGGATTGACAATTCGAGTTAGATCATGCAATTAATTTCGGGATTTTTTTTAATAGAACTTTCAGGAAGTTGACCTAAATAATTCAAAATATTTTTTTAATAGAATTTTGTTATATATATACCCATGGATATTGGATAAGACTTGATAATTTAAATCTAAATTACATATTTTGTTAAACAAACAAATTATGGGTAAATTACGCGTAAATTCAAATTCAAAGGTAAGAAAAAATATTACAATTACCCCATGTGGGGTATATTACATTTATCTCTAGGTGTAAATTTGAAAATTCAGATCGAATACACTAGGAAATCTTCGAGATTCGATTACCCATAACTCTATTAGGTGTAATTATAAGACCAAGAAATAACTAGGGAGTAAGTATTATTGATTAGCATTTCCACAAGAATATGTAAGTTATTTAATTTTATCTCAGAAGATCCCCATAATTTCATTTTCAAAACACCGATAAACCTTTTCGTTTGGTTGTATAAATTAATATTACTAATACCAACATGCTACAAGTTGACTTGTTTTAATATTTAGGGTAAATTACAAACACCCCCTGAGGTATGGTCAAATTACAAAAACCCTCATCTTGTTTGGATAATTACATCTACCCCCTTAACTATGATTTTTTCTTAGACCTCCACCTTTATGGTGCCAAATTCAACATAGTCATCTAGATTCCGTGAAATGTGCTCTAGTTTGTACTCTTTTTGTGTAAAAAATACAGTTTCCGATGCACCACAAACTGATATATACAAGCTAAAAATCACATATTATGGTCATCTTGCTTCATAATGTAGAGTTTGAATGGGATAAAACGGGTACAAAAGTTTATTATTCCATATAATCTCGACGATTCCACTAAATTTGATGAGTTGAGGGGGTGGTTGTAATTATCCAAACAAGAGGGGTGTTTTTGTAATTTTTCCATACCTCAGGGGAGTGTTTGTAATTTACCCTAATATTTAAAATGCTTATTATTTAACTTTCAAAAGAGTCTCTATAACAATCTGAAAAGTTATTTTTCCTTCAAATATAATTAGACTTTTCTTAATCAATTGATATTGACTATTAGTGTGTTAATTTTATTTGCTATCGAAATATAAACAAACATCCTTTCATTCATTTCTTTTTCATATTAAGACATGTTTTCTTAAAATGAAATGAAGATAAGCTCGAAAAAAGCTTCCAAACATTACCTAAATTACCCTTATATTAATTTAATCTCCTAATTTAATATATAATTATGCATTTAATTAATATTTATCTCTGATTCTCTCACCTATTAGTGCAAAGTCATAACCAGAGCTGCTACTTTCAGGTGGTTTGGCAGGTCTATCTAACACTCCACGTCACCTTAATTTCCTCCCTCTTTTAATGTTTATAATTTAAATTATGATAAATTACAATTACCCCACAAGGAATGGTTAAATTATGAAATACTCCTCTTGTTTGTGTTATTACAATCACCCCAAAATTGTAAATCTTCTTACACATTCATCCTTGCGGCGTCAAATTTAGTGGAATCTTCTAGATTATATGAAATATTCTCATTTTTGTACCCGTTTTATCCGATTCGATCGAACCCCACATTTTGAAGCAAGATGATTATAGGATGTGTGTTTTTTGCTTGTATATATCACATTGTGGGGTATCAGAAACTGCATTTTTTAAGATGTGTGTTTTTTGCTTGTATATATCAGATTGTGGTGCATCAGAAACTGCATTTTTCCACAAAGTACAAAGTAGAGAACATTCCACATAATCTAAAAAATTATGTTGAATCTGACATCATAAGGGTGAATGTGTAAGAAGATCCATAGTTCAAGAAGAGTTGCAATTATACAAACATTAAGGGGTTTTTTTTTGTAATTTGGGGCTAATTGTAATTTAGGCTTTAAATTAAATCAACAATATCCCCATAACCATTATTATTTACACCTAACTTTTTTGCCACGCGTGCTTCACACGCGCGTTTTATCCTCCCACGTTGAAATAAAACCCGACGCATGTATATGTTCTACGCACCCATAAATTAAACCAATTTTCTTCATCATTTTCCCGTTTTACCCTTTCGAGAATCTTCAGTTGCGTTTTCCGTTCGCTTTTCAGTCGGAGAATTAAACGGTCATCAAATTTCTCGGCAATCGGCGAATATTAGAGCGTGAACTCCACGCCAATTTAATGCGCGTTTTTTTTCCGAGAGGCAACGTAAAACAGATTTGAATGGGGAACTGCCAGGCGGCGGAGGCGGCGACGGTGGTGATCCAGCACCCCGGCGGCGGCAAGGTGGAGAGGATTTACTGGTCGGTGAGCGCCAACGAGGTCATGAATTCCAACCCCGGACACTACGTGGCGCTGGTGATCGCCTCGCCGGCGTCGGCGAGGAGGAGGAAGGAGAACGGCGCGGCGGCGGTGAAGCAGCAGCTCAAGCTTCTCCGTCCAGACGACACTCTGATATTGGGACAGGTTTATCGGCTCATCAGCTTTGAAGGTATTATTATAAATTTATAATTTTTTATTCAGTAACTATCTCCATTAATGTTTGGATTATTAATAATTAATTAATTAATTAATTATGCAGATGTGCTGAAGGAGTTTGCTGCAAAAAAATGCGTGAAATTAGGAAAGTTGTTGAAGGAGAGAAATCAGGCTGGCCGTCGATTCTCTTCTGCTAAGGTAAAGTAAATTAAAAGCTTTGTGATTTAAATTTTGAGAAAATTGCACATCACCCCCCTGTAAATTTCTAATTTTCTCACTTTACCCCTCAATTTTTTTAAAAGTGAATGTCCCCTTCAAAATATTATTCTTGTTGCACATACCCTGATAGGAAAATTACGATGGATTATTCATCGCAATTGAGTATTTTTTGTTGCATGTTGCCCCTTCAAATGTTATTTTTATTGCATAATGGATAATATTTTGAAAGGGGATTATCAATTTTTTTTAATTTTTAGGGGAAAAATTGCGAAAATGAGAAATTTATAGGTGGTGAAGTGCATCTTGTACTTAAATTTGTAATTAGCGCTTGTTAAGAATATACTAATATGTAATTAATTATGCATGGACTGCTTTAATAGACTACGCAACAGGTAGTCAATTAAGAGTGACCAATGGTAAAATTGAGTTGATTTTTTTCGCGAGAGTTGGTTTAGTTTTGAGTCGATTTTACTTTTAAAAAAAAATCGAGCGACAAATGTGTGTGTCCTTCAAAAACGATAATATTTGTAGAATGCCGGAATTATCGGTGTAATTTTATTATCGAGAATGAAAGTGCAACAACTTATCATATGGAAAAGGAAATAATTTTGTAACGGTATTTTCATATTATATTCATTATGCTTTTCTCATTCATCAGGCGGAGCATGATGAGGTGCAGCACAACCTTGGAAGTGGCGGCGATGACGGTGGAAGTAGTGGCGGCATTGCGAGGCATCAAGGCGGCGGCGGGGGGCAGTGGAGACCAGCGTTGCAGAGTATTTCAGAGATCGAAACTTGAATATATAATGTAGCTTTCTTCGTACGTCGTTTAATTGTATAAGTACGCAGTCCATTTTCTTCGTGTAATTTCTCCGATGTATAATAAAATCAGGTATATGCTTTTTTTTCAGAGTATATATAGAATAGGATTTAGGCATCTCCAAGTTGTGATTATGTTGTAAGGGAAATTACGGTCACCCATGAGTTATGGTCAAATTACAAAAGCCACCTTCATGTGTGGGTAATTATAGTCACTCCATCAACTATGTATTATCTTACGAAAAGAGCCCTCCAAAGGTAAATTTAAGGATGTTAATTCGATAAAATCGAACCGTAATTTCGGTACGCCAACATTTCATACTGTTTACCGAACTAAATATACGATATGCTTCGGTAAATGACCGAATTACATATATTTTATGATAAAATATTTAAAAGGAGGGGTGGCTGTTATTACCCAAACAAGAGGGGTTTTTTGTAATTTGACCATACCTCAAGAGGTGGTGGTAATTTGCCATATATTGTAATTATCTTGAGTTTTAACTCCAAAATGCCTAAAGTGAGCAAAAGTACAGTAGAACTTCGATAAATAAATACTCGATTAATTAATAATCTCGCTTAAATAATAGTTTCTTCTGGTTCGAACTCACTAAAAGTCTACTAAATTATTAGTTCCATAATTTAATTTTTCGTGAAATTAATATAATGTTTACAAGTCCCGACTCTATTAATTAATGGACATTTATCTGTAGATATATAACAAAAAACAAAATTGAGGATTACATCCTCAAAACTCAAAAGGTTTAATCGGCCCAATAAGCCCAACTGGAACTCGAAAGTAAATGAAATCATCCTAATTGGGCTGAACCTCAGCCCAATTAATTAATTATATTTCTATTTATATATATAAAAAAAAGATAATAATATTACGAGCATGTATATTATTAATTATATATTTTTAATAGATTAGATTAATACATGGCTGGGTGGGACCCAGAATTAAACGACAAGACGCAGACATGAAACAAAAGATTGACAAGATGTGAAAAAGTGACGTAGTGATAGGGAGAGAGACGTTGAAATTCCTTACTTTTGTGGGAAAAAAAATATTTCTTTCCCCCTTAATTTTAGTGAAATTCGTCTTTTTCAAATTTTTTTTTTCTGTAATGATATTCACAGAGTGAAAATTGGTAAGTCGTAGTGTAATTTCGAGTATTTATTAATTTTTCATATTTCAAATCCTTACTTTGTTCTGAAACTGTCTCAACCAAAAAAAAGTATTACGGAGCTAATTTTTAACTCATACTATAACAAATTTGAGGTAAATTTTATATGTTTACCATTCTTGAATCATGTATATCTCGAATTAAAATGCGCTATTTCCATGTTGTTCAACACGGAACTTGATTTTCATATTTTTTTATTTCATGTTGTTTAACATGGAATTTTGAATCACGAACAGGGATTTATGTGTTTTTCAATACAAAATAATCAATTGTGTTTTTCAATAAGTTGAAAAATTTACTTAAAAATCAGAATAATCGTCGTTCATTTGGTTTGTTGTCGATTTCTAGTTGATAAGATCCGGAAAAAAAAAACGCAACAGTTTGCCAGATTGGATCGAAAACGAGAGAGTTGGTTAAATTGTAGATTTTTTTTTTTAAATTATATTAAAAATTACTCTGCAACCTATCAAAAGCTCATCTACGTCTATCAAGGGGCAAACAATTTTCTCCAGATTAAATGAAATAAATCTCATTCCCAGGAAATATTATGTCAAATAATTAGTTATTTGTATGCTACACATGATGAAGACTACGCTGATTGATTTTTACTATTGATCTACACACAACAATATAAATGTTTGTTTTTACGCAATATGAATGATAAAGATTTACTCGCTCTCTATATCACCCGGTGTGACATAAAATAATTATGCAGATGTCACTAATTCTGCGTCCCCATGCAGTGGCCCCACACTTGTCTCAAGGTTGGAAGTTTAATTTGATTTTCTAAAGTATATGGTGTGGTCGCGTCACACTCGATCACTACCCCAAACTTTTATACTCTTCCCCGAAGCATCCGAACTTTGACAGCAAACAAGGTTATATTCATGTCCCATTTCTTACACCTCAATTCAACACGTACGTACTGCTGAGTAATACTTTTCGCTCTACCTCGGAAAACTCGAAAACGCCGACGTTTCGCTGCAATTGTTTTTTTCATTAATTAATTAATTATTATCAAGGATTCTTGATCACTCACGCGCGCGCATGGTGATCAAGTCAAAATCGCCAGTTTTTCTTCAGCTGCTAAAAGATAGGAAAAATATCAGAGGGGTTCATACTTTTGGTGGGTTTCCGTATGATTGGGCGGAAAAAAATAGGAAGAGAAATAATATCTCTGTTATTAGGAAGTGTTGCACAATTGACATCAATGGCGGCGGCGGTGGTGGTGGCTTGGTGGAGGCGATGAGGGAGGCGCAGCCGTACCATGTGATGCATAGGGGTAGTACATTTGTGGTGGTGCTGTCAAGTCAAATTGTTGATACTCCCCAATTATCCTCCATTCTTAAGGTATGTATGTATCATAAGTTTTTTCAGTTTTTTTTTATTCGAAATTAATTATAATTTTTTTTTTTATAAATTAAACTTGCAAACGGTATTTAATTTTGCTTCTATTAATATAATTTTCTTTTTAAACTATAATATAATAAAGGACAAACATTCTTGTTTAAGGAGTACTAATTTTAAGAAGAATTGAAGGTTACATTTGATTTTTGTGCTCTTATTAATAATTTTTAAATTAAATTCACTTTATTAGGAAAATTGAGAATTCCAATCAAGTCTATTTGTCCTACTCTTTTTCATAAAGAATAGTCACAAAAAGGACTTTAATTTTGTAGAAGAATAGACTTTACTCCTTTTTCCATGTAATTATTGATTTAGGTAAACGATTGTATTTTTTCTCGTGCGATGCATGGATTATGAATTTCAAAATTAAAACGAAATGACTGAGTTTTATATGCACAGCAATAAAAATTATAACAAAAATATATTATACTATTATAATAAAATTTGTTAAGTGATATTTAAAGAAAAATATGTTGTTTTTATACTATAAAAGAGAGAGAGAGAGAGAGAGAGAGAGAGAGAGAGAGAGAGAGAGAGAGAGAGAGAGAGAGAGAGAGAGAGATATAAAGAAGAATAAAGTAAGAAAAGAGAATGGGATTTTGACTTTTTTGGCCTTCTATTGTATTATTATATTTTTATATATACGTTTTGCTGTTCGAGTTTTTTTAGAATAAAGTAGCGTTAACTCTTTTTATATATAAGATCTACTGACTACATCTTTTCCTACATTACGTATGAAGTAGATATCTTAATAGCAAGGAGAATCAATAATGCATGATGTGGTTCATAATAATTGAATTCACTTCACTTCAATTTATCTTCCAAATTAGCTCGCGAAAGATTTATGAATATTCGTTAATCTAACAAAGGGACCTCAACATGTGTCTCAAACACGCATTAGGGCGCTGTATCTTGGTCCACACAAAATTCCTACGACAAACAAGTAAGTTTCAAGGGGCCAGGGAGCCATGGCCTGCAACATTTCTCAATTCCCTATTATTTTATATATATATATATATATATATATATATATATATATATATATATATATATATATCGTGTATAATCGTATTAATGGCCCCCTTGTAAATTTTTTTAATGCATTCGGCTCCTCGAATTTATAATTCTGGTTCCACTAGTGAGTCGGATAGTTCAAAGAAACATGCCATAATTAAGATAAATTAATTCTTACTTCTAATAATATGATGATTAAACTATTTGTAAACTAAGACTTATTTAATTGGGCCTACTTTTGTTATTTGGTAACTATTTTCACAATATAAATCAATAAATAATAGATTTCATAAAATTTGATAATTATAAGTTGGATTTATTATCTGACCTACAGGGGTGTCTCATGCCACTATTGTCACCTGCCCAAACTCTCATTTCAAATCTAAAATTATTATAAAAAAAAATGCAAGAAAAAGAAAAGGCGCACGTTAGCAAAAAAGAAAAGAAAAACCTATCAGTTGCCCCGCGCCATTCCGCCACCACCCACCCTCCCTACCACGGCCATCTACCCTCTAACTAACTAACTAACCACCACTAGACCTCCGGCATAAACTAGTGTTTCATTCGTGGTGTAATTTTATTTTTAATTTGCGGCCGACGACTCAATTTCGATGGCGGCGGCGGCCGCCGCTTCCCTGAGCCCTTGCACTCCGATCCAAAACCACCAGCGCCACATTCAATCAAAATTCATTCCTTGCTGCTCATTTTCGAGGTCGAATTTCAACAAAAATCGGTCGATTGGAAAGTTCGTCGGGATTCAATCCCTAAAAATCTCGCCTTTCGAGGGTAATAATCGCCCCGGAAACAAAATCAACGTGTTGGGGGAAACTGAGAACGCGGGAATCGAAGCGAGCAATGCCGTCAAAGACGAGCTCTTCGTGCGTTTCTTCCGCGAATCGTGGCCGTATTTTCTCGCCCACAGGGGCAGCACTTTCGTTATATTGATTTCTGCAGAGATTATCGATAGCCCTAATTTGGACCATATTCTTATGGCACGTGTTCTTTTTCCCTTCCCCCCTTTGCTTTTGTTATGATTATTCCAGCTGAATTTTCACTCTGTGTTATGTGTATGTGTGTCCATTTGCTCTAACATGAAACGAAAAAGACTGAATTTGGCAGCTGATCTAATATATGTTGAACATTTGTGTAGGATATATCTCTGCTTCATGGGTTGGGAATCAAATTTGTTCTTGTACCCGGGACCCACGTTCAAATCGACCAGCTTTTGGCCGAAAGGAGTGAGAACAATAATTTATATCCTTTTGTGTTCCAATTCGATATATTTTTATCTGTTTTTTTTTTTTTTGCTTTAGTGTAAAATATACACGTGTTTCGTGTCTCAGAATGCGAACCCAAGTACGTGGGGAGCTACAGAATCACAGACGCTGATTCTCTAAGCGCAGCGATGAATGCTTCCGGAAGAATCCGGATCATGATCGAGGCGAAGCTATCGCCCGGCCCTTCCTTAAGTGGCATTCGCCGCCATGGAGATAATAGTCGGTGGTACGATGGTGTCAGTGTTGCTAGTGGTAATTTTCTCGCAGCCAAGGTGAGAACAACAAAGTCATACGATGTAATATATATATTATTGTTAGAATCTAATTTTATTTTATTTTTTTCGTTTTTTTTTTTTTTTGCAGAGAAGAGGGGTGGTAGAAGGAATTGATTACGCATCGACAGGCGAAGTGAAGAAAATAGACGTTTCTCGCATCCGTGAGAGGCTGGATCAAGATAGCATAGTGCTCTTAAGCAACCTCGGTTATTCTAGTTCCGGCGAAGTATTAAATTGCAAGTATGCTAATTGGCTTTTCATAGGTATTTTTGTGTCCGCTTGCATGATATGTTCGTGAAACTCAGATAAATTTCCGACTTACTCCCTCCCTTTCAAAATAAGTGTTACTCTAGCCATATATTGTTTTCCCATATTAAGTGTCACTTTAGCATTTCAAGAATATTTTTTTTAATACCAAATTTGCCCTTTATCATTGACCGTTCAAGCTCATTAATGTGTACGCCTAATTTATCTTTCTTCAAGGTTTGGAAAGGGAAATTTCGGGATTTTCCATTAAAAAAGGCTATTTATTAGGTTTCTTAATATGCATGTGTTTGAAATGGAGGGAGTATCTTATAGAGCCTCATTTGATTTGGGATCTACATGATTAATTAAATAATTCGACTCTGTTTGGATGTTTGGTAAACGCAATAATATTCCGGTCTGACCCGGAGATATTATTTTATCAATGGCCTATCTGGATTTATTAGGAGATTTTTTTTTCAAGAATTTGTGCATCTATTTCGTTGTTCATTCATTAAATATTTCTTGATTTTTTTTCTTCTATTGTCACATTTTAGCACTTACGAAGTGGCCACAGCATGCGCACTAGCCCTCGGTGCAGAGAAACTCATATGCATAATAGACGGGCCGATTCTAGATGAATACGGAAGACTCATTCGATTCTTGACCCTTCAAGATGCTGACATGTTAATCCGAAAACGAGCCAAGCAGAGCGAGACAGCTGCTAATTATGTGAAAGCTGTTGCTCAAGAAGATCTCGCTTGTGCGATATTCGACCCGAATGGGAAGGCTTTTCCTCGCGCCCCAAAATTTCAGAACGGTGTTGGATTTGATAATTGGAGCGGACTTTGGTCAACCGAACAAGGGTTTGCTATTGGTGGTCAAGAAAGGTTGGGCCGTTTGAATGGTTATCTGTCGGAACTAGCTGCTGCAGCTTTTGTTTGTAGTGTAAGTTTTACGTAATTTGGTGATTATTTCCGTTTCTTAATACCATTTTTTAATTAAAGTTTTTCTGATTAAAGGTTTCGACCCGGTAAGTTATTGGGAATACCAAACATAAAACAAAATCCGATGTATTAGTTAATAATTGCTAATCTCCCCAACCAAACGAGGCCTTTATGTTTTCGGTGAATTTTGCAAATACTAAGTATTATTTTTTTTTCCTTGTATTTTTTAGGGTGGTGTGCAAAGAGTGCATCTATTGGACGGCACTATGGGTGGAGTTTTACTCAAGGAATTGTTTCAAAGAGACGGAGTAGGCACTATGGTGGCTAGGTATTGCTTTCAAGGCCTCGTTTGGTTGGTTAGATTAGCCATGATTAATTAAATAATTGGATCTTATTGGTTTTGGTTAACTAAATAACTTTTCAAACCGGCATCCCGGTTAATCTTCTCTTAGGAACCATTTTTTTCTCCTATGTATAATTGTATTGATATATGGTGCAATTGTGTTGTGTGGCAGTGATCTTTACGAAGGCATAAGGATGGCGAGGGTCACAGATCTCGATGGCATTAAACGGCTTTTATTACCTTTAGAGGAGTCTGGTATTTTGATAAAGAGGACCGAGGAAGAGGTTTTTATTACACCCAATTTATATTTTAATTTCTTTTTTATTATTATTACATATTATTGTTCGTATATTTTTATCTGCATCAATTTTCATGCATTACACAGCTGCTTCAAGCATTGGATTCTTTCATAGTTGTAGAGAGAGAAGGTCATATTATAGCTTGTTCGGCTCTTTTCCCTTTCTTTAAAGACAAGTGCGGAGAGGTGGCTGCTATTGCCGTTTCTCCTGAATGCCGTGGCCAAGGACAGGGTGATAAATTACTTGGTAATAATCTTCTATTACATCCTTAAAAAAAAAAAAAAAATTTAATATGGATTGATGATAACTCCGTTCGCGTTTTCTTGCAGATTACATTGAGAAGAAGGCATCTTTCCTTGGACTGCAAATGCTTTTCCTACTGACAACTCGTACTGCCGACTGGTATGTTTTTTTTTCTTCTTTTTTTTTTGTAGGATTTTCAGACAAGCTATGGAAACTAAAACCCTCGTCTCACGTGTTTCAATTTTGCGAAGGTTTGTAAGGCGTGGGTTCACCGAGTGTTCGATTGAGTCAATTCCAGAGGAGAGGAGAAAGAGGATTAATATCTCTCGTAGATCCAAGTATTACATGAAGAGACTATTACCCGATGGTAGTGGTATTCGTTTAGACAATGCTTATGCCTGATATAGCATATTGTCATTTACCTGCATTTCTGTGGACTTGTATCTGTGGACTTGTAATATTGTTATAGTACGTTTTTCTTTTTCCGGTTTAAGTTTAGTCGCTTGTCGATTGAAAATATCGAAATAAAATCCATCTTTAGAACTACCATTTTAGATCTTTCATCTTATTATTTGAAATATTAAACGTTGTTTCAATTTTACTAATACAATTTTGGCTAAAAACTGTGATGGACACTTTGTTAGTCTGATTTGGCAAAATTCAAAGCACAGAACTGTAGTTGTTTGAATTAACTTTCTAATCTAACTGGAATAAGTTGAATTAGATGTTGGGTGACAAAATTATACGAGAATGAGTTGTTAACCCCCGAGGTAATGTCAAATTACGAAAAAAAATCCCCCATGTTTGAATATTACAACCAAACCCTCAATTATAAGTCTTCTTACACGTCCATTCTTATGGTGTCAAAATCAATAGAATGTTCTAAATTCTGCGAAATGTTCCAGGTGTAAATTTAAATACGATTGAATAAATAAACATATACAATATATTCGACAAAAAAATAGGATTCAATCAGCTAAAATTAAAACACTAAGTAATCCCTAAAATCAATCCTTAGGTTTTCAATCAAGGAGTTTCCCTTGACAAAAGCTGCTGAAACATATGCACCGTGAGCCGCCAATTCTGGAAAGGTATGGCGGGAATGAATCATCGTCGGCAGGTAATTGTTGGAATTGGGTACCCAATTTGGTAGTGAGATGGTTCCAATTGTTGGTAAAAGATTCGAAAGCATCGCCTTTTCTATCGAGATAGGGTTTGATCAAGTAGGAGAGTTCGAGAAGGTATTCGTAAACCGGCGAGTTGTAGTACCGATCCCACATCCAAGATGCGTACTCAATCACCTTCGTTATCAAACGGATATGTGCCAACTTTTTAATAAAACTTTTTATTCTATCTTAAAAAAAAAAAAACTTTCTTATTAAGGGGATTTTGTACATAAGTTCTCAACCAAACATCTTTATTAATCTAGGTTTATGGGCTATATATTTTTCACCAATAAACCCATCCCTTTAATATTTATTATAAATAAAGAAAACATTCATGTATATGCCAATATTACCCCCAACCATTTATACCCAATTCTTAATTGTAACCCCAATTTAATCAATTTTGTCCACAAAAATCCAATTTTGACCACAAAAATTCAATTTTGACTTTTTTTTTTCAAATTTTTTTCTATTTTGCCGCCCGATTCCGGCGTTGACTTTTCGATTTTTTTTTTCCGGATTTTTCGCTGGTATCCGGCGGTCAACGCCGGTGTCCAGACTTGACTTTTTTTTTTTTTTCTTCCGGATTTTTTCGCCGGTTTCCGGCGTTGACTTTTTTTAACGTTTTTTTTAAGTTTTTTTATTTTTTTATTTGTTTTTTGTTTTGGTTGTCTTTTTTTTACGTCCGCCGCTAAACGTTGACGTAATTGTGCTGTCACTGATAGTAAATTAACGTAATTATACTGTCAATGACAGTTAATTAACGTAATTGTACTGCCGTTGACAATACATTTATGTAATTGTTCTGCCGTTGACAGAAAATTAACGTAATATTATTATTTTTTATTTTTTGATATTATTATTTTTTTTGATTTGTTGACAAGTCAACGTAATTATATTACTGTCGTTAACAGTAAAATAACTGTAAACACAATAATATTACTGTCAACAACATCAATATTATTATTTTTGTTTTGTTTTTTGTTTTGTTTGAGTTATTCATGAAGTAACGTAATAATATTACTGTCTATTATTGTATTATTACTGTAAACACAATAATATTACTGTGGTTGACGGTAATATTACAGTTGTTATAATAATATTGTTGTCAACCACATCAATATTATTATTTTGTATGGACTTTTTTGTTTGTTTGAGTTATTCACGGAGTAACGTAATAATATTACTGTCTATTATTGTAATATTACTGTGGTTGACGGTAATATTACCATCACTCACAGTAATATTAATTCTTTTGGCTTTTTATTATGTTTACATTTGTTGAACGATCAACATAGTAATGTTACTCTATTACACAATAATAATGAGTTTTGTTGTGTTAATATTAATGTGCTAGAGATTAATATAGCAATATTACTGTGTTAAACTGTAGTTTAGTTAATTTTACTGTGTTTAACAGTAATATAGTTAATATTACTGTCAATCACAACAATATTGCTATTTAAACGAAAAAAAATGTTACAGAAAGAAGAAGAAAAAAATCGAAAAAGTCAACGCGGGAGACCAGCGAAACCGGCGAAAAAATCCGAAAGGAAAAAAAAAAAGGTCAACGCCGGAATCTGGCGGCAAAAATATTTTTTTGAAAAAAAAAAGTTTTGGGTCAAAATTGAATAATTTGTGAAATTTTGAGTCAAATTGAAGTTAAATTAAGTTATGAAATTGGAGCATATTAAAGTATGAGGGCCTATTTTAATCTCTTACAAAAATCTGGACCATGTGTGGACTATTGATAAAGAAGTTTTTTTATCTGAATCTCTTTATGAATAAGTACCCATTGATGGACTTATTTGTAATGACCCTTTTTATTAATTACAACTTGCAGTTTCTTAGTTTTTCTTTTATCATAATACATAACAATCAATTAATAATTATTTAACACCACGCTAAATTAATAGATTTTGCTAAATATTTATTATTATTATTTTTTTGTAGAGATTAGTTTAAAAAATGCCCTTAATGATATTCAAAATGTTTCCTCTATTTTGTCCAATTTTAAAATCATACATAGCCGTTTAACATAAACTTCACATGTGTGTTGCATGCATGTCAGTTTCAAAATGAGAAATAATAATATGCAACAGACTAAGTTATATTCTGTGGAATATTCACAAATGGATTGCTAATGAACAAGTGTCTTGGATAATGTGTATGAAGTCATTAACAGACAAAACTGCTTTGAAGAAGTGTATCTTGATATGTTGGGCGATTTGGTCTTCAAGAAACACAAACACATTTGAAGGAGAAGCGAATGAAGCACCGGAAGTTATCCCCTTTGTGGAAAACTATGGGAACATGTTACGAAGTCCCGCGATGTGCTCCAAGACAATATTGAAGTGAGAAATCTGGAATCTAGTCGGTTCCCACCGGACGTGAATGTGGTCAAGGTAATTTTTTATGTGGCAATCAATGAACCTAATGGGACTGTTGGAATTGAGGCTATTGGTCGATCACATACAAGGGAGTGTTTGTATTGATTTCAGTTTGTCTTTGGCAAACTCTCGATCCCACATTTGCGGAAGCAAAAACGGCATATTTGTGGAATTGGATAAGAATAACAACTGGAGCAAAGTTGTCATCGAAGGCGATTCCAACGTGATTATAGAAGCGATTTCGAGTCTCAAAGACGATAGATCGAATTTTGGGGCAGTTTTAGCGATATTCACGGTGTAGCGGAATTCTTTAAAACTTTTTCGGCACGACACATCAGAAGGCAGAAGAATACTGTTGCACACGAAGTGGTTTGACTTTCTTTAGAGGGTCGATGTATTTTAACGAATTTACCTCATTTGATTCAAAATATTGTACTGATGAAGGTCCTTCCTTAACAAAAGATTTACGTTCGTCCTAAAAAAATAAAAATAAAAATTAAATATATATCGTTATCTTATACAGACTATATTAATATATATAATTTAAATTCAAAAAAAGAAAAGATATATTCTCTGGTCATGGTAATGTAAAATTTATAATATCAAATGATTTAATCTACAACAACTTTTTAATACACATCCAAATTTATGAATTAAAATAAAAAAAATCCATAACAACACCAATCATGCAATTATAATAACTGACATTTAAAATTTTAAAATAAATAGACAATGACCATAAGAAATGCAAATTTCATATTTTGTCAAATAATTACGAAAAATAAAGTAATTCATTCAATCATAAACATTTTTAATAATCTTCAAGTTTGGAAAATGACGACATGTTTTTTCATGAATTATTCCAGTAATAAAATGTCTACATGTGATGAAATTGTGCACATGTCACATAATGAAATTAACAAATGTCAATCAATACAAGGTGAAATTCATCTTTTATATATTATCGTACTTGGAACGTACCGATCATTCAAAATTAGCAAAAAAATGATTCGTAAGAAAATGTACTATATGAATATACTAAGCATAATTTATGAATCTACAAGAATTTTCTGATTTAAATGGCCAGTATATCATAAAAATAGAACACAAACTTATAAATATTACTCATCAACAAGCTATTATATTACCAGTTGCCACAAACAACTAGTTGAAATTTCAAGAGATTCATGAAAAATATAATAATTAGAAAATGGCCATGGCTATTTGCAATACTAGTTCCATTAAATGTAAGATCAAATTAAAAAATCAATGTACAAATACAATAATACCTCTATTTGTCAAAAAAATAAAAATCAAATTGATGCAATACCATAAACTTAAACCCACAAAAAATTAACAACAAGACCAAATTC
The DNA here is from genome assembly GCF_056151865.1 of Erythranthe guttata. Taxonomy (NCBI): domain Eukaryota; kingdom Viridiplantae; phylum Streptophyta; class Magnoliopsida; order Lamiales; family Phrymaceae; genus Erythranthe; species Erythranthe guttata. Next base: position 1,687,988 of record NC_142544.1, on the reverse strand, counting down.
TCATATTCTCCATCTTTCAGAACTCACACAAATCATTCTCCTTTCTCTTCCATAAACCCTCAAAAACTTAACATTCAAAACTCTCAAAACTCAACAAACATTACAAAGAGGGAAAGTATGGAGTCAAAATACATCAAAATGGAAGATTTTACGGTTGAAGAACTCAAAGAGGTATGCATTTATATGTTTTATTAGCTAGTTTATCGTTTTTCAAAAAGAAATTTGCGCATGCCGTCAATTATGCATATGAGTTTCTCTGTACCGAGGGCTAGTGCGCATGCCGTGACCACTTCGTAAATGCCAAAATGTAGATAATCGAAGAAAGAAAACCAAAAAGTATTTAATGAATAAACAACGAAATACATGCACAAATTCTTGAAAAAAAATGGCTATGACAAACTAGTCAATGATAAATGGCAAATTTGGTATTAAAAAATTATAATGGAAAATCCTGAAATTGCCCTCTACAAACCGTGAAGAAAGATAATCTAGTTGCAAAAATTAATGAGCTTAAACAGTCAATGATAAAGGGAAAATTTGGTATTAAAATAATTCTTGAAATTCTATAATGACACTTAATATTGCAAAAAAATATATGGCTAGATGTGACAATTATTTTGTAAGGGAGGGAGTGAGTGAGTTGGTAATTCACCTGAGTTTCACGAACATATCATGCAAGTGGACACAAAAATAACTATGAACCAATTAGCACTTGCAATTTCATACTTCGTCGGAACTAGAATAACCGAGGTTGCTTAAGAGCATTCTATCTTGATCCAGCTTCTCACAAATGTGAGAAACGTTTATTTTCTTTACTTCGCATGTTGATGCGTAATCAACACTGACACCATCGTACCATCGACTATTGTCTCCATGACGGCGAATGCCACTTAAGGAAGGGCTAGACGATAGTTTTGCCTCGATCATGATCCGGATTCTTCTGGAAGCAGTCATCACTGCACTTAGAGAATCATCGTCTGTGATTCTGTACCTCCCCACATACTTGGGTTCACATTTTGAGACACGAAACACATGTATATTTTACACACTACCTAAAGCAAAAAAGACACATAAAATATATCGAATTCGAACACAAAAGGCTATAAATTATTGTTCTCACTTCTTTCGGCCAAAAGCTGGTCGATTTGAACTATAGAAAAATGTTCGCAATTAAAAATGAGAGAGAGTGAAAGATATTTCTACAAATCAACTCAAATTCGTTAAAATGAAAATGAAGAAGATATCTTTCAAATTCAAATCCTTATTGATTTGTAGAAATATCATTCAATATCTCTCATCTTAAAGAAGACGTTAGTGAAAGTGAAGAAGGAGACAATGTTAGTGAAGAAGAGGACAGTGAAGGAGAATAGAGCTATTATTTTGACGTAATAGCCGACGACATCCTCAATTACAACAATGAGTTGTCGTCGAACTACGGCTACTTAGAAAACAAAGACGAATGGGATGAAGATTGAAGGAAGAAGAATTACAAGAGGATGCGTCCAAAGAAGAAGAAAAATTACAAGAGGCTGAGTCCAAGAAGATGCAGAAGAATTATAAGAGGCTGAGTTCAAAGAAGATGCAGAACAGGGGAAGAGTGGAACCTCTGGCCCTTCACACGTGTACAAAACCATTGCGTATACAAATCAAGAATCAATCGCGGATCAAATCAAGACACCTACCGATACGATATAGACGACTCGACTATTCTTGTTCCATCGTTTTTTTTTTCTTTAGGAATATTATTTGTTTTTACGATATAGACGACTCGACTAATTGTACTTACTTTACTTGAACAATATAAAAATTTGTTCTTTTATTTTTTTATGTCATTTGAACTCACTTTTATTCTATCAGTTGTGTCTTAACTGTGTTTATTCGATATGCGTAGTTTTTTCATTTATTTCGGCTTATTTCATCACTTACACTACACAAATTAGTTTCTTTCTTTCTTTTTTTTTTTAAAAATATTTTCTACTTCTTTATATTGCATATCAACAATTGATCTTACTATCTCGAGAACTTTTTCATTATTCAATATTTACTTACGATAAATACCCCGTGCACGGGTGTAGTACTAGTTTACTTTAAATAATAGGAGATTTATTTTAGAACAAAATCATTCATCTTGGCCCAATTATTAAATAAACCCCACCTTTTCAATAAGCCCAAACAGTTAAATAATTTTTTTTTAATAATTTTGACAAAACAATTAAATAATTTTAATAATATAAATTTGCAAAGTAATTAATCAAAAGATCCAAGAAAGATATTTTACAAATCTCGATTTTAATATATTTCCTCATAAATGAAGATTAAACTTCATTGCAGCCAATAAAATAGTTCATGGTTCATACTTCATGGTTTATAGGATTTGCCAAAACAAAAAAAACTATGAACTAATTTTCAATAATTACGGGTAAATTACGGCCACCCCTAAGGTAAGTTATAATTACGAAAAATTTTCCTTTTGTTTGCATAATTACAACCACCTTCAACTATATATTGTCTTACACGTCTACCCTTATGATGTCAAATTTATCTAGGGGTGTTCATTCGGCTGGTAAATCGATCGAATCGAACCAAACGAAAATTCGTACATGTCGTTAATTCGGTGTGGTATTCGTTACCGGCCCGAACCGGCGGGCCGACCCGGCCCGCCGAACCGTGCATATTACGGGCCGGTTCTGGTTCCGGAAATAGTGAACCGTGAACCGGTACGAACCGGCCCGTGGCCATGTCTAGCTGAAAGAGAGGAAACTCTCAAGAACAAAAGAAGAAGCTAGAGGGAAAGTAAGAAGGAAATCTTCACAGGCTTTGTGAGATTTGGGGTTGGGAAACAAAAGAGAAACAGTGAGGTATACACTGGGGAGTGTCAACACAGCTTAGGTGAAATAGGTGTTGAGAGCTTGAGTGTAATCACTATCTTGTAATCTGTAACCTTTTTGATCTAGTGGATTTTGTTCTCTCTGCACAGTGGATGTAGGCCTGTGGTAATACAGGTTGAACCACTTTAAATATTGTGTTCTTTATCTGTTCTATTGCTTTCAGTTTTAGATCTGTGGTACTGTAGTTGTGTTATCTGCAACGGTGTCTACAGTCGGTTGAGTCAATACAGTGGTATATGTGTGTTCTTCTTGGTTTGATTTTCATATCTGTGTGGCTTGTTATTGTCTGTGGACCTGAATCCACAACAAGTTCGAATTCCGACGTTCTTGATGAAGATTTCGGAGAAGACTATGATTCAGATGAAATCGAAGAAGACTCTGATTCAGATGAAATCGAAGCAGATTATGATTCAGATGAAATCGAAAAAGACTCTGATTCAGATGAAAGCGATGAAAATTCTGATTCAGATGAAAACGATGAAGATTATGATTTAGATGAATATTATGATTACACTGACCAAGAATCAGAGCACGGAGGAGATTGCGTTAAAGAAGAAGAAAAAGAAGAAGGAGGAGACAACGTGAGTGAAAGTGAAGAAGAAGAAGAAGGAAACAATGTGAGTGAAAGTGAAGAGGAAGAAGAAGAAGGAGACAACGTGACTGAAGAAGAAGAAGGAGAAGGAGACAGTGACCAAGAAGAAAATGATGGCTATTACTTCGACGTCATAGCAGATGACCTTCTGAACTATAATCATGAAATGCCGTCTAACTACGGCACCTTCCTTGACGACGAAAACGAAGACGCAGACGAAGACGAAAATGAAGACGAATCCGACAAAGAATTACAAGATAAGAAAGATACAAAACAGGGGGAGACTGGAATCCCCGACCCTTCACACATTTACGAAACCTGTGAATGTGCAGATCAAGTTCAACTAGGATCCATGGGTGAAACCAAGAGACCTCCCGATAATATGTAAAAAAACAAATTCGTATTTTCTGTAGGAATATTGTTCTCTATTCTTGTTCAATCGTAATTTTTTTTTCTTTAGAACTCGTTTTTACAATATGTGTACTTACTTAAAATGTATATAAAAATTTTGTTTTTTTTTACTGCACAAGTTTTGCCTCGATTAATTTCCATTATTTACACCGTTCTTGCACATAGCGTCCAATAAGCAACTGAACGCGTATTCGTCCGGTCGCATGCACCCGTATTTTGGCATCTCATCCAACACTTACTTGAATTGCCTTTTTTCACCATTCCTGCTCATGGGAATCTTCTCATCCAGACTACAAAAACCTCGAGCGATACAGCTCCGAATTATAGCACAATATATCTTCCCTCACTAATCACTATACGATTATCAAGAAATTTATGTTTCCATTTGAAGGCCTCGAGTTGGCAGCGAGGCGTGAGGAGGAGGTGGGCCCGAGGTTGGAGGCCGGCGGCGTGGGGCGCGTGGTTGGCAAGGCGAGCAAGATCAGCGACGCATGCGGTGCGGGGCGCGGCGTGGGCGACGCGGGGCGCGACGAGGGGCCCGGAGGCCGTTGGGCGAGCCGTTGAGAGAGGTATGGCTAGCGAATTCGGCCGCGGCGCGGTGGAGTGGACGGCCACATTGGCAACTTTGGGAATGGAGACCCAACTAACATGGTGAATGGTAATTTGAGTGTCAATCTTTAAGTTAGGTGTCAACGTTATTAAATTGGATGGCGAACTTGTTAAGTTGGCTGGGGAACGAACTTGAGTTGAGTAGTAAACTTGGGTGTTCTAATGGTCGAAGGTGGCTCAATTTATTGATGGTCTCTTGTTATTCTTGGAGAAACGACTAGATTTATCGATTGCAATCAAGAAGGGTGTCGCAGCGCCATTGATGGGTGGAGTTGGGTTGCCTTGATTTAGAAGTGTGTTGGTGCTGCCAACTTCAAGTGTTGAATTAGTAGATTTCCAAGTTGTCTTGGAGATGGCACTAATAGGTTGATCATAGTAAGTCAATACATGTGACATGATGAATGGCCTCGCCATATTTCTTGGTCGCCCGACCAGTGGGGTGGCACTGGAAAAGAGTAGGTAGATCGAGTGGCGGAGCAAGGGTTGCGGTGCACCTACGACAACACGAATCGAGGTACTATGTACATGGTCACACCAAAAATTGGTAATGTAGTGCGAGGGGGTGATATCGTCACGAACGTCGAGCGAGCAGTCTCCTCGTGGAAGTTGTCTTGCCACGGGGTGGTAGCACCGAGCGAGTTATCTTTCCGTGGGAGTTGTCTTGCAGCGGAGTCGGAAAGCCGAGCAAGTCTCCTCGTGGGAGTTGTCTCGCACCGGGATTGTAGCACCGAGCGAATCTCCTCGTTGGAGTTGTCTCGCAACGGGATAGTAGTACCGAGCGAGTCTCATCGTGGGAGTTGTCTCGCAGCGGGGTTGTAGCGCCGAGCGAGTCTCCTCGTGGGAGTTGTCTCGCAGCAGAGTCGTAGTATCGGAAAGCCGAGCGAGTCTCCTCGTGGGAGTTGTCTCGCACCGGGATTATAGCGCCGAGCGAGTCTCCTCGTAGGAGTTGTTATCTCGCAGCGGAGTCGTAATATCGAGCAAATCTCCTCGTCGGTGTTGTCTCGCAGAAGAATCATAGAACCGAGCGAGTCTCTTCGTGGGAGTTGTCTCGCAGCGGCGTCGTAGTACCGAGCGAGTCTCCTCGTGGTTTGATTTGTAAGGGTGGACCTGCGCTCGGAGTTTAGTCTTTTTGTGATCTAACTCATTGATGAGGCTAGGCACCCGTAGTCGGCCTCTCAAGGTTTGATTTGTAAGGGTGGACCTGCACTCAGAGTTTAGTCATTTTGTGATCTAACTCGTTTATGAGGCTAGGCACCCGTAGTCGGCCTCTAAAGGTTTGATTTGTAAGGGTGGACATGCACTCGGAGTTTAGTCTTTTTGTGATCTAACTCGTTTATGAGGTTAGGCACCCGTAGTTGGCCTATCGAGGTTTGATTTGTAAGGGTGGACCTGCACTCGGAGTTTAATCTTTTTGTGATCTAACTCGTTTATGAGGCTAGGCACCCCTAGTCAGATGTCTTTGACCCATGGAGTGTTCTACTTTCCTGAAGTTGAGTTGGCCAGACTCTTGTAAGCTTAGCAAGCATAATCTAACTCCATGGGTTTTGGCATCTTGACTCTGTTTGTTAAGAATGCGTGTAGAAATAGTGAAATGGTTTTGATAATGTCGAAATAGCAAAGTGGTTTATTAGTGTTGAAGTGACGAAGTAGTTGCTTGTGGAGCATGACAAATAGAAAGTAAAGAATAAAAACTAAACTTAGTTGGAGAAAAGTCGTCCTTGATGTGTCCTTCATATTCTTCACGCATAGAATTGCTTGAGATTGGCTACGTTCCATGTCCTTGGTACTTGGCGGCCATCTGGGTGTTGTAGTCGGTAAGCTCATGTGTTGACTATTTCCACGACTGGGGTTGGAGAGGTGAGGAGAAGTTTAGCCTTGGGATGGATGTCCAGCCTTTGAGATTAAATGTTCAGCCCTTGGGATAGGATACCCAGCCCTTGAGGAGAGGTGAGGGGATGTCTAGCCTTGGGATGGGATGCCCAACCCTTGAGATGGGATGTCCAACCTTTGAGATGGGATGTCAGCCCTTGAGGAGAGATGAGGGGATGTCCAACCTTTGAGGTGGGATGTCTAGCCCTTGGGATGTCCAACCTTTGAGATGGGATATCCGGCCCTTGAGGAGGGATTGGCGTTAGCAGCACGATTGAGGTGTTAGTCGGTGCCGCTAGCGAGAGCGCACTAGGGCTTGGGAGCCGCAATAGTGATACGAAGACATGGAGAGTTCGAGTGCCGCGGGTAGAGGGAAGGAGGTGGCGTCCGCGCGTGGCACTATTGAGTGACATTTTTTTTTTTTTTTTTGGGAGCTGCCAAAGCCTTGGAGAGCGTGATCCGTAAAATCTTGATGAGGGTGACCCATGTTATTACGGTATTGGAGATCTCATATTGGTGGGCAGACTTAGATACGTGGACTCTGATAGATGGAACGTATCTAGATCTCACTTTGGTAGGATTGTTATCGGAGGGTATGAGTTCTCCTGAAAACCATGTCTACTTCACGATCTAGGTTGCATTTCCACACACGGCGCCAGAATGATGTTGTCTCACTCACCTTGGGTGGATTAAACGGAAACACGAGGGTAGGTCACTGCACGCGAGTAGGTAATCTTGATTGGAGTCACTGCCACGTAAAAACGAACACCTGGGTCTCCAACTTGCAAAACTAAGACACGTGAACTAAGCGGGGGGTTGATCCGGTGGAAATTCATCCGACGCTCAAGTCAGATAGATGCTTAGGCAAGCAGATGGGTAGGAAGAACAATAGAGTTCTGGGTATCAGAAGTAGAGAATAGAACGTACCTTGTAAAGTGAGGTAGAGGGTTTATTTATTGTGTAATTAGTAGAATCCTTATTAGAGTAGAACTCTAAGTATGATTAGTGAACCCTGATGGGCTTGTAAGATCTTGTGGATTTGGGTCATTAGTTAATCACCTTGTAGATGGATCGGACCTTAAATGATTCACATACTAATTGGCTTATTGAGGTGGTCCAACAAGGTACATCAAAATTTTATACTACAGCCGTAATTTCCCTATGTTTATGGATGGGTTTATTGTATTTAGTACCCCACGTGTTTAAAAAAAAAAGCTTGAACTCATTTTTTTCAGACTCAAGCTTTTTGAACTCCCGGAAGTTTGTCTCCGTCTTACACCAACCAATCCCTTACAATGTGAATCGGGCGGTAAATCGAACCGAGTTTTGATTTCGATAATTCAGTTTTACCGAATACCGAATTTTTATTTTTATTTATATAATGTAATATTAATAGTTATATTAAAATATATAATTTTTATACTACAATTGATAAAATATTTAAAAATTCAATTTTTAATAAATTTTCCTTTATTTTCCTAACAAAACACGGTTTTACCAAATTAAAGAAACTAGGATTCAATTAGGCAAAAAAAGGCCCTTATTAAATCCATGTTTGAATAATTACAATCAAAACCTCAACTATAAGTCTTCTTACACACGTCCACCCTTCAATAAAATATTTTAGGGTAAATTACACACACATCCCTGATGTATGCTTAAATCACTTTAAAATTCTTGTGGTATTGATAATTACATTCACCCCCTTGAAACGTAGTTATAAACTCTAATGGGATAATGCATTGGATACGTTATTACGATAGAGTTCTAACGCTCTATTGGTTTTAGGAAGTGGTGGAGACAACAAAGAGTTATGGGTGATTTACGACATATTTGGGGAGCCATGTCACCACATAACTCCCCCTAACTCTATTTTATCTCCACCACTAGCTAAAAGTAATAGTTCATTAGAACCCTATCGGAATAATGTATCCACTGCATTATCCCGTTAGAGTTTATAACTACGGTTCAGGGGGGTGAATGTAATTATCAATACCATAGGACCTTAAAATTATTTAAGTATACCTTGGGAGTGGGTGTAATTTACCCAATATTTTAAATTGCACGGAATGTTCCAAGTGTAAGTTTAAATACAATTGGATAAATATTTTTCCCGAACATATATATTGGGACAAATTATAAAACCCTTCTGAACTTAGACTAAATAACAAAAAGTACCCCCATTTATTTATAATTACCAAAAACCCCTGAAGTTTGTCTCCATCTTACACCAATCGTGTGACTTTTAACATAGTAAGGGAACCGGTCGGTAAACGTTTGATTTCAATAATTGTTTTACCGAATACCGAATTTTTATTTTTATTTATATAATTTATATAAATAAAATTCAATTTATATACCGAGTACTACAATTTACAAAGAAAATAGGATTCAATCAGGAAAAAAAAAAAAAAAAAAAAAGACAAGCAGCCCTAATTAAATCAAGGGATTATTTGATATAACCCCTCCATATGCAATTTGCAGTTAGTATAGGCCCAAAAAATATTCCCCTTTTTGAGATAAATCCAAATTATATTTTAATAGATTTTTTATTTATGATATTTCTATATTACCCCTATTTATATATGGACAATATATTTTCTCCTTTAAGAAAATATCGATTCTTTCAATGAATGAATCGTTTCGTTATTTAATAATATCTCTCTCATATCTCGTCCCTTCTTTTATGGGTACACCGTTTCACAGAGATTAATTAAATTTCGTAAAACAATCTCAAAAGATATCACTATTTTACACAGTATTGTTGGTATTCTTCTTCTGCCCTACTCGACTAAACACAGAACGCTTTTCCAAAAAAAAATTCCTCTGAACGGGGCGAGCATTGCGTAGCCGACTAAACACGGAGTTGTTCTCTATATCAGGTATTCTTCTGTTAATGGTATACAATATGAGTCAAAAAATTATTATATGTAATTTGGTTTGAATTTGTGTTTTCTGTGTTAATGGTATACAATATAGTTAAAAAACCATTATATGTAATCTGTGTTTGAATTGTTTATTGTGCGAATTTGTGTATAGGAATTTTGTAGTATTTAATATTCCAATGTATATTGGCATGTAAAGTTGACGCTTAAGAATTCATGTGTTATGGATTTACATAAGCACAATATGATTTGGTAATTTTGTTTTGTTTGATAGTGTTACTGGTATAATTAATGGTATACGTGAATCTAAATCCTTGTGTGTTAATTGTTTATGTTTGGAAAATTAATACTAATATAAAGGATTAAGTTCAGTAGTATAGGGAATAGTTAAGTGATGGTTACAAATTTAATTTCCAACATTTTACTATCGATCATTATTATCAAGCTATATGATTAATAATTAGTACCTATCTTGATTTTAAATATGGAACAATGTTTTTGTGAGTAGGGCCGTCATCATCCACATTTTGGTGGAGGTGTTGTTCGACGCCAACACGCCACCGTCGTCTCTGGATCTTCTTCGCTGTCTTCACAAAGAAGAGCAGTGCTTGTGGTCAGAGCCACCAACCACTGCCTTCATACCTGGCGATCCACATAACGACGCCATGGCAATATAGGCACCGCTACCAAGTGATTCAAATAGTAGATTATGTTTTTTTGTTTGTTATTTTTGAGTTGTGTCAGAAATCCGAGTACGTATGTTTTTAGTGCTTTTGGATAAGTTTGTCGTGAATTTCGGTAATTTCATAGTGGATATCAATAATTTCGTACTAGATTTCGGGCAATTTCTTTGTGGATTTTGATAGTTGTAGTGGATTTTGATATGTTTGTAGGATTTTCGTAATGGAATACATTAATTACGTAGTGGTTTTCGTTAATTGCATAGTGGTTTTCGTTAATTGTACAGTGATTTTCGTTAATTGCATAGTTGTTTTCGTTAATTGTACAGTGATTTTCGTTAATTGTACAGTGGTTTTCGAATTCTTACGCAACATTAAATAGTGGATTACGTTAGAGCCTTAGAGGGATGGGGTTGACGACACGTACATTGAATAGTGGATTTCAAACAGTGAATAGTGGATTTCAATTTTAAACAGTGAATAGTGGATTTCAAATGAATGCATAGTGGATTTCAAATTCATGCATTGAACATTGGATTTCAAATTCAAACTGTGAACAGTGGATTACGTTAATTTTTTTTAGATAGTGAATGTTCATAAGTTTTGATGTGTATCGGAATAGTGGATTTTAAACTTAGACAGGGAATAGTGAATTACGTTAATTTTACAAGGATTATGACAATTTAACAATGAATTTTATGTTATTTTTTTATATTTTTTTTATAATGAATGTCCATAAATTTTGACAAATGTGTAGTGGTTTTCATTTTTTAGTAAACCTGCTGGAAATAAAATGATTTTTTAAAAAACTGAAATTTTCAATAAGTTTATAGCAAATTTCGTAATAGATAATGGTAATTATTTAGTGGTTTTCGATAAGCTTATAATGGATTTTTCGATTTTGTAATAGCTTATGTTAATTATTTAGTGGTTTTCGATAAGCTTATAATGGATTTTCGTAATGAACTACGTTAATACATAGTGGTTTTCGATAAGTTTATAATGAATTTTTGTAACGGAATACATTAACTACATAGTGGTTATCGTTAATTACATAGTGGTTTTCGATAAGTTTATAATGAATTTCAATTTGCTAAAAACTTTTTTTTTTCAATCGAAATGTAAAAAGTGAATTTAAAAAAAAATCAAAATTAAAAATCAATGTTTAATAACGAAAATATTTTTTTTTAAGAAAATCAAAATTTATTAATTTTTTTATAAAACAACTTCAGAATAAACATAAATGGAAAAAAAAAAACACAATTTAATCAAAATTTTAAAAAACAATTTCTGCAAAAAAAAAAACGTCAAAATTAAAAACATAATCAAACCGTAATTTATTTTAATTGAAACGGTTTGAGATTTTTTGAGAAATTTTTGGGATTAGGCGGATTTTTAGGGGAGTTGTTTTGAGAAATTAAATTAAATATTAAAATTCGAAAATACACTATAAGGGTAATATAAGTATTTTGCTATGGGAGGGGGTTATCCTAAAAATAGGATTATTAATTGGACTTATCCCTCTTAGAAAATTAAATAAAGGGGTTATCTCATATAACCCCTTAAATCAATCCTTAGGGTTTAGAATCTGGAGTTTCCGTTGACAAAAGGTGGTGGAGCATAAGAGCCGTGAGCCGCCAATTCTCAAAAGGTGTGGCCGGAATTGAATCACCATCGTCGTCTTCGTCGGCAGGTAATTGGTGGGATTGGGTACCCAATTTGGTAGTGAGATGATTCCAATTCTTGGCAAAAGAATCGAAAGCAGCGCCTTTTCTATCGAGATAGGATTTGATCAGGTGGGAGAGTTGGAGAAGGTATTCGTAAACAGGTGAGTCAGGCGAGTTGTAGTACTGATTCCACATCCAAGATGCGTGCTGAATCACCTTTGTTATCAGGCCGATCTGTGCCAGCTGTTGTTGGTGTTGGAAATCCAGTTCTTCGATTCTCTTCACCATCTTCTCCACTACTTCCCGAGGTATTCCTTCCGGCAATCTAATTGGAATCGGCGCCGCCCTTCTCGGCAGCGGCTTACGCGGCTTCAACGCACCTGGCGGCGGCGGGCTCGACATGGTTGCGATGGCGTCTGGCCCGAATTGATTGATCAAATCCGATGTGAACGTGTCCAATGCGTACTGCAGTTTGTTCACGTACTCCTCCGTTGCGTAAACCACCAATTTTATATCCATATCCGATGATTTTATTCAATCAATCAACCAATCAATCAATCTCAGAAGAATTCAATCACGATGATGTTTCGTTTCGAATCGAAGAATAGGAGAAGACAGAAACAAAGAAAGGGCTTTTTCTAAATTACGGAGGACAAATAATGAGTGAGTTAAGACCTATTTATAGGCAAGCCTTTACCCTCTTTTTTCCTTATTTATTTTTTCTATTTTCCTTATTTATTTTTTTATTTTAAATAATAGGAGATTATTCTAGAACAAAATCCTAAATAAACCCCACCCTTTTCAATAAGCCCAAAACAATAAAATTATTTTTTTAATAATATAAATTTGCAAAATTAATTAATCATAAGATCCAAGAAATATATTTTACCAATCTCGATTTTAATATACAAAATAATTAATCAAAGTTGATCACCCAACTTTTTATTAATTACAACATTTTTAAAAAAAAATTTATTAAAACTTTTTATTCTCTCTTCAACCCAAAAAATAAATAAAATTTTATTAATTACAACATGCCGTTTCTTAGTTTTTTCTTTTATCATAATAAATAACAATCAATTAATAATTATTTAACACCACGCTAAATTAATAGATTTTGCTAAACATTAATTATTTTTTTTGTAGAGATTAGTTTAAAAAAATGCTCTTAATGATATTCAAAATGTTTCCTCTATTTTCTCTGATTTTAAAATCATACATAGATGTTTAACATAAACTAGTACTTCACCCGTGCGTCTGTTTAGTTTCAAAATAAGATATAATAATATGTAAGATGAGATGTAGCGCCGCTACCTTGACAGACTAAGTTATATCCCGTGGAATATTCACAAATGGATTGATAATGAACACGGCAATGTTTGGAAGTGTTTTTATTTTGTTTTCATTGATTCCTCGAAACAAAATTGTATTTATTAAACTTCTCAAATAATTTTCTTCAAAATAATCTCAAAAATTTTTCTTTCCTTCAGACATGACGTGACTGCTACAGTAAAATGATTTGAGTGGGACATTAAAAAATGTCTTCACTAAAAAACAAATAAACATTACTTCATCTTCCAATTTTTTCTTCTATAATACATTTTTCAAACACATTTAAACATGAATTGACTGCTACAGTGTATTTCGTCTCATTAAGAGACAACTGCTTTGGAGAAGTGTATCTTGATATGATGGGCGTTTTGGTCTTCAAGAAACAAAAACACATTTGAAGGAGAAGCGAATGAAGCACTGGAAGTTATCTCCTTCGTGGAGAACTATGGGAACATGTTACGAAGCCCCGCGGACAATGTGCTCCAAGACAATATTGAAGTGAGAAATCCGAAATCTAGTTGGTTCCCACCAGACGTGAATGGGGTGAAGTTAAATTTTGATGCGGCAATCAATGAATCTAATGGGTTTGTTGGAATTGGGGCTATTGCTCGATCACATACAAGGTAGTGTTTGGATTGATCTTCGGTTTGTCTTAGACAAACTCTGGATCCTACATTAGCGGGAGCAAAAACGGCCTATTTATGGAATTGGCGAAGAATAACAACTGGAGCAAAGTTGTCATTGAAGGCGATTTCAGCGTGATTATAGAAGTGATTTCGAGTCTCAAAGACCATAGATTAAATTTTGGGGCAGTTTAAGCGGATATTCACAGTGTAGCGGAATCCTTTAAAACTTTTTCGGCACGACACATCAGGAGGTAGAAGAATACAATTGCACACGAAGTGGCTCGACTTTCTTTAGAGGGTCCATGTATTTTAACGAGTTTACCTAATTTGATTCAAAATATTGTACTGATAGAGGTTCTTCCTTAACAAAAGATTTAATGTTCGTCCTAAAAAAATAAAAAAATTAAATATATATCTTTATTTTATACAAACAATATTAATATATAATATTCTAAGTTCGAAAAAAGAAATTAAAAGATATATTCTCTGATCATGGTCATGTATAAGGTATAATATCAAATAATTTAATCTACAATATTTTTTTAATACAAATCCAAATTTATGAATTAAAATAAAAAAAAATTCCGTAACAACACCTATCATGCAATTATAATAACTGACATTTAAAATTTTAAAATAAATAGGCAATGACCATAAGAAATGCAAATTTCATATTTGTCAAATAATTACGAAAAATGAAGTAATTCATTCAATCATAAACATTTTTAATAATCTTCAAATTTGGAAAATGATGACATGTTTTTTCATAAATTATTTCCTGCAATAGAATGTCCACATGTGATGAAATTGTGGACATGTTACATAATGAAATTAATAAATGCCAATCAATACAAGGTGAAATTCATCTTTTGTACTTGGAACGTAAGGATAATTCAAAATTAGCAATAAAAAAAATGTACTATATGAATATACTAAGCATAATTTATGAATATACAAGAATTTTCTGATTTAAATGGCCGGTAAATCATAAATATAGAACACACTTAAAAATATTACTCATCAACAAGCTAATATATTGCCAGTTGCCACAAACAACTAGTTGATATTTCAAGCGATTCATGAAAAATATAATGATTATAAAATGGCCGTGGCTATTTGTAATACTGCAAGATTAAATAAAAAAAAAAAACAAATGTACAAATACAATAATATCTCTATTTGTTAAAAAAATAAAATTAATAATACCATAAACTTAAACCCACAAAAGATTACAACAAGACCAAAGTCTCATCTTCTACATCTTTCAGAAGCCACACAAATCTTTCTCCTTTCTCTTCCATTATCCCACAAAAACTCAACATTCAAAACTCTCAAAGCTCAACAAATATAACAGAGAGGGAAAGTATGGAGTCAAAATACATCAAAATGGAAGATTAACTCAAAGAGGTATGCATTTATATGTTTTATTAGCTAGTTTATCGTTTTTCAAAAACATTATGCGCATGCACGTTTCAACATTTAGAGGTCGAATTTTCTACCCAAAACTCGACATTAAGATGTCGAAAAAATCCGCCCAGACACGATTCGACATTTACATGTCGAATTTTGTACCGAAAAACTCAACATTAAGATGTCGAAAAAATCCGTGCGAACACGCTTTGCCATTTACATGTCGAATTTTGTACCCAAAACTCAACATTAAGATGTCGATATATGTGCAACAAAATCAACATAAGCACGGTGTAGATTTTGTTGCTCAATTTTCAACACCTTAATGTCGAGTCTTGGGTACAAACTTCGACATGTAAATGTGGAATCTTGTCTACGTAGATTTAAAAAAAAAAACGATGATCTAGCTAATAAAACACATAAATGCATATCTTTTTGGGTTCTTCCACCATGGAATCTTTCATTTTAATGTCTTTTGACTATATATTTTCTATCTTTGTAAGGTTTGTTAAGTTTTGAGGGTTTTGAAATTTGAATGTTGAGGTTTTGTGGGTTTATGAAAGAGGAAGGAGAAAGATTTTTGTGGGTGTTGAAAGATGGAGAAGATGAGAATTTGGTCTTGTAGTTTTGTGGTTTCTAATTTTATGGTATTGCATCAATTTGGTTTTTTTTTTTTTTTTAACAAGTTGGGGTATTATAGTATTTATACATTGATTTTTCTAAATTGGTCTTGCACTTAATAGAACTTTTATTGTAAATAGCCGCTGCCTTAGAAACTTAATATAAACAACTGAAAACCTCTTAAGTTTCTGTGTAGAAAACCGTTTACTCTCATCTCTCTCAACCAAATTCAATTGGCACCTAGGGATGGCAATTTACCCGTCCCATAGGGTAATCCCCGCCCCGTTAGCTAATGGGGTAGGTACGGATTTTAAAAAAATCACCCGTAGTAGGAACGAGTTTTGAATTTAGTAATTTATTCAAGGGTATTCGAAATTGAGTATATTAAAAAAAAAATCTAAATTACACTTAATAAAAATTGTGGAGTAAAAATTTACGGGTGTTTAGGGGCAACGGCCCTAATTTTGTTTTTAATAATATACATATAAAACAATTCAAATATGTAAAATATCAAAATTAAAAAGATCATTTCCAAAATTCTCCAGAATTTTGAAATTTTTTAGAGAGAAGATTGATGAAACTATTAAAAGATTGGTATATGAATTTAAGTTGAAAAAAACAGAGACCAGCCGGAAAAATAATTCAGAAAACAATTCAAAATGCCGGAGCCTAGCGGTGCCGGTCAACATTGAGTAAGAGGTCGAAATTGGTTAATTTGTGAATTTTGACTTAAATTATGGGTTAAATCATAAAATTGGATTTGAATTAGAGTTCCAATGAGTTAGAGATAACTTTGGGTATATATACCATACAATAAGAGAATTTCCCTAAGTTGCAAATAAGTTTTGGATGGATGGATATATTTGTAAAAAAAAAAAAAAATAGTAGCATGTCTCTTTTAATTAAGAGTCATTGTCATGGATTTTTTTTTCCAATTCGACCTATAATCTAATTTAGCAATATTTGATCAATATTATACTCGGGTGAATTTCATGTAACCTTGAGTATGAAGACTTAAATGCATACAATGTCGAGACAGAAAACAATTTCCCAATAAACTCATCCCCTTGTTTTTACCCAAAATAGTCCTCATAATATAATTTTCATTAAATTCGTCCATAATACCATAATTTATCCAGTATTAACATTGACCCAATTTTAATGAAAATTATATATTAATCCAATTTCTGGCATTGACTTTTTTGATTTTATTTTTATTTTTTCCTCCGTCGGTTTCCGACGTTGATTTTTTTTAATGATTTTTTAATCTATTTTTTTATGTCTGCAGCTAAACGTTGACCGTAATTGTACTATCATTATTAGTAATTATACTGTCATTGACAGTACATTTATGTAATTATACTGTCGTTGACAGTACAATTAGAGTCTGCGACAATATAATTACTTTTTTTGGCGTTTTTGTTTTTGTTTGATTTGTTGACAAGTCAACGTAATTATATTACTATCGTTGACAGTAAAATAACTGTAAACACAATAATATTACTCACAATCATATCAATATTATTATTTTTTTGGGTTTTTTATTTTGTTTGAGTTGTTGACGGAGTAACGTAATAATATTACTGTCTACTATTGTAATATTACTGTAAACACAATAATATTACCATGGTTGACGGTAATATTATAATATTACTGTCAACCACAGTAATATTAATTCTTTTGACTTTTTATTATGTTTACCTTTGTTGAACGGTCAACATATTAATATTACTCTATTACAAAATAATATTGACTCTTGTTGTGTTAATATTACTAGGCTAGAGATTCATATAACAATATTACTGTGTTAAACTATAGTATAGTTAATTTTACTGTGTTTAACAGTAATATAGTTAATATCTGTCAACCACAACAATATTGACGGGGGGGAGGGGGGGGGGGGGGGGGGGGGGGGGGGGGTCTCAAAAAGATGTTAAAAAAAAAATCGAAAAAGTCAACGACAGAAACCGGCGGAAAAATCATGAAGGAAAAAAAAAGTCAACGGCGACGCGGACGGAATTGTACTCAAAATTGTGTTTTTAGTCAAAATTGAATAATTTGTGAAATTTGAGGTCAAATTCAGGTAAAATTAATTTAAAGGATGAAGTTTGAGCATATTAAAATATGAAGGACTATTTTAGTCTTTTATAAACGTCTAAAAAATGTGTGGATTTTTTTGTAAAAGAGTTTTATTTGAACCATTTTATTAATAAGTACCTATTGTTTGGCTTAATATAACAATTACAAATATATACAACAAACATTAAGACGATGGAGGCTCAAAGAAGTCGATTAGGGTTCTTTCTTTTTCAACGTTAACATTTTTTCACATATCAAACTTTTTTTTTTAAGTTTCTATTTTCAATTACTAGAATTGATTTTCTAAAGTTCTTTCTTGAATCTCTTAATTTCCTTTGTGTATGAAAATAGTTTCTTGGAATACTTTATTTAGCAAGTATTTGGTATAAGCATCAACTTCTATTTAAAGTTCAGAGTTATATACTCTTGTTGATATAAAATCTAATTTTTCTTTTTTATTTGAATACCCATTCAGATAAAAGAACACGTTAGTTCATTTACATAATTTAATTATCGACTTGCAACAATAAAGAATTGGGCAGTCTATTTCTATGAATGTTAATTACTCCATCATCCATCCGTTTCATAATATCTGTCGCTTTGGAAATTTTTTTCTATTTCATATTATCTGTCACTTTAAATTTCCATCACTTCATTAATTACTTAATTTCCAGTATATACCCTTATTAACTCTTTCCAATACTCTTTTTTTCAACTAATTTCTCTCTCTTATTAATTACAAGTCAAGGTCATTTTAGTCGCATACATTTTCCTAAAATCAAGACACATTTAATAAAAATTTTAATCTTCGTGCAAAGATAAAAAATGAGAATTAAATTGAAACGGAGGGAGTAGCTTAGTTGATTACCAACAACGAGGCATCCATCACCTTAGACATGCCCACATTGTATTAACTTATTAAATATTGTTTGGTTACATGTAAGTTATAACAATTTAACACCCTTTTGAATACCAACCCTTAAAAAATAGTAATCATGCCCTCTTCATAATAATAATAATAATAATAATAATAATAATAATAATAATAATAATAATAATAATAATAATAATAATAATAATAATAATAATAATAATAATAATAATAATAATAATAATAATAATAATAATAATTAACCTTATTTATTCAACCTTCGTTTATTATGCTAACTAACAGCAAATAATTTTCAATTTTGAAACTGAAGAAAGTGTAATGTATATTGCCGAGTTGAAGTGAAGAAAACTGGGTGGTTCTTCAAAATTTGTGAGTTGCTTGTCCCGAGATTCAATCGGTTCGTAAAGAAGCGCTCGTGTTTATAGGTTCTGGATTCCAACATAAATCTTGTCAGGCGCCATTTTACATTTTGCAGTTTTATTTCTCAGGTTTCTCCGAATGGGAGATCTGATTGATTCGGTAAAGCTGTGCCTCCATTCGTATGCACCCGGAAGCTCCATTGCGAATCAAAATGAAATTATCATCAGATCAAGAAATGTTTTGTCAGGGTTCAGAAAAAAAAACAATGTAGCCGAACAAGAGAACAGCATTAATGAATCTGATTATACTAGATTACTCTCTGCTCACTTCTCAATCTTAAGAGAGGTCCTTACTTATGCACCTCTTTTTTTCACCTACCTGTAATGTAAGTCTGCTCAATAATAATTTACATTGATAGGTCAAAAAAAAAAAAAAAAAACTGAATTTATCTTATGACAAAGAAAAACAAACTTCAGTCCAATAACTAATCTGTTTTGAGTTATAACCTGTCAATTAGCTCAATTAGTTTTCTTATCTTTTTCTCTTTGTTCTGCTGCATCTGCACTGAGATTGTAGAGCCCAGCGAATCTCCTCGTGGGAGTTGTTGTCTCGCAGCGGAGTCGTAGTACCGAGCAAGTCTCCTCGTTGGTGTTGTCTCGCAGCGGAATTATAGTATCGAGCGAGTCTTCTCGTGGGAGTTGTCTCGCAGCGGCGCTGTAGTACCGAGCGAGTCTCTTCATGGTTTGATTTGTAAGGGTGGACCTGCGCTCAGAGTTTAGTCTTTTTGTGATCTAACTCGTTTATGAGGCTAGGCACCCGTAGTCAGCCTCTCGAGGTTTGATTTGTAAGGGTGGACCTGCACTCAGCGTTTAGTCATTTTGTGATCTAACTCGTTTATGAGGCTAGGTACCCGTGGGCCGTAGTTGGCCTCTCGAGGTTTGATTTGTAAGGGTGGACATACACTCGAAGTTTGATTTGTTTTATTTTTATTTTTGTTCAGTCAGTGAATTACCCAATCATTAAATTAATTATGGCGAAAAACAACGGCCGGAGCAAAGCGGCATCTTTTTTCACGACGGGTTTTTTTTCGTCGGCGGTGGGCTGGTTGCTTTCTTGTTGGTATGGGCATTATGGTCTTTCTTCGCTCTCAGCCCTAGCCCCACCCCCACCCCAACTCCTAGTTTCTCCACCTCTTCATTTTCCGCCGCCGTGCCGGAGAGCTGCGACGGCGTCTCCGGTCCTAACCTCCGTTACGACCCGCCGGAGAAGAATTTCTACGACGACCCAAAACTCAGCTACACGATCGACACGACGCCGGTAAAAAAATGGGACGAGAAGAGAAGGGAGTGGCTGAAACAGCACTCCTCCTTCGCCGCCGGAGCAGACCGCCGGATTCTCCTCGTCACCGGATCTCAGCCGACGCCATGCAAGAACCCCATCGGAGACTACCTCCTCCTGAAGCTCTTCAAGAACAAGGTCGACTACTGCCGCCGCCGCGGCATCGACATCTTCTACAACAACGTCCTCCTGCACCCCAATATGTTCTCCCTCTGGGCCAAAACCCCGACGGTGAAGGCGACGATGCTTGCCCACCCGGAGGCGGAGTGGATCTGGTGGGTGGACTCCGACGCCGCCTTCACCGACATGGATTTCGAGCTCCCTCTCGAAAAGTACAACCACCACAACATGGTTATTATAGGAGAAATAGATTTGGAGAAATGAGAGAATGAATTATCTCTCACGTATATTAATCATATATATAGTTACATGTAGGAAACCCTAACCTACTACACAAGGTAACCTATTATACAAGGTAACTAGAATAAATAAGAATAATAATAATATACGTAATATATATATAAGATATACGCTAATACACCCCCGCAGTCGAAACGGGAAAGGAGAGGACGTGGAGACTGGAGACAAACTGTTGGAACAGTTGAGTAGGGAGTCCTTTCGTGAAGATATCGGCAAACTGTTAGGCGGATGGGACGTGAAGAACTCGAACGTGTCCCAAAGCCACTTTGTCTTGGACAAAGTGGATATCGATCTCCACATGTTTCGTACGAGAGTGTTGAATAGGATTGCTGGATAGGTAGACGGCACTGACGTTGTCACAGTAGACAATAGTGGCTTTCGAAAGTGGGCAGAGCAACTCAGAGAGTAGGTTGCGTAACCAAGTTGTTTCGGCGACGGCATTTGCGACAGATCGATATTCGGCCTCCGCACTTGATCGAGAAGTAGTGACCTGTCGTTTGGAGGACCAAGAGATGAGGTTGTTTCCGAGGAAAACACAATAGCCCGATGTCGAACGACGAGTGTCAGGGCAGCCACCCCAATCGTCGTCGGAGTAAGCAATAAGGGAGAGAGCTGAAGGCCGTGATCGAGAGTGCCACGAATGTAGCGAAGGATACGCTTGAGAGCAGCCATATGTGGTTCCCTCGAATCATGCATGAATAGACATATTTGTTGCACAGCATAGCAGATGTCGGGACGAGTAAACGTGAGGTATTGCAGTGCACCGGCAAGGCTGCGATAAAGAGTAGGGTCAGCAACGGGGGGTCCAGTGGTCGAAGACAACTTGCTCTTTGTGTCAGGCGGCGTAAGACAAGGGTTGCAGGAAGCCATGTGTGCACGCTCTAGTATCTCGTCGGCGTACTTGCATTGAGAGAGAAATAGCCCATTCGACGAGCGAGTAACTGAGATGCCGAGAAAGTAGTGAAGATCGCCAAGATCCTTCATCGCGAACTCTTGATTGAGGGCAGCGATGATAGAGCGGAGCAATTCAGGTGTGGAGGCCGTAATTACAATATCATCGACATACAGCAGAAGGTAGGCGCATGAACTGTTGCGACAGTCGCGTGAACTACTGCGACAGTTCACAAAGAGTGAAGTGTCGGACTTGCATTCTCTGAACCCCATGGTAGTAATGTGAGATGCAAAACGCTTGTACCAAGCACGTGGTGCCTGCTTGAGACCGTAGAGTGCTTTGTTGAGACGACACACGTGAGTGGGGCGAGATGGATCGACGAATCCGGGAGGTTGCTCGCAGTAGACAGTTTCAGAGAGATTGCCATGTAAGAAGGCATTTTTCACATCAAGCTGGTGGATTGGCCATGATCGCGAGAGAGCAATACTGAGAACTGTTCGAACAGTGGCTGGTTTAACAACTGGGCTAAAAGTCTCGTCAAAATCGATGCCAGCCTGCTGGTGAAACCCACGAACAACCCACCGTGCTTTGTATCGCTCAAGGGAGCCATCAGACTTGAGTTTCTGTTTGTATATCCACTTACCAGAAATAACATTAGTGGACGGGGGGCGGGGCACAACATTCCAAGTATTGTTTTTAATTAAAGCAGTATATTCCTCAATCATGGAGTTTCGCCAATTTTGGTCAAGAAGAGCTTGGCGATAGTTGGTGGGAATGGAAGAGGTAGAGGGCGCAACGAGAGAGAAAGGGACTTTGGGTTTGTGGATGCCCACTTTACTGCGAGTCACCATAGGGTGAGCAGAGGGAGGTGGGAGAGGAGGAGAAGGAGATGTGGAAGTAGGAGAGGGGGTTGTGAGCTGGTCGTGGTCGAGAGGTGGTGCTGCAGGTGAAACAGGTGTTGGCTGTGTTATAGGACTGGTGGACGAACTGTTGGAACAGGGTGGTTCACTGTTGGAACAGTTGGAGGAACTGTTGCAACAGTTAGACGAAGTCTGAGGGAGGAGGAACATGGAGGGTGTGTTTTCGTCCAAGGCAGATGTAGGAGTTGACTCAGCAAAAGGAAATTGAGTTTCGTCGAAGGTAACATGACGAGAAATTATGATTCGGCCAGTGGATCTATCAAGGCAACGATAGCCTTTGTGAGAGGAAGGGTGACCGAGACGGACACAAGGAGTAGAACGGGGGGCGAGTTTATGTGGTGTGGTGGCGGTGAGGTTGGGATAACAGAGACAGCCGAATACTCGAAGATGAGAGTATGTAGGTTTGATGAGGTAAAGAGCTTCGTGAGGTGTCTGGTTTTGTGTGGTTTTGGTAGGTAAGATATTGAGTAGGTGTGTGGCCATATGAAGGGCTTCGACCCAATAAGTAGGAGGGAGATGAGCTTGAAAGATGAGGGATCGAATCATGTTAGTTATAGTGCGGATCATTCGTTCTGCGTGTCCGTTTTGAGGGGAGGTGTGGGGACACGAAAAACGATTTAGGATGTCGTGTTTAGTGAAGTACTTTGAAAATCCGCATTTTTGAATTAACGACCATTATCACTTTGTAAGGCTTTGAGGGGATGTTGGAATTGAGTTTTGAGAAGTGTATGAAAATTTACAAAGGTTGTAAAAACGTCAGATTTATTTCGAAGAGGAAAATTCCATAAATAATGGGTAAAATCATCAACTAACACAAGATAATATTTGAAACTCGTAAGACTAGAAATAGGAGAAGTCCATAAATCAACATGAATAATTTGAAATGGAGCAACAGTAGTAGATTTTTGAGAAAAAAATGGTAGACGAAAATGTTTGCCTAATTGACAGGCATTACAAAGAGACTCCCTAGGGTCTTTATTATGGGAAAGAAAAGTGGTAGAAAATAAACGGGACATGGCGTGTTTGTCGGGATGGCCTAGACGTCGATGCCAAAGAGTGTGAGACGAAGGTGTTGCGACAGTGAGGAAAGCAGCGGGAGGTGATGTGGGGGGGAGACGCCAAATAGATATAGGTCACCGGAGCTATTGCACCTGAAAATCTCGACTCGACTCCGAAGATCCTTCACAGAAAAACCAAACGGGTCAAATTCAACCGAACATGAGTTATCGCGGGTGAACTTTCGAACAGAGATAAGGTGTTTGACGATATTGGGTGTGACTGGGGGTGGTAAACGAGCCGAGCCGGCTCGCGAACTCGACGAGCCGGCTCGAACTCGAGCTCACGAGCTCGAGCTCCGGACGAGCTCGAGCCAGTTTTAGTTGTTCGCCGGCTCGCGAGCTTCTTATTATTATTATTTTTTTTATTTTATTATATATATATATATATATATTATTGTTATTATTATTATTATTATTAATAATATTTTTATTATTACTGGAAAAAATGGATGGAATTATTTTATCATTAATTGAAAATATCTAAATATTAAATAGTCTATAATACGTATTACTGGCATTTAAATAGGAAAAATATAGATTACTTACAATCTAATACTTAAATTAATAAACTAAATTAATAAAGTAAAAGTAATTAGAAATGGGCAGGTCTTAGTCTTTACACTTTACTCCTTAGTCCTTCATTATTCATTAGACGAGGGTAAAAAAAGTGAAACTAGGGCAGCCGTCAGTGTGAGAAACAAGAAAAAATCTGTTCATCTTCTTCAAAGGCCACAAAATAATTTCATAGTTTTGAAGCTTTATTCTTCCATCAATCGTTGTAAGGTGCGAATTTATGGAGCAGTAAGTCTTTTAATTTTTGCAGCAGTATTTTTCTTTTTTGTGTATTTCTTTCGTTTTGATCGAGCAATATTTTTATTTTGTGGCTTGATTTCAATTTTTTTGGAGTCATTTTAGTGAGAAAATAACATATACTTTAATTGTTGTTTGTTTCAATTTATTTTTCAATTTTATAAATAATAATAATTTTCTTACCTATTTGTTATTTTCTGGTTTTTGCAGTAATGAGTTTTCACACACATGACGAAAACAATGAACCGTTCACGCAATGTCTGTCACATGCAGAAGAAGAAGAATTTGCGCAGGCTAAGGATCGTATCTTTGTACCATCAAATACTGAAGATCTTGGGCAGACTACTACTAACAATATGGTTGAAGATTGTGGAGTAGAAAATAAGCGTCGGACAGTAGGTCTGGGCAAACGGCCAAGAACATCAACTATTTGGAACGATTTTAAAGAAATTAAGGATGCTAATGGTGTCATAAAGATCTCCTGCAAACATTGTAAAAGTGTGTTTGCAAAAAGTAAAACTACTCCGACAACTCAGTTGCACAAACATTTGAAAAAATGTGCCACCTTTCTAAAAGAAAAGGATCTACGAGATAAGGAGAATTCGTTGCAGACACAAATTGGTTTTTTGCCGGATAATATAGATTCAACTTCATATCCCGCGCTACATGATGGAAAATTTGACATGGACAAAATGAAAGAGGTCTAGCTCATTGGATAATGATGCACGAGCATTCTTTCTCAATTGTAGAAGAAGAAGGGTTTAATTTGATGCAAAAATGTGGAATGCCCGAGCGGAAGGGATTTTCAAGAGGAACGGCAAAAAATGTTTGTGTGAATGTGTATGACCAGGAGAAGAAAAAGCTCAAAATTGTTTTGAAGAATGTAAACAAACTCAGTCTTACTACAGACTGTTGGAAGTCAAAGAACCAGAGGATCGAATACATGGTGATAACTGGCCATTGGATCGACCAAACTTGGCATTTACAAAAGCGCATTCTCAACTTTATTCATCTTCCACCTCCTCGACGGGGTATCGATATTGCAAATGCTATTTGGCGGTGCTTAGAAGAATGGAGTATTGAAAGCAAGGTTCACACTGTGTCGGTCGACAACGCATCTGCAAATGTCGTAGCAATCAACAACCTTAAAGATTTTATCACGCGTAAAAAACCATTGCTTTGTGATGGATGTTTATTCCATGTTAAGTGTTGTGCGCACATCCTTAATCTCATAGCTCAAGACGGTCTTTCTGAGATTAAAGATATTATTGATATTATTCGTGATAGCGTGGAGTATGTACGACGATCAGATGCACGACTCAAGGTTTTCACGGAGATTGTGAAACAATTAAACTTGCCGGATAAAAAGTTAATTGATGATTGTCGAACGAGATGGAATTCTACGTATGAGATGTTGGCTGTTGCGATCAAATTCAAAGATGTATTTCCAAGATTTGCTGATCGAGATCTTCATTTTGAAGGTTGCCCAAGTAAAGAAGATTGGAGGAAGGTTGAAAAAGTTTGCTCAGTACTTGAAGTGTTTTGGACTGCCACACACATTTTCTCTGGGAGTGATTATCCGACGTCAAACTTGTTTCTTAATGAAGTCAGTAGAGTGAAAGTGGTGTTAGATGAAAAAAAGCTTGGATAGTGATGTCTTCATAAAAAACATGACCGCGAAGATGAAGATTAAATTCGACAAGTATTGGGGGGAGTCAAATTTATTGACGAGTGTCGCAGCTGTTTTGGATCCAAGATGTAAAATGAGAGCACTTCAATTTTGTTTTCCCAAACTTTATTCGCCACAACAAGTTAAGGAAGAAACTGCTCGTGTTCGACAAACATTAAACGAGCTTTACTCTGAATATGTTTCAATGTATAATATTGAACAGTCAAGTGGACAAGTACCAGGGGGCGATGGTCTTCAAACTGAACAGAGCAAAAATTCCGAGTCTTTATGTGGTTGGTCTGAGTATGCCACTTTCTTGAGGTCCGTTGAATCAATTCAACCTCAAAAGTTCGAGCTTGACATGTATCTTTAAGAAAATTGCTATATGTCAGACAAAGAAAATGGAAGAGAATTCAATGTCTTGGAGTGGTGGAGAATCCATGAATTGAAATACAGGATACTCTCAATAATGGCAAAGGATATTTTAGCAATTCCTATCACCAGTGTTGCTTCCGAAGCTTCTTTTAGTGTTGGAAGTAGAGTCATTGATAAGTTTCGAGCCTCTTTGAGTGCAGATACAGTTCAAGTATTGATGTGTGGAGGAGATTGGTTGAGACAACGTTTTGGAGTAAAAAGAAAGACGAAGGTAAATTGTATTATCGATGAAATTTGTTTGTAATTATTATTTTATTATTGTCTTTATTTGCTACTTTTTGTTTGTGTTGCAGGTTGATAAAAAAACAATTCAAGTCATTCTTCCATTTGACGATGAAGCCTCCAAGGATAATTGACATGAATCTGTTGTACATGACTACATGAGTAATTAGTAAGCTTATAATTAATATTTTTCGGTTTTAGATTAAAGGCATCAAATAATATATTGTTCATCTTACATGCAGATGAAGATTATGTCAAAGTATAGAAGATTCTAGGGAAGAACCTGCATAGTTTGGAATGTGGATTTTGGATATATTTTTGAATATGAATCATGCACCTTTTGTTTTGAATACTTCTGGACAGTTTTTTCATTTAATAGGGTTTTTGATATATCCTTGACTCTTGGACATTTTGTTTTGAATAGGCCATAGGGGTTCTAGAAATTATTTTTGGAATATAGATTTTGCATAAATATTTTGAATAGGATAATTATGATCCATAACTTGTGGAGGCTGGACATTATTTTTGAAATACATTTTGAACATGTTTATATTGTTGATTGTTATGACTTATGCAACTGTTTTTAATGTTTCTTAAAAGTGAAGTGTTAAATCAATTAATATGTATCTGTATATTCTTTTCCGTTTTGTAAGTTTGTTATACTATATATATATATATATATATATATATATATATATATATATATATATATATATATATATATATATATATATATATATATATATATATATATATATATATATATATATATATATATATATATATATATTTTAATTCTATATATAATTAAAAAAAAAAAAAAACCATCTTAGCTCGAGCTCGAGCTCGAGCTCAGATACAAATGGTCGAGCTCGAGCTCCAGCCTCCCAAAACTGGCGAGCTCGGCTCGTTCACACCCCTAGGTGTGACATAGACATTTGTGAGGCGGAAAGGAGTGGTGGGAAGAATTGTGTGGCCTATGTGGGTTATGGGGAGGGTGGCACCATTACCGACGACGACATGTTAGGGGAAATTACTGCCAGGATTAAAAACAAAATTGAAATTACCTGAGTGTGGTGCCATATGAGAGGCCGCCCCGCTGTCCATGAACCACTGTGACTCGGTAGGCTGCTGAAGTGTCACCGTATTCAAACGGTTTGCGAGATCCACCACGTTGGCACTGTTGCAGGAACTGTTGCAACTGATGATGGAACTGTTACAGCTGTGGCATGGTTGCTGGTGGGGATGAACCTGAGTAGGAGCCGAGTGCCCGGTGTAGGGTTCAGGTGGTCCAGTAAAGTAGGCTTGAGCCGCTGGAGTAGATGGGTGGCCCGATGTATTTGGAGCGGATCCCAGAATTGACGGTTGTCGGTAAGGTGCGCGCCAGAGTTGAGATGCGTCATGAGCACTATGGTAGCCGTAGTGCTGCATGGGGTGACGGTTAGTGCTACGACCTCCGCGACGGTTGGATCGGCCACCCCCGCGCTGATAGCGCGAAGAACTCCCTCCGCGGGAGCTGTTGCAGGAACCGTTGCAACTGTTGGATGGACAGTTCGCGTTGGAGGCGTAGAAAACAGCAGCGGTGTGCTCCGGTTCAGCAATTCTTGTTTCTTCCATCTGAAGAAGCGATCGAGTATGTAG
The DNA here is from genome assembly GCF_056151865.1 of Erythranthe guttata. Taxonomy (NCBI): domain Eukaryota; kingdom Viridiplantae; phylum Streptophyta; class Magnoliopsida; order Lamiales; family Phrymaceae; genus Erythranthe; species Erythranthe guttata. Next base: position 1,659,662 of record NC_142544.1, on the reverse strand, counting down.
AAAGGTGGGAAGGGGATTCTGAAAGGAGATGAGGTTGGCGACGGTCCCGTAATTTTTCGGAAGGCCGTGTAGGGTTTGTAGGACGAGTTGTTTGTCGGAGATTGGATTTCCGACATCGGCCAAGTTGTCCGCCGTGGTTTTGATTATTTGACAATAATCGTGAATGGAGAGAGTGCCTTTCTTGAGGGACTTGAATTTTTCTTCAAGTTGAATGGCTCGATAATCTTTGTTATCGGTGAAGAGAGAAGAGATGGCGGTCCATAGATCACTTGCGGTGGAGGTTTTTGAGAGAACCATGCTGGACAAATCATCGGAGATGGTGCCGTAGATCCAAGATTGGAGGAGATAGTCGGCGCGCTGCCATTCATCGGCGGAAATCGAATCCGGTCGGGGTTTTCCATGTAGAAGATCGGAGAGGCAGAAACGACCGACGGTAATTGTGAAAAAGTGGCTCCACTTTTGATAATTGGTTAGATTTAGAGTAACGGGGATAAGAGATTTGATATTAGAGATGACATGAGCAAGGTGAAAGGGATTGAGAGGTGCGGTGGAGGGAGAAGAAGCGTCGTCGACCATGGAGAAGAAGGGGGGGGGGGGGGGGGGGGCGACGGCTATGAAGAAGAAGGGGTGGTGACGGCTAGGTTAACCTAGTGTCTGATACCATATAGGAGAAATAGATTTGGAGAAAAGAGAGAATGAACTATCTCTCACATATATTAATCATATATATAGTTACATGTAGGAAACCCTAACCTACTATACAAGGTAACCTATTATACAAGGTAACTAGAATAAATAAGAATAATAATAATATACTTAATATATATATAAGATATACGCTAATAGTTATCCACGGCTGGTCCCACCTAATCTACGAGAAGCAAAGTTGGACAAGCATAAACGCCGGCGTTTTCCTGATCCGAAATTCACAGTGGGCCATGGACTTCATGGACACGTGGGCCCGAATGGGCCCGCAGTCACTCGAGTACGATAAATGGGGCGAGATTCAAAAGTCAACTTTCAAGGACAAAATATTCCCGGAATCCGACGACCAGTCGGGATTAGTTTATCTGCTGTTGAAGGATAAGGATAAATGGGGTGATAAGATTCATCTGGAGAGCGGTTACTACTTCGAGGGGTACTTGATGGAAATTGTCGCGAATTTCGAGAATATAACCGAGCGGTACAAACAGGTGGAGGCGGCGGAGGGGAGGCTGAGGCGGCGGCACGCGGAGAATGTGAGCGAGGGGTATGTTCCGGTGTGGGAGGAGCACCTTAAGGATGCTGGGTACAAGAGGGGGAGCTGGCGGAGGCCGTTCATCACGCATTTCACGGGGTGCCAGCCGTGCAGTGGGGACCTGTTGGGTGCTAAATACCTAACACGCAAGTGCACGTATCGCAAACAAGTAGTAAAAGTGGACTCGTGAGAGTCGGATGTCGATCCCACAGGGAATACTCAAATTATCTAATCCTAAGTACCAAATTCTAACAACTATGATTTTTATCCAGCCTACGCAAAGTTGTCAAAGATAATCAACTCAATAAATTAAACTAATTATGAAAGCAAATAAACAGGATAGAATCTCAATATAAAAATGGATCTAGGATTTTATCTTCCCCCTATGCAAGAATTGCTCACCCAAAACCCCTCAATTATGAAATATATGATTCATGATTATTAACCCGAGACACTAATTTACTCATAACCCGCTGTCGCGTGTATTATGAGTCTATTATTCATAAACGATTCACTATATGTCTATGCAAACCAATTATGAATAAAGCATTAACTAACAAGTCTCGTAAATGGCTACCTAAGGTGATATATGTATGTCTACGACACCACATGCAATTGACACACTCATCCGGTGAAAACTACTCGAAGGCTCTTCTACTTACCGTCTAATTATTAAAATAGTTCTGTCGAGTCAATCCCAATAATCACAAATAAAACACATAAATTGATCAGGTTCATGCACTAACAATCATAACAAGTAGAAGAAATAATCATAAAATCATAATTGCATAATCTCAAGAAAACGGGTTCACCATCCCCACATAGGGTTCCAACAAAATCCTAGATTAAAAACTTAGCTACTCATAACGAAAAACATAATAAACGTAATAAAAGTCATAGATTAAGAAAAGATAGGTGAAAGAAGAATTATGATGAAGATTCGTCAGGTCTTCGTTTCTTCGATCTCTCGCTCCTCTTGCTCCAAGATTGTGTTCTCGAGTTCTTTGATTCGTGCTTGGTTTGCCCTTAAATAGATGTCCCAACTTGGTAGATGATTCTAGATTTCCTTGTGTGATTAAAAGTCCAAAATTGTCTCCAGCATGTTTTGGCGCAGCCGCGCGAAAATCAGTGTAATTCCCACACGGCCGCGCGAGAATCGCCGAAACCTTCTGCCCAACTTCTGCAGTTGGCACGGCCGTGCCAAAAATAGGCTAAAATTGGCACGGCCGCGCGGGCCACTTTTCAACCAATTTTCAGCATATTTTGTTTTCTTCCGTTTTTGCCCGTTTTTGACATTTTTTGGCTCGTTTCGTCCTTGGAACTCCCAAATCATCAAGTTGTACCTAAAGTACAATAAAACACTCATTAAGCATCATTAAATCAATAAAAATATACAAAAATCCTCGTAAGAAAGTATACATTGAGTGTAAAATATATACTCAACAGGACCACAACCAGATGTACTCCGGCCAGACTTGCTTTGATGCCATGCAGAAGGCTTTGATATTCGCGGATAATCAGGTGCTCAGGAGTTATGGGTACGTGCACCCGGATCTACTGGATCCCTCCACTGTGGTTCCTCTGCCCTTTGATTATCCTGCTTCGTAATTGGAAAAAAAAGTGTGTAATTATAATGGATGCTGAGTATTAAAAATATGTAAGTATATATGTAATGTTTTTTTTTTTTTTTTTTTGCATCTATGTGTAATTTGTTATTGAAGTTTCTAATTTGCTGTTAAGAATTTGATTAGTTGCTGATAATATTATGCATGCATGGGGCTTCCTTAGGAATGAACAAAAGGAGTAATTTTGATTTCATAGTTCATACACACCAATGAAAAGCCTTTGATTTTCCCTTTATAATGATTATTAGGTTTAATAGAATAAATGGCAAATTAGGGTTAGCCTTAAGGTTAAATTACAAAAAAAAATCCCTTTGATTGCATAATTACATTCACCGGCCCCTCAATTATGTATTTCTTTGCGCGTTCACCCTTACGCTGTCAAATTTACATAGGGTGTCCATCTGGTTGGTAAAACGAACCAACGAAAATTCGGGAGATGCCGATTACTAAATCGGTAATTCGGTTCGATATTCGGTTGTAAAAAGCGGTAATCGGGTCGGAGGCAGTCAGGCACCGACTTACGATTAATCGGTGCGGCGGTAATTAATCGATGATTAATCGGAAATAAATCAATTTTTAAAATTTAATATAATATATTTCTAGATATTATTTATAAATACTCAAAACATATGTAAAAAGATATTTTAACATAGTTATAAGCCTATTGTGCGTTGGTATGTTAAGTAGGGTTGTGAATCAGAGATATCGGGTTGAAATAAGCCTTTTCGGAAAAAAATCTGATTTTTTACCGAAGTGAAAAACTAGTTCCAATTCCGTTTAAAAAAAATCGTAATCAAAATTTCAAAAAATGGAATGAAAAAACATCTTCCAAAATTGGAAAATTTCGGATCGGAATCAACGGAATTTAGAAATTTCTATTTTTGGTCACCTAAAATATAAAATACACAATAATATTTGTATTTTAAGTGTAATATTCGGAAGAAAATTGGGATTTTCGGAACCTAAAATCGGAAGCTCATATATATTCCGATATATTCCAATCGAAATAATTTCGGAAAAATCGGAACTCGGAATTTCGGAATTCGGATTGAAAAATATTGTTCCAAAATCAGAAAACTTCGGATCGGAATCGAAAACCCCGCTCCAATTTCTACCCCTAATGTTAATTGTATACAAATATTTTTGCAAACTATATATCAATATGTTGCAATCCAATACTAAATAAACAAACTGAAAAACAAATACATAGGGGATCAATATTTGTGACAACTACGCCATAAATTCAAAAGTCATATTGGGCTAGTAGTACTAGTTTCAATGCTTGACTAATTCGCCTTTCGATCACCACCCGATTTCTTCGATTTCCTTCTCTGTTTAAGCTTGTTCTGTTTCGAGCAAGAAGCAGGTTCACCTACAAAAGGATTTGATAACGGAATACATATTACAAACAAACTCGCACACTAAAAACTAAACTAATAGAGAAAAACTTAAGAATCTCACATGAAAAATTGGTTGCGGCATTTTGTCGAACACCTTCAGGGACATCATTAGAATCAGGCAACGAAGGCCCAATGATCTTCCTCCGCCGGGAAGCGGCTTCCTTCAGCTTCTTCTTTCGGAGCCTCTTCCTCTGAGCCCTCGTCGGCTTTTCATCGCCGCCATTTTCACCGTCACTGCTTGACGGCAATATACACCCTTCCTCACTTTTCTCTTCCTCTGTATACAAATAGAAGCATTTATTAAGAACCCGGAATCATTATATATATACATATGTATATATAACAATTACCTGGAGGAAGGTCATTCAACAGCTGAATCAACTTATTTTCTTCGTCCTCGTCGGGCTGATTTTGGGGAGATGGTGGGGAAGGATAAAGCATTTTAAGAAGGGCTTCATGAAATTTCTGTTGCTTTTCTTCTTCCTTCATTCTCCACACTATTGAACTAACATGCATTACAGTTTTGCCACAGAAATATATATATGTATAATAAAATGTGTAAATTAACAAAAACCCCCTAAACTATGATCTAATTACCGAAAAACCCCTGTGAATAACGGTTCCCCAAATTTTGTAACAAAAATATGTGTAACGTCATCTCCAATCTCCAACAGATCGTTTAAAAACGGTTGTCTATATCTATAATTTAGCAGATGAACAGTGTTATACAACACCACTTTTAACATCACACTCCAACAACATTGTTCATATTTTACACAATTATTATATTTTATTATTTTGCAAATTTTTATTTAATAAGTAATTTAAAAAATTATATTTCAAGTTTAATATTCCAATTGTATTGTAAAAACCATTTAATATAGATCACCTTAGAGAGTTGAAGTAGGATGAACTGGAAGAGCAGAGTGGATCACTGGCTCACAAGCTTGATGACCTTGAGATACCTGCGATCACAGAACACGTGAACTAGGCCGGGGGTTGATCCGGCGGAAACCCCTCCGACGCTCAAGTCAGACGTGCGGATAGTGAAAATAGTCCAGAGAATACATATTGTAGTATTGCTTAGTTAATTGGACGTACCTTAAGGAATGAGTTAAAACCTTTATTTATAGCTTAGTTGAGATTGTCGGGCCCAACCTTACTTGAAGGTGATTGGGCCTCGGTGATAATGGTCTTCGATATTGGGCTCTGGCCCAGTATGTAAGGAAATTGTAGGCCCATTGGGTTGACCCAATTAGGCATATCATTAAGCCCCCCCCCCCCCCCCCCCCCCCCCCCCCCCCTCTCGAGTCGATGTGGGGGCCATGTTGAAATGGGTGACATATCGTGTCGAGAGTAAAAATTGTAGTAGTCGATGGTGTGCGAAAACGCGTTGGAGCGTGTGTCGGAGGGGCGTGAAGGCGCGTTGGCGCGTAGCGCGACCAAGTTGTTGCGATGTAAGTGACTTGAGTCGTCGGTGTTGTCCCACGACGATGTGGTAGCGCATATCAAGTTATCTCCTCGTGGCACTTGTCTCGTCGTGGGGGTAATAGAGTTGATCGAGTTATCTCCTCGTGGGAGTTGTCTCTTGATGATGTAGTAGCACGGAGCTAGTATTCTCCTCGTGGGAGTTGTTATTTATCGACATTGTCAATGTTTTGACGCGTTGCTTGTATGTGTTTACATATAGCCTTCTGTGTGATGTACTTGAGGAGGGGATCAGGCTCTCAAGATTTTTATATGGGGATCGTGCCCTTGTTAGACCTCGTGGGTCGTAAGTATGTTTGGACCGTGGCCACATTTTAATGAAGGACCCATCGAAAACAAGTAGATAAATTTGAGTAATCAAGCTAGCCAGGCTATATAGATTCCCATAATATTTCTAAGTGTTTCTAGGGTTGTAATCGTGCTAACTTGAGCTTGCGATTATATAGTGAATTTCGGGTGAGTTGTCTCCTCATGGGAGTTGTCTCACAACGAAGTTGTAGAAGCATTGGATGATGCGCGACTGAGGAGCGTGCGTATTGAGGTCGCTCTGAGCGAGTTGTCTCCTCGTGGGAGTTGTTTCGCGGCGAGTCTTATTATCGAGCGAGGTTGCTGCACGTGGGAGTTGCCTTGCAACGGATTTGTAGTGCCGAGCGAGTTGGCTCCTCGTGGGAGTTGCCTCGCTGCGGGTTGTGGTACCGAGCGAGTTGGTTCCTCGTGGGAGTTGTCTCGCTGCGGGTTGTGGTACCGAGCGAGTTGGCTCCTCGTGGGAGTTGCCTCGCAACGGGTTGTAGAACGGAGCGAGTGGTCTCCTCGTGGGAGTTATCTCGCTGTGGTTTCGTAGACCCGAGGGAGTTGGCTCCTCGTGGGAGTTGCCTCGCAACGGGTTATGGGACGGAGCGAGTGGTCTCCTCGTGGGAGTTATCTCGTTGTGGTTTCGTAGACCCGAGGGAGTTAGCTCATCGTGGGAGTTGCCTCGCAACGGGTTATAGGACGGAGCGAGAAGTCTCCTCGTGGGAGTTATCTCGTTGTGGTTTCGTAGACCCGAGGGAGTTGGCTCCTCGTGGGAGTTGCCTCGCAACGGGTTATATGTCCTAGCGAGTTATCTCCTCGTGGGAGTTGTCTCGCTACGGGTTGTAGTTCCGAGCGAGTTGGCTCCTCGTGGGAGTTGTCTCGCTGCGGGTTCGTCATACCGATGGAGTTGGCTCCTCATGGGAGTTGTCTCGCAACGGGTTTGTAGGACCGAGCGAGTTTGCTCCTCGTGGGAGTCTTGCAAGCTCCCCACTCTCGATTCGATGTGGGAGCCAAGTCGAAAATGATACCGGATCGTGTCGAGAGTATATCGGTGTCGTGGTGTACCGATAACTGTTTGCGTGGTTTGGAGAAATAATATTTTTTATTTATCCGTTTGAGAGCGCGCGCGAATTGGAGAGGCGCGTTGGAGAGCTCGCGCAATTTGGTGAAGCGCGTTGAAATTCTCGTGCGATTTGGTGAAGCGAGTCAAAATATACGCGCAATTTAGTAGAGAGTAGGCAAAGTTGCGCGCGATTTGATGGGAGCGCGCGGTCCAAGGGCGCCTTCGGAAAAAGCGCGCGCGCTCTAATAATTTTTTTTCTCTATTTTTTGGCTGCTGACGCGCGCGCGCGTGCTGTAAACGCGCGCCTCCTCCTTTTTTTTTTTTTCTTTTTTTTTTCTTTTCTCCTGCTGACGCGCGCGCGCGTCAGCGCGTGTGCTGTGCACGCGCGCCTCTTGCCCTTTTTTTTGCTGATGCGCGCGTGCTATGCACGCGCACGCGTCAGGCGCGTGTACGCTACGCGCGCCTCTTCTGTTTTTTTTTTTTTTTTTTTTGGCGCGCGCACGGCTGGCTTGGAGGACGCGCGCGGCGGCTTGGCCGGCTCGGGGGCGCGCGGCTTGGCTAAAACTTTTTTTTTTTTTAATTTTCTTCTTATTTTTCTTTCTTTTCATCTCCTTCTTTTTTCTTCTTCTTCTTTTTCTTTTTTCTTCATCTTCCTCTTTTTTCTTCTTCTTCTTTCTTCCCTTTTTTTTTTTTTTTTTTTTTTTTTTTTTTTTTTTTTTTAAATATTTCGGTGGTTGATGTTCACCCCTTTGGGGATGTTCTATTTTTTTAGTAGGGAAATTATACTCGTCTCTTGAGATGGGATGTGCACCCACTTGGGGTTGAAAGGTAAGGGTGATGCCAACCTTGGGATGGGATAGCCCCCTACTTTAGAATGAGGCGCTCGAGACCTATGGTCTGAGGTGGATGCACACGGTTGTGCCATTGCTTCAGTGGCAACACGAGTTGAAACTTTCGCGGTCGTACGCTGAAGGTCCTTATCGGTTATCTGAACCGTTAGAGGAGCAAGTAGAAGTTGATCTTGTTGAAGGTTCGGCGATCATACGCTGAAGGTCCTCTTCGGTTATCTGAACCGTTCGAGGGGGGGCGGAAGTAGGCCCCCAGAGAGTCGATGACCCATGGCGAACGAAATGTTTGGGGGCACTGTGAACCCCCAGGGAGTCGATAACCCTTGGCAAACGAAATATTTTGGGGGCAGATGTAAGCCCCCAGGGAGTCGATAACCCTTGGCGAACGAAATATTTTGGGGGCAGATGTAAGCCCCCAGGGAGTCGATAACCCTTGGCGAGCGAAATGTTTTGGGGGCACTGTAAACCCCTAGGGAGTCGATAACCCTTGGCGAGCGAAATATTTTGGGGGCAGATGTAAGCCCCCAGGGAGTCGATAACCCTTGGCGAACGAAATATTTTGGGGGCAGATGTAAGCCCCCAGGGAGTCGATAACCCTTACTAGCGTTGAAGGGCCTCCTCGGTTGTCTGAACCGATCGAGGGGCGGGAAGAAGTGAATCCTATTGAGGATCTAGTGGGACATCCGAGGAAGGCCTCGTAGTGGATCCCGAGCATGGGGAGGAGGATGTGACAAGCCAGAGCCTCCAAGAGGTGGGAGGTTGTTAGCAGTGTCACACTCCCCTAAGCAGATGTCTCAAGGTCATCATGTGCGCTACGTGATTGTGTTTGCCTTCCCACAGACGGCGCCAAAATGATGATGCTAAATATAGATCACCTTAGAGAGTTGAAGTAGGATGAGCTGGAAGAGAAGAGTGGGTCACTGGCTCACAAGCTTGATGACCTTGAGATACCTGCGATCACAAAACACTTGAACTAGGCCGGGGTTGATCCGGCGGAAACCCCTCCGACGCTCAAGTCAGACGTGCGGATAGTGAAAATAGTCCAGAGAATACATATTGTAGTATTGCTCAGTTAATTGGACGTACCTTAAGGAATGAGTTCAAACCTTTATTTATAGCTTAGTTGAGATTGTCGGGCCCAACCTTACTTGAAGGTGATTGGGCCTCGGTGATAATGGTCTTCGATATTGGGCTCGTGGCCCAGTATGTAAGGAAATTATAGGCCCATTGGATTGACTCAATTAGGCATATCAAATAAGTAATTTAAAAAATTATATTTCAAATTTAATATTCCAATTGTATTGTAAAAACCATTTAAAAAATTATTTAAAATAATAATAATAACTAATATTTTAATAGTCTTAACAACGAAGTATTAAATATAAATATTTCGTCAATATAACTTCAACTTCGGTAATTTAATTAATTAAAAAAAAATTACTTAGAGTTGAATTCGTACCATATTTTGTGGTGTAATGGGATTTAGTGTGATTATTTTATAATTTTAAATGTTTACACAATTTGTTAAAGAATATTTTTGGTTTTCCAAATTTGAGAAACCAAACTTAAATTTTTACACATCCTAAGCTTTTGCATTTTGTTGTTGGAGATGTGGTTTTTAGTTGAAATTGTGCAAAAAATGTATATTATAGGTTTTCATTATATTGTTGGAGTTGCTCTAACGTCTATAATGCCACTTAATTTAATAAATAAATAAATAAACTGAAATGTTAAATTCCACACTAATTTTACCAAATCATGCATATAATTAACTAAAAATATTTATGTCTCTAAAATCTTCTCTTCTCCTTTCCCATCTTTTTTTTTATCCTAATTTTTTTTCACAAAATCGCACACTAAACACGTTCCTAGTGTTCCAGGTTCGAATATGACAAAAAAATTCACATGTTCAAACTAAAATAAAGTTGGAATTTGAGGAAAAAAATTTGAATTGATATGAATTTGAATAATTGAAAAGGCTTAATGAAATTGAATAAATATTAAATAAAACGGAACTCATTTTTTATGATTATTCACGTGAAAAATTAATGAATTTTGAGTGACTTGGATAAAATGATTTTAGAGAGAAGTTATAGAGAATATGAGTAGAGAGAGAATATTTTTAATTCATGTGTGCGATTTAGTAAATTTTAGTGTGAGATTTAGCACGCAGCATAAAAAAAATTATCAAAACTTTCTAAGGTGTGGCCATTTCACAAAAAAAAATATAATAAAAAAAAATACCCATCGTGTATCCATAATTAGTCTTAATTTTTCTTATACAGTTAAACCTCTATAAATTAATACATTCGAGATTAGGGAGATTCTATTAATTTAATGAATTATAAAATTATCGATTTAATAATTGAACATGTTTCCACCGAGTCGGGACCGAACAAAAATATTATTTTGATCGAGATTATTAATTTATCGAGATTCTACTATATTGCATGGTGGTAACTGATTTTATCCTACAGTTAATGGCACTACAATAGAGATATTTCTAGGGAATTCTTAGTAATATCTAAAACTTTTGTGACATTTTTTCATATACTTCTACAGCATCCATATCTACAAAAAGTGGTTTACTTTGAATTTTGTGCTTTGTGTTAGTTTTCTTAGTCTAAGTTCCGATTTTAAATCTAGATATTTCCAAAAACTTTCGAACTTTACCAAAATGTTCATACTACATACTACGGGTTTACAGAACCTACACCTGGTGAAATAGATCATGTAATTTTACACCATTGATCTAAATATAAAAACATATAAATACATACGTGTATTTAATAGGTAGTTATTTATATAAATCTACAGTTTAAAATTACATGTATTTCAGCAGATATAGGATGTCATAAGCCTACATACTACATACTAAAAAGACTAAAAAAACTGACCACCGTTCTTACAAGATGTTCATACACAAACATAACAAATTTATGAAATAGTAAAAAAGGAAATCAAACCTTCAATTCTTTGTATTTAAGAAGAAAGGGAGGAGGAGGGTTACTGTTTTGACATAATAGCCAACGAAATCCTCAACTACAACCATGAATTTCCACCGAACTATGCCTACTTTGAGCCTACTTCGAAGAAGTAGTCGAGCATGTAGCCTACTTTGATTCCCATACAACGTGTCGAAAACCCATTTTTCTTCACTGTCTTCATCCCTGTCAACTTGAGCATCTTCATGGCGATCCATTTTTGAGAGATATTTTCTTTTACTTTTTTTGTTGAAAGAATTTGACAGAGTTATATGAATTTTAACGTTAAAATTTTAATTTATATGAAAAAAATAATTTATTTGATTACTTTATTATATTTAGGGTAAATTACACCCACACCCCCGAGGTATGCTAAAATAACTTTAAGATCCATGTGGTATCAATAATTACATTCACCCCTGGAACATAGTTAGAAACTCTAATGGGATAATGCATCGGATACGTTATTCCGTTAGGTTTCTAACGGACCATTATTTTTAGGTAGTGGTGGAAACAATATAAAATTAGGGGGTAACGTGGCTCCCGCAACATTTGCTTAAAGAGACAATATTAAGTTTTGCTTTATTTTTTTAATTATTATTTACTCTTTTTTTTTTTTTTTAATCTAGGAGGATAATCACATGTCTCCTAAAAAAAATCAAGTTCATGTCTAATATAATTTTTTTTTTAATCAAGCTTACATTGGTTGGTTTGAAATCGGAATTGACGTATAAATATACTGTACATAAGTGTCAACCATCGTCTCTATGATAACTCAACGTTCTGTAGTGTTGCAAAAATATTTCATTCACAATTTGCACAACTTTGAATTTTGAAATTGAGAAAACAATTATTCTTTTTTTTTTTAGAATGATATATTTTATTTTTCTATAGAATAATATTAATTTACTATAGAATAATATTCCAAATATTTCTAGGACAATAGAGATGTTTGTGAAATATTATTCTATAGTAATTGGCCTAGAAAAATAATTGCTTTTCTCGAGAAACGTTTTTATAGGCCAATTACGTTTTGATGTTTCGTAAGTAATTATTTTTATTAATGTATAACATCTTTATTATTTATTTTATTTCATAGGTGGTAGATATCGATTTCTCATTTTCTTCTTAACATTTTCCAGGAAAAAATATGTTCTTACTCACCCGAAGGCCGTAGGCACCCGTGATTATGGATGGAAATTGAAACGAAATTCTTGAATTCTATTCATTTTCCTTCAAAAATTCATTTTTTTTTAATGCGTTAGTAAAGCAAAATTTCTGAATTTTGTGGATTCGGATTAAAAAAATTAAACACTATTTTTTCCCCAATCAATTTAATTTGTAGAAATTGAAAAAAAAAAGTTTTTTTAAGAATACAAATTATAATCTGATCCATTAGTTTTTCGAATTTAATAGAAATTAACTTTTCACTTGGAAAGTGTTTCTTTAATAAAAATAATAACTATAATCTAATTCAACCCCGTGGCTCTCACATGCAAAGTGACCACTCCACAATTTGAGCTACACTCATGAACAAATATTTTACATAATTATAAATGGTATACCTATATTATCCTTAATTATAATCAAAATCTTTATCATTTTCTACCTCAATCACCCATTTCTCTTCCTCTCATTTTGTTAATTTTTTGGTAGATAGTTTTTTTCAATAATATAACCTGCAAGAAAAATAAAATTCGAAAAAAATGAATTAAAACAATGAAATTATCTTTAGTTATTTTCGATATTTTTAGTCGATTTAAAAAAAAATTATTTCAATTTTTTATAGTTGTTTTCAACAATATGTAGTATCCTATCAATTTGGTAATCACCTGGAAAAAAATCCGATAACAAATGGATTCAAAAAAATGAAATGAAAAAAAAAAGTATTTAATTTTTAGAGATATTGTAGTTGATTTCGAAAATAATATACTTGATGTATGGGAAATTAAAACTGGAAATAAATGCTCAAGAAAAAAAAAAAAAAAAAGGAAAAGACATTTAACAATGGCTAATGTGTAGTAATTAGTAAATAATAGAGAAAGGTAAATTTGAAAATAAAGAAAAGTTGGACCTATTACTAATAAATAAAAAAGTGGTTGGACTCATCCTTAATAAAAAAATATTAGAGTGGGGTGTTTCACTAATAGCCCGTAAATAATGTTGCTAATGGATCAATATTTATAATGCATAACGCTAAAGAAATTAAAAATACAAGTTAAAGTTTAAATTTTCCGCAAAATAAAACAAAAATATGGGTTACAATTTAAATGTTTAAGAAAAATGTATATGTATAGTATTCTGCAAACTAGAGACATAAAATATTTCTTCGAATAAATTGGGTGGGTCTTTTCTGCTGCCACGTGTCCTTTTTTTTATTTTATAATATATTCGCCGATTGGGTTTACCTTTAGGGGTTTTAGAAAAAAAAAATTAAACACGTGGCAGCAGAAGACTCATCTAGTGTTTATCACCGGGCGTAGAGTCGAAGGAGCCCACAAAATAAATTAGATTAATCACGTGTGACAGGCTCTATCTAGCGATAATTAGCAAGGAGATTTGAATATATATCAATTGACATAAACATTTATTCCAACCGTTAGTCCATCTCTTGAGACGAAGTATGGTTGTTGTTATAGTGACAATGGCTATAGATCTTATATTGGACAAATTATTTTAATAGTAGAATAGGATGACTTTGAAATTAATTGGATCATAATTTGGTCAAGAGTCTTGATCAATATGTACACCTTAGTTTGTTTACATAATTTAATTATCGATTTGCAACAATAAATAATTGGGCAGTCCATTTATATGAATGGTTAATTAATTGATTACCAACAAGGAGTCATCCGCTTAGACATGCCCACATCGTATTAACTAAATTATTAAATTTTGGTTGGTGAAGATATAGTTGTACTTGTGGGTTGTAATAACTTAACACCCTTTTGATGTCATGGATTAAAAAAACAAGAAGAAGAAAAAAATTGAACTTATCCACGAATATATAATTTAACTATCAACCCTGAAAAAAAAAAATAATAATCATCTTCATGTAAATTACAGCCACCTGTGAGGTAACAAATTACGAAAAAATTCCTACTAATTGGATAATTACAACCATCCCTCAACTATGAATCTTCTTACATGTCCACCATTGTAGTGCCAAATTTAGTGGAATCTTTTAGATTATGTGGAATATTCTTCGGTTTGTGCCCGTTTTACCCCACTCCAACTCCACATTTAGAAACAAGATGATCATAAGATGTATTTTTTGATTTTGTATATATCAGATTGTGGTGCATCAGAAACTGCATTTTTGCACAAAACGTGTTGGGAATTTTATTTAATAAAATAAAACTATTTTTGAATGGAAATTAGAAAAAGGTTTTTAGGCACCTATTTGATCAAATAGGTGTGACAATATGAAGATGTGTGATCACACCTTTTCATTTGTTTAATTTATTAAGGGTTGTGTTCATTAATCACAACCATTGGAAACCTATAAATAAAAAGCTCCACATGTTTGATTAAAAAAACAACATAAAATTCAATTCGATTCCATAATTTTGTTCTATGGAATTCTTCTTTCTTTAGCCCGTAAATATTCTTCGTAGAATATTTTCTTCCGTATTCGATTCGAGAGTTTGAGACACAAAGTAACGTTCGTTGTACTCGGGATTTTGAGTGCTCATATGCCGAGTTAGCCGTTGTATCTTGGGAGACCATTGCCAAATAACCGTAAGCACCGTAAGCACCGTAGCGGGACAATATTCTCGCCTCGGCTATTCTTTTCGTATTTCGACTAATTTATTTGATCATTTTACTAAATCACTACCCATTTTATGTATCGGGAACAACAAAACGAGTACAAATTAAACTAGGGAACATTTCATAAAATCGAAAAAAATATGTTAATTTAACACCATAATGATAGATGTATAAGAAAACTCATAATTGATAGATACTTGTAATTATCCAAATATAAATGATTTTTTCGTAATTTACACACAGAGTAAATTACCCTAATAATAATGATCATCATGCTAAATGTTACATACTAAAAAGAAAAAAAAAACACACCACCTTTCTCAACAGTACATAATGTTATTCACAAACAGAACAAATTAATAAAACAACAAAGAACAAATTAATAAAAACAGCAAAAAAGGAAATCAAACTGTCAAATTCTTCTGAATATTACCGAAAATTAACACCGTCTTCTTCTTCAAGCAGCGTAGCTTCTACTCCGGGGAAAAACCTCCGCCCTAGCTCCGCAGCGGCCTTCGACTCCCCCAAATTCACACGGCTTCTCTTCAATCAATCCGGCCAATAGTAACCGTCCTGCTCCGGCGGATCGCCGCCGCCGCCGCCACGCCTCCTTCGCGCATAGGCGACCGGAGGAGCTCCGCCTCGATTTTCCCGGTGAGGCTGCGAGTGGAAGCAATCCTTACTAGCTCCCTCAAATCCTCGTCTCTAGTACCGGAATTCGAATACGATGAGCTGGCACTTAATACCCCGGAAGCAATGTTGGCGTATCGAAATTTCGGTTCGGTTTTACCGAATTAACACCCATAAATTTACCTCTGGAGGGGTCTTTTCGTAAAATAATACATAGATGAGAATGGTGGTGTTACGATTATAATTTTTATTTAATTATTATTTCAATTAATAGTTTAGTTATTGATTTATTTAGTATTTAGTTATTATTAATTAATTATAATAGTTTGTTTAGGGATATATATAGCCGTGTGTTTAGTTGTTAGGAGATTAATTAATTAGAATAGTATATTTAGGATAAGGATATATATTTAGCCGTGTGTTTAGTGATTAGGGGATTATTAAGTATTTTATTAGTATAGGTAATTATCTTTTCTAGTTATGTTAGGATTCTAGGGTTTTCTTATATTTAAATAGTCGTACTGTGCTAGGGTTTTATAATGCATAAAAATAATAAAGAAGAGTTTTCTTACGTTAAGTAAATAAATCTTATGATACTCAAGAGATCGTATCAATGGGTATCAGAGCGAAGTTGCGATAACACCAACGCTTCTTTAGCAAAGCAGCGATTATATCAAAGTTAAGCTGGAGCAAAGTTGAGATCACATCAAAACTTTGTGAAAATCATGATGTCAGAAACAAGACGGTTGGAGCGATTGGAGCAAAGTCAAGGAAGACGTCAACGCCATCACAAAAGCCAAAGGGACCGCCGCCCGTAACCGCCACTGCCACCGCCACCACCGCCGCTGCCGAGCCTATCGCCGGAGGGAGAGGAAGAGGACGACGACGACTTTTTTGAAGAGCCCCAATTTTTTGTGCGTTCGCCGAAAGAAGAATTATCGGATTCACTTGAGGTAATTTGGGACGGAGATGAGAAATTAACCGAGGAGGAGAACGGAGAATCACTTGTCTTAATTGAGATAATTTGGAACGAACACGAGAAGTTAAGTAGCGAAGTGAACGAAGAATTAAAAAATATATTGGAAGGATGCCACAACTTCCAAAAGAAAGAAGACGAACAAGAATTGGTGATTGTGAATGAGTCGGAATCTGAAAAGGTAATTGAAGAGGCTTATTTATTGGGAAAAATATTGAGAATTTTCCCAAAAGCCTTTGTGAGTTTGTTGGACCAGTTTAAACAATGTGTTGATGAGCTACCAATTATGAAGAGACGTAATTCATTATCCCAACCATTGTTTAAAATTCATGGTGCGAGTATCTCACGTCGGATCGAGCTATTTCGGAAGAAATTTAATGGCGTCAAGCATAGATGGAAACGCAAAAGAGAGGACCAAATTGACTCGAACCTTGAGGACAAGGTTCATTTCAAGAGGGGTGGTTTGATACGATATATTATTTCGTTTATTATTTATTTATTAGTTTAGTTAATATTTAATTATTAATTAATTAGAATAGTATATTTAGGATATATATTTAGCCGTGTGTTTAGTGATTAGGATAGATATTAAGTTTTTAATTAGTATAGGTAATTATCTTTCCTAGTTAGATTAGGATTCGATCTAGGGTTTTCTTATATTTAAATAGTCGTCTTGTGCTAGGGTTTGATAATGCAGAGAAATAATAAAGAAGAGTTTTCTTACGTTTAGTAAAGAAATCTTATGATACTCAAGAGATCGTATCAATTAACTGGTATCAGAGCGAAGTTGCAATAACACCAACGCTTCGTTAGCAAGGCAGCGATTATATCAAAGCTATGCTGTATGTCGTCCGAGAGAAAACGTTTAGAGCGATTGAAAAAATCCGTGGAGGAGATACGGATTGGTCTCCAAAAGCTGCTCGAACAAAGTCAAGGACGACGCCAACATAAGAGCCGAAGAGACCGCCACCACCGGCCAACAACACCACTGCCGCCGCCGCCGCCGCCGAGCCTATCGCCGGAGGAAGAGGACGAGGACGACGATGACTTTTTCGAAGATCCACCGCCGCCGCCAATGCCAAGCCTACCGCAAAAGGCAGAGGAAGAAGACGACGATGATTTTTTTGAAGAGGTTCAAATTTTCGTTAGTGCTCCAAAAGAAGAATTATCTGAGTCACTTAAGGTAATTTGGGATGAAGACCGGAAATTAACAAGTGAGGAGAACGAAGAGCTACGATGGATATTGGGAGATTTCCATGGTGTTCAAAGGAAAGGAGACGAAGAACCTATGGTAATTGTGAATGAGACAAAATCTAAAAAGACGATTGAAAAAAATGATTTATCAAAAAAAAGATTGAGGATTTTTCGAGAAGCCTTTGAGAGTTCGTTTTATCAGCATAAACAAGATGTTAAAGACCTACCAACTAAGACGAGATGCAATTCAGTAGCCAAACAGTTGTTCAATAGTCGTCTTGATAGTATTCCACCTCGTGGCGAGCCATTTCAAAAGAAATTCGATGAAGTCAAACATAGGTGGAAACGCAAAGGAGAGGGACCGAATTGACTCGAACCTTGAGGACAAGGTTCATTTCAAGCGGAGTGGAATGTTACGATTATAATTATTATTTAATTATTATTTCAATTAATAGTTTAGTTATTGATTATTATTAATTAATTATAATAGTTTGTTTAGGGATATATATATAGCCGTGTGTTTAGTTGTTAGGAGATTAATTAATTAGAATAGTATATTTAGGATAAGGATATATATTTAGCCGTGTGTTTAGTGATTAGGGGATTATTAAGTATTTTATTAGTATATGTAATTATCTTTTCTAGTTATGTTAGGATTCTAGGGTTTTCTTATATTTAAATAGTCGTATTGTGCTAGGGTTTTATAATGCAGAAAAATAATAAAGAAGAGTTTTCTTACGTTTAGTAAAGAAATCTTATGATACTCAAGAGACCGTATCAGGTGGCTGTAATTACCTAAACAGGAGGGGGTTTTCGTAATTTGTCCAAAATATAATTAATTAGATTCTTCATCAAGTCCTACGTAATAATACGTGGTTCGTTTTTTTCTTCTTTCTTTTGCTAAGTATAATAATACGTGGTTGTTTGCTGATTATAACGATGTTTTAGTATTTGAGTATTGCTACTATATTAGAAAATAAGATGATTTTGATTTATCAACAAAGTAAGGTTTTATCTAGGGTTGGGATTGGAATTGGATTTGTTTTTACCTAATAATCGATTTATTACAAACATATTTTAAGGCAAATAATACATTTTTCACCGACTCACTGGATCCGTCGAAATTTTTGACCAATTCCCATATATAATAGGTTGGTTGATGGTTTCTAGTATTATCAAAAGTCGGTTGACCTATAATTATAGGTCAACCAACTATATCAATAAAATTTTATTTAAAACTGGGTATTTTTAAGTTGGTATTGAAATAGTGGATTTTATATTAAACAAAAAGTCAACAATGACAAAAAAATTGATATAAATCTTCCACCAAAATTTGAGAATGTGCATGTTTGAAATTAGTTTGAATTTCGAAATTATATTTTTTGCCGATTGCTAGTAACTATTTTGAACGGATAAATGATCATGACGAGTGACACTAGTCAGAATGTGCATACCTTTACTCTAAAATCTGTATTTTTTTTTTGTTTTGTAAGTGAATTAGGTGACGAATATGCCCATCAACCGACTCATTTTGGAACCAAGTAATCGGTTGCCAGCCATCAAAGAGGATGGTACTAATTTACAAATTTAAATTAGATTTTTTATGAATATTTTAAAGTTTATGAGGCAACAATTTTATTAAAGTGTAAAAGTAGAAGGGGCAACTTCACAATCCTCAAGGAACAAGCATGTTTATATTATGTTACATTTGGTGAAATACAATGCGCGAGTAGATCAACGATCAAAATATTATTCGTATACACACACATAAAACTATATTGATGTATGTAGATCAACGATCAAAATTTCATCCGGTGTAACCTTCAACGGATGTAGCTTCGAAATAACCGAACAAGAATTTGAGGAAACTAAAAATTGGTGATTGCAAAGTAAAAGTTCAATTATTTATTATGTCTAAAAATGTGGAATGCATGCAAAATGTTCTAACAATCTCTTTTTTTTTTTTTTTCTTTTTTTTCTTTTTTTTTTATAGAAAAATTGTTCTATTAAATTGACTTTGTACGTCACATAATTAGAGTTTATAAGTCACATAATTATAAATTGTGATTAGTATTAACTTTAAGTTTTGGTGGCACAAATAATTAGTCCCATTTTTAATTAATTTTAAAAATACTAAAAGCTGATGCAAATATACTTTTGAAGATATAACTTAATATACTTCATTTTAATGAAACATAAAATAAAAACATTTTTTTTAGGAAAATGTATGATCATCCATGATTATATAAGTTACGGAATGACTATTAATTTCAGATATTAAAGAATCAAATAGTGCTTATTTGAAATTTCTTTTTACATGAATATTTGCATAATATAAATATACATGCAACGTAAAATTGAAATAATACAATAATATAATATATTCAGGTTAAATTATTGAAGTCCCTGGCGGCTGATTATCGATAAATCTTGACCACTTCAAATCTATTTTGACATTTTGTGGTTGACTAAATAAATACGAGAAATTGACGACTGAACCAAGAACCTGATTTTTTATATTTTTTTTCCACGAGACTAGGATCAAAATATATTATTAATGACATAATAATGACGTCAGATTCGATCAACCATTTTTATCACAAGTATCCCCAAAAAAATAGTGGTATTTTGGCTAATAGTTATAAACTTTAAGTAACATATCATATATTAAAAAAATGATCATTGAAATTCTTTAAAATTACATTATAAATAAGATCAAGTGGAATCCTTATAAACTAAACTTGTTTCGGTGTCTTATATTTTTATTTTGGGTAAATTACGAGAAACCCCTTGCAATAAGACCTAATTATGAAAAACCCTCGCATGTTTGTGTAATTACAACAGTAGTGACACATGCTCAAGGGCAAAAATGACATTTTCAGAGGAATATTTAATGGAATCGAAAGATTCCATCAAAAGTAACACTATAGAGAGACTGTTTAAGACGACAAGATGCCTCATGGAGGTTTTCGTAATTACGTAAATATGGAGGAAATTTTCGTAATCAAACCTTACCTCAGGCGTTTTCTCGTAATTTACCCATTTATTTTGTGCAAATTCTTTATGGTTTGTGTTTTCAGTTTCTTTACATTAGTAGATTTGTGCATCTCTAAAGAGAATAATTTTTTCGTTGTATATATTTAATTAGGGAAAATTGCATGTCACCCCCTATAAATTTTTAATTTTTGCTTTACCCACTCAAAATTAAAAAAAGTGAATGTCCCCCTTTAAAATGTTATACTTGTTGCACATTGCCCCGATAGCATAATTCCGATGAATTATTAACCAGAATTGAGTGTTTTTTTGTTTTTGCGCGTTACCCCTTTAAATGTTATTTTTGTTGCATGTTGCCCCTTAAAAACACTATTTGTCTACACGTTACCCCTTTAAAATGTTATTTTAGTTGCACAATGCCCATAGAAAACTGGATTTTGAGGCAAAGTGCAACCAAATCAATATTTGGGGATTAACTATTTTCTGATTTTTTAGGGGGGGGAAGTGCCAATATGGAAAATTTATATGGGTTGAAGTGCATTTTGTCCATTTAATTATATATTTTGGTCAAATATAAAATAAAAAAATTAAATAATTTTGCTATATTTCAGTCGTTTGACCAACTTTAAGTCTTTAAGGCATCTTTCACTTCCCCAGTTCCCGTCTAATTAATTATATTATTGCTTTAATTAATTCAAACTCTTGCAAATTATATATGGGGCCATTTGATATACACCCCTAGAATGAAAAATATATAGGGATAAGTCCACCCCTAAAATTCTTTCTTTGAGATACAACTCTGGAGAGACAAAAGTACTATTGTGCCCTTATTTATAAATTTTAACCAACTGCATTCAGCATTATAGCTAACTGCACTCCACATTTTTAGACCTGCATTTATCATTTTTTCAGATTTTTTAATAAAAAATTATAAATTTTTATTTTATTATTTTTTTTATACGTACCCTCTTTTTGTATTTTTTTTAATTTTTTTAATTTTTAATTTTTTAATTTTTTAATTATTTTTAATTTTTAATTTTTAATTTTTAATTTTTAATTTTTTTTAATTTTCTTATTTTAATTATTTTTTTTAATTTTTTTAATTTTTTTATTTTTTTTAATTTTTTAATTTTTTTTTTAATTTTTAATTTTTAAATTTTTTTTTAATTTTGAATTTACTGTACTAAAATTGACTACACATGACTATAGTATACCACAGTCATGTATAGTTATATATAGTCATGTACTATTTTGTTATCCCAAAGTTATGGTCAATCGATTATAAAAACCGTTGATTATATATATAAAAAATCATCTATACCAATAAAAAAATTCAAAATTTGATTCTTGATATTATAAATAATTTAATGCCTAACAAAAAAGTGAAAAAAAAAAAAACAATCATCAAGATCACTATACATCAGAAAAACCACATAGCTTGTATATAAATATATATAACTACATGGAACTATACATGACTACAGTTATCTATACGACTAAATTTGACTCAAATCGCACTTGTCAACACGAGAACCGCTTGTTTTGAACAACAAACACAATCCACTCCGCAAAAACTTACTACATAGTAGTTCAAACACCAAGACCTGTGAAAAAGAAAAAGAGTTAAAACAAACAACGAATTTTGCTTCAAATTTAAATGTGCACACACGCACTATCACCTACTGGTATACATAGATACTCCCCACATAACTCATACATGACTACATGACTACATAGTTTATATATAACTATATATTACTACATGTGACTACATCATATATTATTGTATGTTACTACACGTAACTATATATTACTATATGTGACTACACCATATATTAATGTATGTTACTACACATGACTATATATGACTAAATATATATGACCACATGTGACTATATACATGTATGTGACTTTATTTGTCCCTTCAAGTACCTGACTTTGTTCTCCAGGTGATACGAGACAGCTTATATTATCAAAATCAAATTACAAACAGAGTATGTTAGTCATTATTCTTCGTATAACCAAAGGTCAAAGATCAAAGCAAGTTGAAGTGGAACACCATAGATAAAATAATAGTTGAAACACACATAAAGTAGTCACCTATGTCATTCTCGATAAATAAAATATCAATATCATATTACCCACAAAATATTCTCATCACGAATCTACATATACTCCCAAGTATAAAAAAAAAAAAAAGTAAACAAATCATTTGAGGACCAATAAACAGTGATTCACTATATTAAGAAGCACATTAAAATTCATTACCTTTTCTATGCCTTCAATGGATGAACAGTCAGTTTTGTCGCACCACCACCAGGAACAAGTTTCGAGTTTTTTTTTATATTTCTTGCCACAACAATCGCGTTTTATGTACAAGTCGACTCCTAAAATTAAACTCACAGCTTCACACGAAAAAAAAAGAAAAAATATTAAAACCAAAACTCAAAAAATAACTGCAAAATTCGTATGGTTGTACAAAAAATACTTTGGTGAACTCAAAAAATACCTGCAAAATTCAAATTACATTACATGAAAAATACAAAAAACCATGATTTTTTTTTTGTGATAAATTTATTGTACTAAAATCGATACAAATGATTATGGTGTACTACAAGTATTATAGTCATGTATAGTTATATGTAGTCATGACTATACATGACTACATATGACTGACTATATATGACTGTATATGACTAAATATAACTGTATATTCACCTGACTCAAACCACCCATGTAAATAACCACTACTGGTTAAATTTTTACTAAAGACAAACAAAGCTCTTACACTTGAGGCATTTCGAATCATCTTCAAATAAATACAAAAAATAAATTGCATATGATTTATAATAAAAATGAAAAAGATAAGAATCAAACAAAATAAAAAATTAAATTAATTCAAAAAAAAAGATTCTAATATTAATTTTTCACAAATCTCACAGTTGAGGCATTTTGAATCATCTTCA
The DNA here is from genome assembly GCF_056151865.1 of Erythranthe guttata. Taxonomy (NCBI): domain Eukaryota; kingdom Viridiplantae; phylum Streptophyta; class Magnoliopsida; order Lamiales; family Phrymaceae; genus Erythranthe; species Erythranthe guttata. The sequence goes on along the minus strand of NC_142544.1, from coordinate 1,636,195 downwards.
AATAAATACAAAAAATAAATTACATACAATTTATAATAAAAATGAAAAAGATAACAATCAAACAAAATAAAAAATCAAATTAATCCAAAAAAAAATATTTTAATATTAATTGTTCACAGATCTTCAAAAACATAGTAGATCTGGTTTTTTTTTTTTATAAGCAATAGTAGATCTGGTTTGAGCCCTCCCCAACTGTTGGGTGCTAAATACCTAACACGCAAGTGCACGTATCGCAAACAAGTAGTAAAAGTGGACTCGTGAGAGTCGGATGTCGATCCCACAGGGAATACTCAAATTATCTAATCCTAAGTACCAAATTCTAACAATTATGATTTTTATCCAGCCTACGCAAGTTTGTCAAATTAAATCAATTAAACAATTAAACTAATTATGAAAGCAATAAAACACGAGAAAATATCAATAAAAACGGACCTAGGATTTTATCTTCCCCCTATGCGATAATTCTTCACCCAATTATTCTCCTATCATGCAAGTTACGATTCCCGATTATTAACCCAAGACACGAAATTATTCATAACCAGCTGTCGCTGCGCTATAAACCTATTATTCATAAAAGATTCACTATATGTCTATGCAAACCTAGTATAAATAAAGCATTAAATAACAAGTCTCGCAAACGGCTACCTAATGTATTATCTGTATGTCTACGATAATACATGCAATTAACACACACATTCGGTGAAAAACTACTCGAAGGCTCTCCTATCCCTGTTCTAATTATTAAAACGATCTGTCAATCAATTCTAACAATAACAAATAGCAACATAAGTTAGCTACGCTCATGCACTAAATAAGATCAAGATAGAGGAAATAATCGAAGAATTAAACTTGCATAAAAGTAGAAAAATAGGTTCGAATTACCACATAGGGTTCCAATAAAATCCTAGAATAAAAACTTAGCTACTCATGTTCGTTACGAAAAGCATAATAAAAATACGAAAATTCATAAAAATCAGAAAAGAAAAGGAAAAAGGAAAACTAGGATGAAGAGTCGTCAAGTCTTCGTCTTCGTTCTCTTGCTCCTTGATTGCGTGTAGAAAGGATAAAAAAAACTAAAAACTAATAATAAAGATAAAAGGTAAAAGATAATCCTAATTGTGTGCTTGTGGCCTTTAAATAGGGTGCAAAACTATAATAGGGCGGGTTTCCTTGTGTAATTAAACTTCCTTCACTGCGCCCCTACGTCCATCCGGACGGCCGTGTGAAATATACACTTAAAACCCGCACGGCCGCGCGGTCTTCAAATCTTCTGAATTCTGATTATTTCACTTTTGGCCCACTTTTTCTCTGAATTTGCAGTTTTCACCCCAAAAGTTGCCAATTCTTCAATTTGCACCTAAAATACAAATAATAACCATATTAAGCACCAATTATCGTAAAAACACATCAAAAGCTCCAATTAAAAGGTACAATTAAGTGTATAAATATACACTTAACACCAACCAAAAAAAAGAAACGAAACTAAAACAATAACGTAGAAATTATTTCAAACGGAAGTAGATGTTTTAATACAGAGTTCAAAACGATGGGAGGAGCAACGACGGCCGGCGCAAGGCGGTTGCGGAACAGCGACGTGCGGCGGTGTCGGAGCAGCGGAATACGATGTCGGAGCAGCGGTGGAAAATAGTGACAAGCGGCGCAAGGCGGTGGGGGAAGGAGATCTGACGGCGGAGGATTTGTAAGAGAGAGAGTTAGAGAGAGAAAGTTAGAGAGAGAGATGAAGAGATGGAGGAAAATTAAAGAGAAAAAGTTAGAGAGAGAGAGATGAAGAGAGAGAAGAAAGTTACAAAGAGAAAGTTAGAGAGAGAGATGAAGAGAGGGGAAAGTCACGTGAGTTTGAGAGAAAGAGAGAGTTAGGGAGAACGGCTGTGAGTGGAAAAAAGAAGGGTGGGCTAGGGTTTTGTGTGTTGAATTAAAACTAAAAGGGTAAAATAGGTACTTCAAATTGTCTTGGGGGCTCCCTAATTAAGATCATAATTTGGGTTTTTGACTAGGGAGAAAAAATTTATGGGGCTTCCCCATATATATTTTCAAAACTAGGGGTTATCACTCATTTCCGCGTTATATATATTGCTCAAAATAATGTACTATAAATACATCACCTAAAGGGAAAAAAAATTTCATCACATTTAAAATATAATTATACATCATAAATAATTAGCAATCATGGACTCAAATTCATACATTAAAAGAAATTCTTCTTCTCATGAAGATTCTTATTATTATTCTTCAACTCATTACTTTCCTTATAATCAATATTACCAGCAGAAAGAAATCAGGACTCGCCGGAAACAGCCGCCGCCGCCGCCGGCATTCACCGCCGCCCTCCACTCCGTCCGTAAGTTTCCGGCGAAGAAATATATTACCAAGAAATTACCGATCGCACCTCTTCCGCGGACCCCACCGAAGCTCTACAAGGTGAGCCCCGACGATTTCAAGGATGCCGTTCAGAAGCTAACAGGTGCTTCGCCGGAGTTCACGCGGCTGCAGGAGGTGGCTCCACCGCCTCTCAGCCTCCCTCCGCCGCCATTCTTGCGTCCAGCTTCACCGTATTGGGATGCTGCTAATATTGCGGCTAAAGATGAAAAAGAAGAAGAAAAAAATAATCGAAAATCAAATGAGAATAATAATTGTGGAACAATTAGTATAAGTCCAATTGATTTTAGCTTGTTACCTTCATCACTCGCATGGTGTTGGTCTGTACTTATGAGTCCAGAAGTCGTTTAGATTGCTTGCTTTTATATATATATATATATATATATATATATATATATATATATATATATATATATATATATATATATATATATATATATAATATTTATTTTATATTTTCTGTCACTTTAGAATTCAATAATACATTTTTTTTTCTCAATTTTGGCCTTCATACTCATAATTAATGGAGAGACAATTATTAATTAGAGAAATAATAATAAATGATATTTTCGTCCATCAAGTGCATATTTCCTAAATTTCATGCATATTTAAAAAAAAATCTTAATACTTGTACCAAATTGTTACCCCCGACAATTATTTCTTTTAAAAATATTTTTGTTTCGTAGTATCTGTCACTTTAGATTTTCAATACTGCATTAATGCATTTTTTCTTGTTTTAAACTTATTAATTCAACTCTAAGTATTAACTTTCTCTTATCATTATTAAATGATTAAGGTTATTTTAGTTTTTGTTAATGTGTTTTTCCTAAAATTAAAATATATTTATTGAGATTGTGCAAAGACAATTAATTAGAAACGGACGGAGTAAACGATAATTGATACGAAATGGAGGGAGTACAAATTGCCATGAAATGTGTGGACGACGGTTTTTCATAATTATTGCCCATGCAAATTGGAGTAAGAATTGAATTTTGCCTTGAGTCCAAAAAAAATCAAAAGCTTCATAAAAATATTATTTTGTGTGGTAAATTCTTAGGAAGTTATTCAATACAAAGAATAATGCATGTGTTTGGCTTCTTTAAAAGTCCTACAAATTTGTAATATTGCTTACACATATTGGATTAGTGTGTTTAGTATTGAGTATTGCAAGATTTCGTACATTAACATTTTTTTATACAATAGTGAATGTAAGAAATTTACAAACTGTAGGAAGCTGGATGCAATTTGTCAAAAAGAAGGATTTTGTATGATTACACTTTACATCAGGGAGGTGATTGTAATTTACCCTTTTATATATATAAATCAAAAAAAAAAATTCAAGAGTATCGATGTGCCTAATTGGGCTTTAACCCAAAACTCCAAGAGGCTCATTAAAAGGAAAAGTCCAACACAAAGGCCCTTAATAAGAACTTCATAAGAAGCTTATGGGAAGAAAACTAATATTTTTTGTCCCACATTGGTTTTCTACAAGAAAACCATACCATACTCTACCTATAAATATGTGTTATCAATCACATAACAAGGTACGCACTATTTAGACAATTAATTAATATTAATTGTTTATATTGTGATAGTTTTCTGACTTGAGCGTCGGAAGACAATCGCCGGGCCACCCCCGGCGTGTCACCTAGTGTTTTCAACTGTTTTGCAGGTTAACAAGTGAAGCCGCTCGGACTTAGGAGACATGTGGGCTTCAAGACCATTGGGCTTACCCAACATTTTGGAGCATTATCATTTTGGCGTCGTCTGTGGGAATGCAAAATAGAGCACGTGTCGCGAACGGAGGTGGTCAAGGCGATCTCAACCAGCCGCCTCGAGGTAACTGCAGAGTCCCAGAGCCGCCTCGAAGCAAAAGAACTACGGGAGCGGCCAACGAAGAGGTTCAAGGCGATCCCAACCAACCGCTTCAAGGTAGCGGTGGAGTCTTAGAGCCGCCTCGAAAGAAAAGAACTACGGGAGCGGCCAACGAAGGTGGTCAAAGCGATCTCAACCAACCGCTTCAAGGTAGCGCTGGAGTCATAGAGACGCCTCGAAGGAAGAGAACGGCAGGAGCGGCCAACCTTGCGGGATCTTCAGCGCCGGTCATCTAGATGACTGCAGAGGAATTACAAGCCTTACCGGAGAAGACGGTGGCCAAAGTAGCAGCTTGGGCCGCGACGGACGTTGTAGCTCAGTATATCACTGCTCAAAGTACAGCTGACTTTGAAGAAACTATTCATATGGGAAGCGATCATACGGATTCCGCGCATGTCCATACCAATCCGCCAATCGTAGAGCTCCATGACTCAGAGGAAACAGCATCGCTCAACGGCCAAAATTATTCCTCCGAACGGGCTCCTGGAAAATACGCTCACCACCACCCGCCTCAGTGTAGCACATCCTCAGACCGCGCGCCTCGAAGAAACGTTCACCACCACTCGCCTCAGCGTAACACATCCTCAGACCGCGCGCTTCGAAGGGAAACTCGTCGCCAATCACAGCGTACACTTAGGCAAAGAGCCGGAGCGCCCCTTCAAGGGAGAGAGCGACGCAAAGCCATCGGACGAAAAGCGGTTATTCCCGGTCGTATGACTATCGTCAAAGGCCTCGAGGCGGGGGACACCGCGAAGATGCGCACCACCGCGAAAACTCCCCTCGAAACCAACTCGGAAGTAGAGCTTCCCGACACCAGGAAACAAGAAGGCATCGAGCAGGCTCCAGCGACTTCAACTCAAGGAGTCCTCGGCGAGAAGTCTCGAGGTCGACGACCGCTCACTTTGGGGCATTCTCCATCCGAATTACCCATTTATTCCTGCTATTATGGAAGAAGTGTTGCCTCTCGAATTCAGGATCCCAATCTCCCCCAATTCGACGAAACCGGGGATCCCCAAGATCACTGAAATAATTTTTACGCCAAGATTGACCTCTACGGTCTTAGTAACGCAGCTCACTGCAAGATTTTTCAGACCAGGCTTGCTAATCAGGCACAAATTTGGTTCAACGGCTTGCACGGATGGTCCATAGACAATCTGGACTAACTAGCGACGGTTTTCCTTCACCAATACTCTGTAAGCAAGAAATACGCCAAAACTAGGTCGTATCTCTTCAAGGTCATACAGCGCGACGGAGAGTCACGCATGAATTACCTGCAACGATTTGTCAAAGCAGTACATGAAGTGCCCCTCCTTAATCATGAAATCTTAACCAACATACTGCAAAACAATTTGAAGCATGTTCGTTTTCAAGAGTACATCGCACTAAGAAGTACGTTCGGATCGAGGAGGCTGAGGGTACTCCTTAAGCGAAAGCGCGATGAGGGAAGCCACAACTATAATAGAGAAGAAGAGAGGCGTCCCGCCAAAAATCGCACCTTCGAGAAGTTCTCACCTCTCAAGGATAAGTTTGTTGACATGATGATCATCGCAGAGCATAAATGAATTCTACAACCACCGAGATGGATGAAGGAGAATACAGAACGACAAAATTCGGATGATTACTATGAATACCATAGAGATCGATGTCACACTACTGAGGAGTGTTTTCAGCTTATGCGAGCGCTCGGGAGACTTGTCCAAAATGGGCACTTGAGAGAATTCCTAAAACAATCGCAATCCTGAAGAAATATTTTACTTAGTATTTACTATTGCCCCACGCGGACCCCATGTAATTTCTTTTCAGCAATAAGTCGGGGCATACCGCCAGCCGCATGATTCTTAATAAACTATTTTAGTCGGAGACACACCGCCCGCCGCAATTTCTACATCAACCACTTATCTCCTCTGCGCATTTTTGTTCAATGCCTCTACAATTAATTTAATAAGAAATTGATAAAAAAAAACATTTAGCTAAAGTGGAAGATAACAAGGATCCAAAGGGTTTGGCCAACTCGAACCTTGTTTTCTCACTCCCCAAAGCTCCAAAAAATAGAGCAACTGAAGCTCAAGGTAGTCTGACACGCCATAAGAAGTTCAAATAGAACACTTAGGCAAATGGTTGACTTCATGCTTAAAAAACTTGAGGGTCTGATCAACCAACAAGTACAAAAATACGGACTTCCCAATAGGCAACAAAACCAAGGGATACCATCTTACCTCGAAAGATAAAGTAAAGCTCACTCTTTACGAGAGTTGAGCCTCCCACTAGGCGATATAGCTAAGAGATACCGTCTCACCGAAAAAGATGAAGCATAACTCATTCTTTACGAAATGCGCGCTTCCCACTAGGCAATAAAGCCAAAGGATTTGCCCCCGCACAAAAAGATAAAACATAGCTCATTCTTTGCGTGAACGAACTTACCACTAGGTAATAAATAATAATAAAATTATTATTATTATAACATAATATAATAAATTATATTATATTATATATATATTTATACATATATAATATAATATAATAATAATAATAAAATAAGAAATTGGAAGAAAGAAAGGGGAAAGACAAGAGACGGCCAAAAAGAAAAAAAAGGTGGGGTCTGCCCCGTGACATCATACTGATGTCACATCCCACCAACTGCCACCTCCAGCTGTCTGCCCTGAATCCCGTACCCGCATGACGTCACGCTGACATCACCCTCCCGCCCCTCATTTCCACCGATTCCCACCTCACCCGCACGAGTTGACCCGGTGGAACGAGTCCACTCGTTCAGCGAGCCAGCAACACGCATGATGTCAGCCGCACCGTGCTGACATCACGCTGACCCCAGCTGCCTTCGGTAATTGTGCCACGCCATCTGGATCTCCCCCTTTGCTCGATTTTCGAACCAAGGCATTTTTTTAGCATAACTTTTCGCCAAGAACTATGGGGATGTTTGGTTTCATTTCCAAACCCACTTTCCAGTTTTATACTATTCATAAAACCGAGATCATGTTTGTTTCACAATTTTATCCAGAAATTCTCATTTTTTCTTATCAAATTTCTATTGAAAATACACTATTCATACTTTTTTCAATTTTCAAACCTACTAAAACCTACTACTAACCTATATATTTTATTCCAACAATTCATTTATCTCTCTCATTAATATTCACACTCTCTCTCCTCTCTCCTCATTAATATCTACACTCTTTTTCCTCACAATTTCTCTATCTACTACTAAAAATAATAATAATAATAATAATAATAATAATAATAATAATAATAATAATAATAATAATAATAATAATAATAATAATAATAATAATAATAAAAATAAAATAATAATAATAATAATAATAATAATAATAATAATAATAATAAAATTATTATTATTATTATTATTATTATTATTATTATTATTATTATTATTTTATTTTTATTATTATTATTATTATTATTATTATTATTATTATTATTATTATTATTATTATTATTATTATTATTATAATCATCATCATCATCACTATCATCATCATCAATCATTATATTCTACTTTTGCACGTACTTTCGTAGAGAAAATTCACCACAACCAAATATATTCTCATTTCTACACCTACATAAAACTAAAAATACACCTTCATCCAAACATATTCCCATTTTCTACACAAAAACCAATAATCTACTTTTTCCATCAGAAATTTTGAAAACTAGAAATTCGTTTTGGAAACATAACCAAACATCCCCTATGAATTTCACAAAATTTGTGTGCATAGATTCCAAAATTTTCACACTACTTTGCTACGACATCAACAAATATCACGTGGACCTGTAAAAATTTTAACAAAAATTATAATTACTTCAACTCAAAAAACCGGAGAGTCAAATTTTGCCGGGGAGCTCGCGGCCTAGGCCCTCGCAATGGCACAACTTCCTCCAATAATTTTGGCGACTGATCGCCGCCGTACAACAAATGGGGCTCCCTTCAAAAAATATCATCGCCTAACTGCAGCGCCCGTCTCTGCAAGATCCATGTAGCCGACTTCAAAATTTCCTGCTACCTTGAAACTCAAGGAAACAAAAAAAATATTTCGTCTTCGAGCGACTATTCCTAATTACTCCCAGGCAGACCCACGGGCCCGTGCCTCAACCTGGGAGTGGGGGGCTTAATGATGTGCCTAATTGGGCTTTAACCCAAAACCCCAAGAGGCTCATTAAAAGGAAAAGTCCAACACAAAGGCCCTTAATAAGAACTTCATAAGAAGCTTATGGGAATAAAGCTAATATTTGTTGTCCCACATTGGTTTTCTACAAGAAAATCATACCAAACTCTACCTATAAATATGTGTTATCAATCACATAACAAGGTACTCACTATTTAGACAATTAATTAATATTAATTGTTTATATTGTGATAGTTTTCTGACTTGAGCGTCGGAGGACAGTCGTCGGGCCACCCCTGGCGTGTCACCTAGTGTTTTCAACTGTTTTGCAGGTTAACAAGTGAAGTCGTCCCTTTGACTACCTCGGACGCGTGGCAAGGACTCTCGGCATTTCTGATATTGGGCTTGAAGATTACCGGACTTAGGAGACCTGTGGGCTTCAAGACCATTGGGCTGACCCAACATTTTGGAGCAGCATCAAGTATAATAACCGAAATATTGATTTTTTCTAAGCCACACGTAATGAATTTCACGAATTATATCCTATCATACACTTGTATTTCTTCAATTCAAATTTTACACACACGAATCAAAATCGGAAAATTAGCCAACAAAATTTGCCGAATATAACATATTGTATTATTTAAACATTCTTCCCATATAGTTTAGTATTAATTAGACACTAAGAGCAACTCAAGTGGGTTATCAAACATGTTATTCAAACCTTTAACCTTCATTTACACACTAAAAAATAGAAATTTTTAACTTCAATGGGCCTCAGGCCTCATTTGGTTGACAAGATAAGATTAGTCAAGATAAGATTAAATAATCTAATGAAACCCAATTATTTTATTGGAGCTCCCGATGTCTAACAAAAAAAACTCACTAGAAGGCAAGATAAACCATGATTATATAATTTTGGCGGATCGACCCGGCAATTTGTTGGGGATACCAAACATCAAATTAAGTCCAACTATTTAGTTAATCATGGTTTATCTTGGCAACCAAACGGGACGTGAGTGTTCTATTTTGATAATTCACCTATTGAGATGTAAATATACTTGCTGTAAATTGAGTTATAAAAAATGTAAATATCTAAACATTCAATCACAAGTTGACATGTGGCGATTACAAATACAATCAATCATAAACTTCCGATTGATAATTAATTTGATAACCATGGTTGGAATATACTCCATCTGTTCCACAATATCTGTCTCTTAAGAAATTTTTTTGTTTCATATTATCTGTCACTTTACAATTCCAATGCTGCATTAATTACATATTTTTCAATTATACCCTTATTAACTCTCCAACACTCTTTCTGCATTAATTAGTAAACAAGAGTATTTTGGTCTATCTATATATATTTTCCTAAAATCAAGACATATTTATTGAGATTCTTAAGACTCGTGTCAAGGTGAAAAACGACACATATTTAGGAACGGAGAAAGTATGAATTTTAATAAATATTAAATTATCTCAAATATCAAATGAATATTTGATAATTCAATTTTAAATGAATATTTGATAATTCAATTTTGATATTTAGTATTGGAGTTGCTCTCGATATGCTCAATTACAAGCAATAACTTTACGATCTCGAATGAGACTGATATGCCTAATTGGGCCAACCTAATGGGCCTACAATTTCTTTACCTATTGGGCCACGAGCCCAATATCGAAGACCATTATCACCGAGGCCCAATCACCTTCAAGTAAGGTTTGGGCCCGACAATCTCAACTAAGCTATAAATACACATTTGAACTCATTCCATAAGGTACGTCATATTAACTGAGCAATACTACAATATGTATTCTCTGGACTATTTCTATGATCAGCACGTCTGACTTGAGCGTCGGAGGGGTTTCCGCCGGATCAACCCCCGGCTTAGTTCACGTGTTCTATGATTGCAGGTATCTCAAGGTCATCAAGCTCGTGAGCCAGTGATCCACTCTGCTCTTCCAGCTCATCCTACTTCAACACTCGAAGGTGATCTATCTTTAGCATCATCATTTTGGCGCCGTCTGTGGGAAAGCAAACACAATCACGTAGCGCACATGATGGCCTTGAGACATCTGCTCAGGGGAGTGTGACACTGCTAACAACCTCCCACCTCGTGAAGGCTCTGGCTTGTCACATCCTCCTCCCCACGCTCGGGATCCACTACGAGGCCTTCCTCGGATGTCCCACTAGATCCTCAACAGTATTCACTTATTCCCGCCCCTCGATCGGTTCAGACAACCGATGAGGCCCTTCAACGCTAGTAAGGGTTATCGACTCCCTGGGGGCTTACCTCTGCCCCCAAAATATTTCGCTCGTCAAGGGTTATCGACTCCCTGGGGGTATACAGTGCCCCCAAAACATTTCGTTCGCCAAGGGTTATCGACTCCTTGGGGGCTTACATCTGCCCCCAAAATATTTCGTTCGCCAAGGGTTATCGACTCCCTGGGGGTTTATAGTGCCCCCAAAATATTTCGTTCGACAAGGGTTATCGACTCCCTGGGGGTTTACAGTGCACCCAAAACATTTCGTTCGCCATGGGTCATCGACTCTCTGGGGGCCTACTTCCGCCCCCTCGAATGGTTCAGATAACCGAAGAGGACTTTCAGCGTATGATCGCCGAACCTTCCACAAGATCAACTTCTACATGCTCCTCTAACGGTTCAATAACCGATAAGGACCTTCAGCGTACGACCGCTAAAGTTTCAACTCGTGTTGCCACTGAAGCAATGGCACAACCGTGCGCATCCATTTCAGACCATAGGTCTCGAGCGCCTCATCCTAAAGTGGGGGGCTATCCCATCCCAAGGTTGGCATCACCCTTACTTTTCAACCCTAAGTGGGTGCACATCCCATCTCAAGAAACGAGTATAATCTCCCCACTCAAAAAATAGAACATCCCCAAAGGGATGAACATCAACCGCCCAAAAAAAAAAAAAAAAGAAGAAGAAAATAGAAGAATATGAGATCGAATAAAAAAAGAAGAAGAAGAAAATAGAAGAAGATGAGAATAAAAAAATAAAAAAAATAAAAAGAAGAAGATGAGCAGAAAGAAAAAGAAGAAAGAAGAAGAAAAAAGAAGAAGATAAAAAAAAAAAAAAAACAAAGTAAGCCAAGCCAAGCCATCATCCAAGCCGCGCGCGCGCAAGCCACGCAGCCTTCTCATCAAGGCGCGGGCGCGTCAGCCAAAAAAAAAAAAAAAAAAAGGAAGAGGCGCGCCTGCACAGCACGTGCGTGTGGCGTACACGCGCGCCAGCAGAAAAAAAAAAAAAAAAAAAAGAAGAAAATAGAAGAATATGAGATCGAATAAAAAAAGAAGAAGAAGAAAATAGAAGAAGATGAGAATAAAAAAAAAAAAAAAAAAAAAAAAAAGAAGAAGATGAGAAGAAAGAAAAAGAAGAAAGAAGAAGAAAAAAGAAGAAGATAAAAAAAAAAAAAAAACAAAGTAAGCCAAGCCAAGCCATCATCCAAGCCGCGCGCGCGCAAGCCACGCAGCCTTCTCCTCAAGGCGCGGGCGCGTCAGCCAAAAAAAAAAAAAAAAAAAAAAAAAAAAAAAAGGAAGAGGCGCGCCTGCACAGCACGCGCGTGTGGCGTACACGCGCGCCAGCAGAAAAAAAAAAAAAAAAAAAAAAAAAAAAAAAAGAGAGAGAAGAGGCGCGCATGCACAGCACGCGCGTGTCAGCAAAAGAAAATAAAAATAAAATAGAGAAGCGCGTGCTCACGCGCCTGGGGGGCAGCACCTGCGCGCGCCTTCCCATGCACGCGCGCGCGCCTCCCAAGGCCACCTTGGAGCGCGCGCTCCCATCTAATTGGGCACAACTTTTACTACTATCCACCAAATTGCGCGTAGATTTCACCTCGCTTCACCAAATCGCGCGAGAATTTCAACGCGCTCCACCAAATTGCGCAAGCTCTCCAGCGCGCCTCACCATATCGCGCACGCTCTCAAACGGATAAATAAAAATTATTATTTCTCCACACCACGCCAGCAATTAACGGTACACCACAACACCGATCTACTCTCGACACGATTCGGTACCCTTTTCGACTATGCTCCCACATCGAACCGAGAGTGGGGGGCTTGCGAAACAACCCGCTGCGAGACAACTCCCATGAGGAGCCAACTCGCTCGATACTACAACACGCAGCGAGACAACTCCCATGAGGAGCCAACTCGCTCGGTACCACAACCCGTTGCGAGGCAACTCCCACGAGGAGCCAACTCCCTCGGGTCTCAACACAACAGCAAGACAACTCCCACGAGGAGACCACTCGCTCCGTCCTATAACTCGTTGCGAGGCAACTCCCACGAGGAGCCAACTCGTCTACGAAACCACAGCGAGATAACTGCCACGAGGAGGCCACTCGCTCGGTACTACAACCCGCAGCGAGACAACTCCCACGAGGAGCCAACTCGCTCGGTACTACGAACCCGCAGCGAGACAACTCCCACGATGAGCCAACTCGCTCGCTACTACGAACCCGCAGCGAGATAACTCCCACGATGAGCCAACTCGTTCGGTACTACGAACCCGCAGCGAGACAACTCCCACAAGGAACCAACTCGCTCAATACTACAACCCGCAGCGAGACAACTCCCACGAGGAGCCAACTCGCTCGGCACTACAAATCCGTTGCAAGACAACTCCCACGTGCAGCCACCTCGCTCGATAAAAAGACTTGCTGCAAGACAACTCCCACGAGGAGACAACTCGCTCTGAGCGACCTCAATCCGCACGCTCCTCAGTCGCGCGTCATCCAATGCTCCTACAACTTCGCTGCAAGATAACTCTCTCGAGGAGACAACTCGCTCGCAATTCACTACACAATCGCAAGCTCAAGTTAGCATGATTAGAACCTTAGAAACACTTAGAGATATTATGGGAATCTATACAGCCTGGCCAGCTCGATTACTCAAATTTCTCTACTTGTCTTCGACGGGTCCTTCATTAAAACGTGGCCACGGTCCTAACATACTTACGACCCACGAGGTCTAATAAGGGGCACGATCCCCATAAAAAAATCTTGAGAGCTTGATCCCCTCCTCAAGTACATCACGCACAAGGCTATATGTAAACACACATAAGCAACGCGTCAAAACAATGACAATGTCAATAAATAACAACTCCCGCGAGGAGATTACTTTATCCGTGCTACTACATTATCGCGAGACAACTCCCACGAGGAGATAATTCGCTACTACATCGTCGCGGGACAACACCGACGACTCAAGTAACTTACATCGCGACAACTTGGTCGCTCAATAAATAACAACTCCCACGAGGAGATTACTTGATCCGTGCTACTACATTATCGCGAGACAACTCCCACGAGGAGATAATTCGCTACTACATCGTCGCGGGACAACACGACGACTCAAGTAACTTACATCGCGACAACTTGGTCGCGCTACGCGCCAACGCGCCTCCACGCCCCTCCGACACACGCTCCAATGCGTTTTCGCACACCATCAGGCCATATGCCAAAGAACGACCACCACAATTTTTACTCTCGACACGATCGAGAACCCATTTCGACATGGCCCCCACATCGACTCGAGAGTGGGGGGCTTAATGATATGCCTAATTGGGCCAACCTAATGGGCCTACAATTTCTTTACCTATTGGGCCACGAGCCCAATATCGAAGACCATTATCACCGAGGCCCAATCACCTTCAAGTAAGGTTTGGGCCCGACAATCTTAACTAAGCTATAAATACACATTTGAACTCATTCTATAAGGTACGTCCTATTAACTGAGCAATACTACAATATGTATTCTCTGGACTATTTCTATGATCAGCACGTCTGACTTGAGCGTCGGAGGGGTTTCCGCCGGATCAACCCCCGGCTTAGTTCACGTGTTCTATGATTGCAGGTATCTCAAGGTCATCAAGCTCGTGAGCCAGTGATCCACTCTGCTCTTCCAGCTCATCCTACTTCAACACTCTAAGGTGATCTATCTTTAGCATCATCAGAGACAACCCGCCTCCTAGAAGTAGTGGCGCCGCTGCTAAATAATAAGGTGTGTAATGATCAATATATATTCGAAAAGTACAATAATATTTACTATTATTTATTTAAAAAAGTCTTCAATAAATTAAGTACTGATTGCCCTTATTGACTTCTCTGTTAAATGTTAGTGGCGTGGAATTAGACCGTTAATTATAAACTGAATTTAGAGGGTGTTTGGCTAAGCTTATAAAATGTTAAAAGGAGCTTATAAGATGTTTTAGAACTTATAAGCTCTTCCAAAGTGTTTGGTAAATTTTTAGAAAAAGATCTTAATTTTTTTTTAAAATAAGCTATTGGAGAGCAAATAAGATATTTTTAAATAAGTACCTCTACCCCGCCTTTTTATTTAAGATCTTTTAATGAGTAAAAATAGGAAATAAGCCCATTATCCAAACACTCTAAAAATTAATCCTAAAAATAAGATGTAACAGCTTATCAGCTCTTAAAACATCTTATCAGACGTAAAAGTTTATCAGCTGTTTAAAATAAGCTTAGCCAAACACCCTCTAAATTCAATCCTACTTTTAGGCTCATAAGTCATAAGCCGTCATTTATAGAACACATTCAAATTACACTTTTTGATGAGTAAAACAATTATTATATGTTACTCCATCCTTTCCATTTTATTTGTCGTTTAGAGCTGATGCACACGTATTAAGAAAACTAATAAATGTGCATGGATTATAGAAAAATCATAATAAAATGACTAAAAAAACTTCCATTAATTGTTTAACTTAATTTTATTAATAGTAGTAAGGGCAAATATGAGAAAAATACCATAAATGCTTCATTGGAAATCCAAAGTGACAATTATTTTGAAATAAAAAAAATTCTCTAGAAAAACAAATAAAATGGGAAGGAGGGAGTACTATATATTTTCTTTCGGCTGTGCTGGGTCGGGTCTAATAATTATCGGCCAATTATCTATTTGACCCAACTAAATGATTTTGTTAATTATTGAAAATTATTATGGTTCGGTCATTGTGGGTTGATAATGGTTGACAACCAATTTTGTCGGGTAAAAAATGGGGCGATTGGTTGATATTATATTATCGACCATCTAGTTATTGATTATTTTTATTCTTTTACAATAATAAGATGTTATGTTATCAACTTTTTTTAAAAGTTTTTTCAAAAGATATTCAATTTTTTTGGAAAACTTATGTTTTGAAAATTCTGACTTTAAAATTAAGATTTTTTTCTTAATAAATTTCTACAATAAATAAATATATAAAGACGAATAGGAAATAAGAATTATAAAATAAAAATAGCTCGTAGAGTCTATAAAATTTGCATTTTGAGTTTTTTTAGTTTATTGACTTCTTTAATATATTATTTTTAACTTTTAAAAATAAGAATTACAATTAAATATTTATAATAAAGTTTTATTGTTAAAAAAATCGGTTGGTCTGGTAATTATCGGCCAACCAACTTTTAAGTAATCTGAAAATCACCGTTCGACCTATTTATACATGAGCCGGTTAAAATCATCAGCCCGATTGTATAGGTCAGTTAATAATCGATTATCAACTATTGAAAATGGGTTGAAAGTGGGTCAGTTGGTCGTTCAAACCGACCCATGCGCGGCGTATATCACAAATACATACTATATACGTAATATTTTTTTTCAGTATTAAATATTTGCATTGGACAAATATGATGCAACACAAAATAAATAAATAAAATTAGGATGAATTATCAAAGGCATGGCGGCTGGTTATCCAATAAATCTCGACCACCTGTAGTTACGTTGCACTCAATAAATAGGTGCATTATGAGAAATAGTGACGAAACCAATAATCCGGGAGATTTTCAACTAGACTAATTTTTTTATTTTTTTTGATAAGTACAACTAGACTATGTTCCAAGTAATAATAACACAATAATGGATGTAATAAAATAATATTTTATAATATTACTCCCTCTGTTCCATAATATCTGTCTCTTTTGAGAATTTTTTTTGTTCCATATTATCTGTCACTTTACAAATAATATCTGTTTCTTTTAAGAATTTTTTTTATTCCATATTATCTGTCACTTTACAATTCCAATGCTGCATTAATTACTTATTTTTCAATTTTACCCTTATTAACTCTGTAGCACTCTTCCTGCATTAATTAATAAACAAGGGTATTTTGGTCCATCAATATCTATTTTTCTAAAATCAAGACATATTTATTGAGATTCTTAAGATTTGTGCCAAAGTGAAAAACGACACCTATTTAGGAACGGAGGGAAGGAGTATTATACTATAGTGTATAATATTGACGGTCAAAATTGCCCATGCTTCCGGTCAGGTGTGCCGACGCTGAAGACAAAACTCAAAATATTGGCTCTCTCTCTCTCTTAGTTTATTCAACTTCAAGGTCTCTTTCACTACTTTCCCTTCTTAATTGCTTTTAATTCAATTTCTTGCAAATTGTTGAGGTACATTTATGAATTATTGAAATATCATTAGTTCTTATATTAGCCTAAATAGAAAGTAAAAGGCAAAAAAAAAAAGAAAAAAAGAAAAGAAAATAGAGCTTACGTTGTATGACGCATCACGGTGCGTGGAAAGGAATTTTTTTTTTACGAATTAATCCAATAGAATAAAGAAATATCCAAAACCCACCCAAAAAAAAGGTGAAAATTCTCTAAGAATTGTATTACATTAAAAAGCCATGAAATTCTCACTATTATAGATCTACTCCCTCTGTTCCACAATATATGTTTTTTTTAAGAATTTTTTTTGTTCCATATTATCTGTCACTTTACAATTCCAATGATGCATTAATTGCATATTTTTCAATTATACCCTTATCAACTCTCCAACACCCTTTCTACATTAATTAGTAAACAAGGGTATTTTGGTCTATCTATATATATTTTCCTAAAATCAAGACATATTTATTGAGATTCTTAAGACCCGTGCCAAGGTGAAAAACGACACATATTTAGGAACGGAGGGAGTATTTAAAAATTTTAAAATTAGTAATAAAAGCTTAATAAAACTCGAAAATCGAAGTAAACTAGGAGAAAACAAAAAAATATTAATTATATAGAACAAACACTATTAAAGACTATTCTAATAGATTTTGTAGTTTTGGGAACACCACAATTTACGAAATTTTAATCTGAATTTTCTATGAATTAATATTAACTTTCTAAACCTCTTTCTTAAAATAAAAAAATAAAAATAAAAACTGGACTTTTTAGAGTCTAAACGACATTGGGTTGATGAAATCTGGTGTGTTTCATGAGTAGCGTTTGTTAGTATTGTTTATTGAGTTGTTTTTCATGATATATAGTTAATGTTAATTTCGAATTCAAATTCGAATATTGTAAGGAAACCTTTTATTTTCCTTATGTATTATCGCTTATGCCCATTAACAATCCTTCTTATAATCAAATAACTATTTCTTACTTCAAATACGTGGTAATTGAGCTAGTGTGATATAAATCTCTTGTGTAGTTTGCGAGCTATTGCATGAGAGTTAAGGTTTACCCAATGACGCACCTATATAGTTGGTTCCGGACTGCTTGATTAAAAAATAAATAAAATAAATATGTAAAGTACACGAGAGATTATGCTAATAATTATAATTAATAATTGAGAAATATATTTGAAAATATAGTATAATGTAGGGGTATTGAATGCAATTAACTCATGAGTTAGTGTCTTATATAAATCACAAGAGTCTCTTCATCACATTGTCTACACCAAGCACAAATCATGGACTCATATTCAACTCATAAGTTTCCTTATTACAATCAATATGATCAGCAGCAAGAAATCAGGGCTCACCGGAAACAGCCGCCGCCGCCAGCTTTCACCGCCGCCCTCCACTCCGTGCGCAAGTTTCCGGCGAAGAGCTTTATTCCAAAGAAATTACCAATCGCGCCTGTTCCGCGGACCCCGCCGAAGCTCTACAAGGTGGACCCGGTCGATTTCAAGGATGCCGTCCAGAAGCTAACCGGCCTGAAACCGGAGCTCCGGCAGCCCACGCGGCTGCAGGAGGTGGCGCCGCCACCTCTAAGGCTATATCCGCCGGCGGCATTCTTCCATGCATCGGAGAATTGGGATGATGCTATTAATATTGATGTAGATCAAGAAGAAGAAGAATCTAGAAAATCATTCGAGAAAACATGTGGGGCCCTCAGTCCGCTAGGGTTTACCTTGTCGCCGGCGTCGCTTGCATGGTGCACGTCTATACTTATGAGTCCAGGAACACTTCTTTAGATTATATTTATTTTAATATTTGCTCTCTTTGGATTTCAATAAATAAAATTATTGTAATACTTATGGTATATTATAAGTGATGCATTAAGCTAATAAAGTTATAATTACTGTTTAATTTATGCATGTGAATTTAGTTTTAAATATACTAGTATTTTTGATTTTTTTTCGGATAACATTTTAAAAATAAATAAAAATTAATTCAAAACATGACAGTAATAATTATAATAAAATTTATTAGCGATCGGTAACAATATCCATATCCATGCAATATGCATGTAGATCTTGAGACAAAAACAAACGTACGTAACTCCAAATTGAATTCATTTTAGTCCTGCAATAATTACAGGGCCCGCACTGGTGATTCAGAAGCCCTGGGCAAAATTATAAAATTTGTCATTATAGAAAATTTTGGATAGCTGGCATGAATATTATTATTATTATTATTTTTTTTTTTGACATTGACACTAAATATACCTTTTTTTTTTTATGAATAACACTAAATATACCAGATTTGTATCAGAAGACTATCAGTGGAATAATTAAAATAAATTTGGCCCCAAATATTTTAATGGAATTTCAAAGTCAACATCGGTATGAAGAATATATATATTCGAAGCTATTCCAATATAATAGGCGAACCATGAAATTGCAAAATAATTGTAGTAGCTCATGACTTCTGGCAATCGCTCTATACTCGGGGTGGATTTTTTTTATCAAATTGCCCTACCAACCCGTCGCCCTAACGAACCTTACTGATTTTCTACCGAAATATTTCTACCGAATTATTACCGTACGTACCCTACCGTACCCTACCGAAATATTTTGGTAGGGCAACGGCCAGGGGCGAGTCCAGGAATGTGATACAGAGTGGGCTTAAATTTTCAAGGGTACGGGGACAGCGCCCCCGAAAAAAATTTAGGATTTTTTTGTGACAAAATAAGAAAATGGGAAAAAAATGATATTAATTTAAATTTTGGATAGGCTAATTAATAATCATTGGGGCTTTTTTCGCATTAATTTATATTTTGGGTGGGCTAATTAATATATATTGGGTGGACTTAATTGATATATAGGTATAATGTGGGGAAAATTTTGTAATTTAAGGGTGGGAAGTCCACCCTCCCAAAGGGGTGGACTCGCCCCAGGCAACGACACTCAATATTATTAAAATGATATTACCCTACCGTGCCGAAATATTATTAATAAATAAAATTGTATTTTAATAATTAATTTATTATATATAAAAAGTGAACATAATATCCTAACTAACTACTATTAGTTAAAATTAATTATACTCTTTAGGTATGTCAAAAATATTTTAAATTGCTTTCATTAATGATGATATAATTGATGTTAAAGGTTTTTATGTTATAATTTTATTTACGAAATATTTCATATTAGGTAAAATAAGAACATATATTTAGAATACTTATATCATATATACTAGCTTTGAACATTTTAAACGTGTATATACCTTGAATTGCTTTGAAAAAATGATATTCAATTTAGATTTAAATAATAGTCAACATAAATTGGTAATTACCATTATCATACCCTACCGTACCGAAATTTTGGTATACCAAAATCGGTATACCAAAGTTTTTGGTAGGGCAATGATAATGAATTTCAGAATACCGAAATTTCGGTAATGGTAGTGATTCGAGGGGTTTGGTACGGTTGCCCTACCAAACCCACCCCTAAGTCTATACCATGTAAAAACTGCTTTTTTTCGCAATTAATTAATGACATTAAATCTGATTTGGGGAAATTTCGCTGCAGGGTCTATTCTATGCTACACCGGGTAGATCTATATCATTCAAATACACACAAACACACACACACACCCACATTGGTGTGTGTAGATCAACGGTAAAAAATCATCCGGTGTAGTTTTCACCGAGTGTAGCATAGAAATAACCTTCGCGGCACTGAGCAACACCCGAGTCGTATCACTCAGGTGAATTTGCAAGTTTAGGATGATTAATAAGTTTTCAAATGTTAATAATAATAGTTCTATATACAACATTTTCCCAATCATACGTATATAGTGGTGAAAGTTGGATGGAACATATCGAAATTAATCTTTTTGGAAAATTTTCATTTTTCTCGAAAGTATAAAACTAATTCTAATTCCAATTACAAAATTTTCGGAATCTAGAAATTCATTACAATTCTAAAAGCTATAGAAAATTCGAATTTTCAGAAATTTTGGAAATCACATTGGTTTTAATATTTTTTAAAAGTTTCTGAAAATTTCATAAATTTTGAAAAATAAGAACACCTACTTTCGTAAAATTATAAAATTAAAACTATTGATATGATAAATTCTAATAATTTTCGGAAATCAAATCCGATCGGAAATGAAAAAAAAAAATCAATATATTTTTTATATAAAAAATTTGAAAAGTGTCGAAAATCGAAATTTTGGAAATCGAAATGATAAAAGTTGTTCCAAAATCGGAACTTTAGAAACGGAACCATCGGAAATTGAAAATTTCGTTCCGACTTTTTCCCTTTCCCTTATATGTATATCAACCTTGTTTTGCCGGTTCCTAACATAGGAAAAACAAAACAAACTTGTTCTTGCCTTCTTGGTAGTAATTAATCGATTTTCTCCCATTATGAAAACTGATTTCACACTGAGATAGCGATACACGAACAACTATTTTAAAATTTTAAAAGAATTTTTTTTAAAAATTAAATAGTAAATTAAAATATTTTTAAAATGAAAATGGTGATAGAAAAAATAAAGTCCACAAAAATCATGAAGGTTTAATTATTAGGTTAATTCAATTGATTAGGGCCCATAAGAACTACCGATGGGCTTGTAATTACTAGATGGGCTCTCCAATCAAACCCAAAACAAATGAACGGTAAAAAAAAGGGGAAAAAAAACGAATAACGATAGCGGAAAAGAACAAAAATAACTAAAATGCCTCTATTATTAATTGTTTTTCATAATTAGGGGCCTTAAGATATAGGTCCCTGGTGACAAAACTTATTAGAACTAAATAAAAAGTCCAACTAAATATTTGCTTCAATCATTTATAAAATTCATTCCAAAAATGTCCTTCCACTCACAAATTCAAAATCTGCATTTAGTAAATTCGAACTGCATTTATTATTTTATTCTGCATTTAATAGTTTCTTTTATTATTTTATTTTGCATTTAGTAAATTCTAACGTTTTTATAACTTTTTTACTTTTCTTTCTTCATTTTAGCATTATACAAAATTATAAAAATAAAATTATTTTTTTCCTTTTTTTTTGTATATAATATTATTACAAAAACAAAAGCATGCTATTTTTTTGTTCATTTTTTAATCCAGTATACATATTTTTATGTAGTAGACTATAGTATTCTACGATATACTATAGTATAGTACAATTGTATACTACGGTATAATATGTTTTACTATGATGTACTATTAAACCCTAGTCAGCAATAACTCTCGGCCGTCGCCAACCCTAGCAGCCAAACGCAGCTGCCGCCAAACTCTAGCGTGAACCAAGCAAAATCTCTTAAAAGATAATCAGATTCAGATGCAATTAGTCAAAAAAATGCTTTCAATAATAGCTGATTCTTCGATTCACAACGCCGTTAGACACTCGTAGTCTCGTATACGATTCGGCGTAGCTCTCGCAAGCCAAAACCCAATCCACGCTATTTAACAGATGGCTAGAATGATATGCACGAGAGAAGTTTAATTAAATATTATTATTTATTTACTTATATTTTGTTTAGTAGTTATTATTAGATTATGGGTAGTTATTGTAGGGAAGTTAATGTATTAATGGGGAACTATTGTAGGAGTTGTTTTTTTTTTAAGGCAAACATGGAACTTGAAGTTCATCTACAGCAATATATTGCTTCTTTTACCAGGAGATTGTATCAATTGGTATACAGAGCCAGGTTGCGATAATATCAATACCGGCTTGAACGATGGCGACTAACAGAGAAAGATTGGAATTGTTGGAGAATTTCATCCAAGAAATAAAGACATCGATGCAACAGTTAATGGAGAAAGGGCGAGAACAACGCAATCAGCGTAATCCTTGGGGCAAACGGAACAGTCGTTCGCCGACGAACACGTCGACTGAAGGGGAAGATAGCGATGGGAGTCACACGTCCAACGGCTCAGTGAGAAGTCGAGCGTCGGGACAGAGGGGTCAGGAATTTAGGGACAGACGGAGGAATCAAATACGAATGGATTTTCCAAGGTTTGCTGGGGAGGAACCGAGGGTTTGGCTCAGTCGGGCAAAACAATTTTTTTTTGCCAACGAAATCCACGGTACAAGAAAGGTTACATTAGCGTCATTTAATCTAGAAGGGGATGCCAATCAATGGTGGCATTGGTTCGAGCGAGCAAATCGAGATCGTCGAATTTCGTGGAAACACTTCGAAAATGGACTTTTTCTTCGTTTTGGACACGGAGACTATGAAGATCCAAATGAGTCAATATGTCGTCTTCGTCAAAGAGGACGATTTTGTGAATTCTTAGGAGAATTCGAACGCCTCATGAATTGTTTGCCGGAGTGGGGAGAAGAGGCACTCATGGGAGCCTTTATGGCTGGCCTCCGAGAAGAAATAGCGAGTGATGTTCGGCTATTTAAACCAAATGATTTGCAAACTGCTATCGAATTGGCCAAGAGAAAGGATGAACAATTACATTCAACACGAAAATGGAATTCGGGTAATCGCCTAGCAGGGAAAGGGGCGCCAACGACAAGTAATTCTAGTCAACCGCCGCTGACAGGGGAGACACGACGAATATCGTGGGATGAGTTGCAACAACGGAGAGAAAAAAATTTATGCTACAACTGCGACGAGAAATATGTTCCGGGGCATCGATGCAAACGCGCACAAGCATTATTGATTAAAATGGAGAAAAATGAAGAAGGGGACTTTGAAGACGAACCCCAGATTTTATTAAACGCATTGGGGGAAGAAACCGGGGCCCCTACGATGCGCCTCGCGGGTTTGTTAGGTAAGGCAAGGGTAGAGATGTTGATTGATAGTGGGTCCAGTTTGAATTTCATTAATCCACGACTTGCTGAGGAACTACGAATTCCGGTGACTCGAATTCGACCGTTTCTTGTCAAGGTTGCCAATGGGGAGAAGTTAGAATGCTGTGAGAAGTTTGTAAAGGTACTTATGGAGCTACAAGGATATGCATTTGAAACGACTATATTTTCTCTTCCGATTATTCGCTTGGATGTCTTACTCGGCTTGCCTTGGCTAGAATCCCTCGGGCCTGTTCTAACAGATTATCGTGCTAGGTCGATGTGGTTCTACAAAGGGGATCGAGAACCCCACATTAAGGGACGTACAAGGAAAGAAATTGAGCAGAGTGACGTGAATTCAATTTTGGCAGATTGGGAAGAAGGTGGAGAACTATTTGGGCTTACATCGATTCACCAATACGAACCAAAATCAATTAAACATGCAGAAACCAAAGCCATACAACAAATTCTGGAGGAATTCACTGATGTACAGTAGGAACCAAAAACATTACCACCACCGAGAGAGTTCGACCATCGTATCCTTCTTACCGACGAATCAAAAGTGGTGAACGTTCCACCGTATAGATACGCTCACTTTCAAAAAAATGAAATAGAGAAGCAGGTAGCGGAATTACTCGAGTCGGGGCTGATTCGGCATAGTAATAGTCCATTCTCGTCGCCAGTTTTATTAGTACGAAAGAAGGATGGATCTTGGCATTTTTGTACAGATTACAGAAAATTAAACGAAGTCGCTGTCAAAGACAGATTTCCAATTCCAACGGTTGACGATATGTGCAATTGTCATGGCACCTTTAGAAATCTTCTAATCGTTACCATGAAAAATTATGGTATATCCCCCACTTGCTAATTGACCTACCGAGATTAAGTTTCTTCTGAGATCAGCGATGTGCCTCACATTGTTCAGCTCTAAAATAGGCCCATTTAAATTAATCATCCCCTTGAATTTTCCGATAATGTCGCAAGGTTAGTCATCGCCGAGGTATACCCTTCCAAGATTTTCAGATTTGTATCTTTCAAAGAACTCTTACTGAGAAGTCGCATTGAGAAGTCGCATGAAATGAAGCTCCAGAGTCTAAAACCCAAGACTCTTCCTTTTTCTCCAAGGTGAAAATTAAAGCATCATCATGTATTAATGTCTATGCAACATTAGCTTCAGTCTCCGTGTCATGATTTTTTGAAGCGTTTTTGCACCGATTCTTGAAGTGACTTGTCTTGCCAAAATTCCAACACTCAACGGTTTTAGTGTTTCTGGAATTTCTTGATTTCAATCTCCCATTTCTCGATTTTCCTCGTTGAAGAGATCTTCCGCAATCGTTTTTCACCGAACGGTCTCTTGACTCGGTTGATAAGGCAGAAGATTCGAAACACCATCCAATTCTTTACGTCGAATTTCTTCACTGAGAACGAGGTCACGAACATCTTTGAAATTCAACTTATTATTTCCCGATGAACTACTCACAGCACTGACAGTAGCGTTCCAACTATCTGGTAGGGAGATAAAAGTAACAACGCTTGTATCTCGTCATTAAAATCTATTTCAACAGAACTTAATTGTGATGTGATTGTGCTGAGCTCGTTGAGGTGCTGGGCCACCGACGATCCTTCAGTCATCTTAAATTGAACAATCGTCGCATTAAATGTACTTTATTTGTTGCTGACGGCTTCTCGTACATAATTGAAAGAGCCTTCATAAGACCGGTTGTGGTCTTCTCTTTCACTATGTTTAAAGCAACATTACGAGATAATGACAATCTAATAACTCCAAGAGCTTGTTGGTTGAGAAGTTGCCATTCGGTATCTTTTATGGCTTCAGGCTTCTCTTCTTCAAGATGCAGATACAAATTATTTTGATACAAATAATTCTCGATTTGCATCTTCCAGAAACCAAAGTCTGCACCATCAAACTTCTCAAGTTTGAATTTTACTTCTTTTGTCGCCATTACTTCTTCCACGAATCTGGTTGCCCCAGTAATGTATAATTCCTGAGGCTCTGATACCAATTGTTATGATTTGAACAACCAAATTAAATAAAAAAGATTGAAGACACGAGATTTATGTGGTTCATCCAAGTTGGGCTACGTCCACGGGCTGCTGCATATTTTTATTATAGGGTGAACAAGAACAATGTTTACATACACTCACACTCTCTTCTACAACTCACAACTCACAATACCTCTCAATTCCCTTAGGAACTCTGAAAAATCCACTCTCAATTTTCTGCCTAACACTAGAATACATTATTGCTCTTGTTGTAGCTAGTTGTTCTTATGTGTTTTTGTTGACTTGATGATTTCTGAATGAATCGTGAATGGAGAGGGTGTCCCAATTTATAAGACTCCACAAAACTACTTGAAGGGTCATTCAAAGCTTGGAACTTGCCCTTGGAATCTTGACCATCAAATGGTGTTTCACTTTCACAGTAATTCCTTAAGTTCATTCCCAATTCCCTTAAAAGAAGACATTATCCTCAAGGGTTCGGAAAATTCTTTGTTGGAACCTTGCCTCTCTCACTCCGTTATGTAATCAAATTCAACACATATTCATCCCGACACTCTAATTTTTCCCGACCATCTATATCTTATATGTAAAAGAAAGAAATGCTAGAGTAACCTAAGAAACCCTAATGACGTATTTGTAAAAATATATTAATTTATGTGTATATATAATTTTTGTATCTCCTATTTTACAGCCATTTTTTTCTAATTACTTTAACACCAAACATCGGCTTGCACAATCATAATCCACTACATCTATATTTTTTTAATTATTATTATTATTTTATCTCCTATTTTCCAACCTATTTTTTTTTAAAAAAAATTTGCTTCATTTTAAATGATCAGTTTCATATTATGACAATTAAGTTTTTATAGGTTTTTTTTTTTTTTTTGAATGAGTTTGTATTATTAAATTTGTATAAATGTTGATGATGTTATCGATATCACTAATAAATTTTATTATAATTGTTATTATCATGTATTAAACTAATCATTATTTTCATTTGAAATGCTATCCCGTGGGAGCAATTCCTTACAATGTGACTTTTCACATAGTAAGGGAATCGATCGGTAAATCGAACCGAGTTTTGTACAGAATTTTTATTTTTATTTATATAATGTTATATTAATATTTATATTAAAATATATAATTTTTATACTACAATTTATAAAATATTTAAAAATTCAATTTTTTAAAATATTTTTAATAAAATTTCCGTTATTTTCCTAACAAAACACGGTTTTACCAAATCAAAGAAAATAGGATTCAATCAGGGAAAAAAAAAAAAAAAAAAAAAGAGCAGCCCTAATTAAATCAACCCTTAGGGTTTTGAATCTAAGATGTTTCCGTTGACAAAAGCTGGTGGAGCATAAGAGCCGTGAGCCGCCAATTCTCAAAAGGTGTGGCCGGAATAGAATCACCATCGTCGTCGTCGTCGGCAGGTAATTGCTGGGATTGGGTACCCAATTTGGTAGTGAGATGATTCCAATTCTTGGCAAAAGAATCGAAAGCAGCGCCTTTTCTATCGAGATAGGGTTTGATCAAGCGGGAGAGATCGAGAAGGTATTCGTAAACAGGTGAGTCAGGCGAGTTGTAGTACTGATTCCACATCCAAGATGCGTGCTGAATCACCTTTGATCTGTGCCAGCTGTTGTTGGTGTTGGAAATCCAGTTCTTCTATTCTCTTCACCATCTCCTCCACTACTTCCCTCGGTATTCCTTCCGGCAATCTAATTGGAATCGGCGCCGCCCTTCTCGGCAGCGGCTTACGCGGCTTCAACGCACCTGGCGGCGGCGGGCTCGACATGGTTGCGATGGCGTCTGGCCCGAATTGATTGATCAAATCCGATGTGAACGTGTCCAATGCGTACTGGAGTTTGTTCACGTACTCCTCCGTTGCGTAAACCACCAATTTTATATCCATATCCGATGATTTTATTCAATCAATCAATCAATCAATCAATCTCAGAAGAACGATGTTTCTATTCGAATCGAAGAAGAGGAGAAGACGAAACGAAGAAAGGGCTTTTTCTAAATTACGGAGAGTCAAGTCCTATTTATAGGGGAGCCTTTACCCTCTATTTTCCTTATTTATTTATGGGTCTATTAGATATAACCCCCTTAAACATTCAAATAATAGGGGTAGACTCAAATTTATATTTGCCATTTTGATAAGAGCCCAAACTTTTCCTAATCACATAATTACCCTCAATCAAATCCCACAAAACCCGTTACTTTACCTTTTGAAATAAAATCAAATCCCTTCCTATTTTCCCGTTAAATCACTATCATCCCAAACCCCACTATCGGATAAACTGCAAAACCTCCCAGAACAACTTCCCGGTACGGCCGATTGAAAGGGGAAGACGTCTGCACTGCCGTGAAACGACGATTTTCGTGCACTCCGAGCAAGCTGCCGTAGGTACGTCGTCGCCACTCGCTGAATCGCTATCATCCATCGATTTGTTGATATGTTTTGGCTAAATCGACTATCACGTTTGTGTATTTGCAAATCTGTCATAATCGCATACCGCATTCGAGCACTAAATCAGTGATATTGCAACAATTGATGGGCAGGACATCCACCAGAAGTGATATCGTCGTTGGCCGTCGCCGTCGCCGTCCTGCTCCAATCTAGGGTTACTCAAATATAGGATTACTCAAATCTAGGGTTTTGATAAATTTTCGGCCCATAGTTGATTAACGAGATGCATAGTCGAATTACATCTGTATTAATATACTATCCCATATCATTTAATAGACTATCCCACTGGTATAATTTTACTATGGATCTCGTTAATCGACTATGGGCCGAAGAATCATCAAAACCCTAGATTTGAGAAGTGACGGCGGCGGATTTGTGTTTTAAAATTAATAGACTATCTCATATCTTTTAATAGACTATCCCATGTATCTAATTCGACTATGGGTTTAGTTAATTGACTATTGGAAAAATAATAATATATATGGAAACTGAATAATATGTTTGATTGAAATACTAATCAATTCGGGTAATTTTCCTTATTATATGAAAACGATTAGGGTAAATAATGATATATATGAAAAAATAATAATATATATGGAAACTGAATAATATGTTTGTTTGAAATACTAATCAATTAGGGTAATTTTCCTTATATCATGTAATAGACTATCTTACTCATCTAATTCGACTAAGGATCTCGTTAATCGACTATGGATCCCGTATTATTCAACCACATAGTATATTAATAATTTCAATATAGTACATTGATCTGCTATGATAGTATATTACGGTTATAGTAGTGATATGAATTGTGTTACAAACAATATACCACTGAAATGACAAGAACATTGAGAACAACACCAACGTAAAGTATTCCAACATAACCAATAAAATAGTACATTAATAATCTCATAATTTCAATCTAGGGTTTTGATAAAATACATAAAACACATCATAACACAATCAAACCAATATGTCGAGTTAAAAAACTCTAGTACATTAATAATCGCATAATAGTATAATAAAATGATAATGGTAGTATCATACGGTATTCATAATAGTATACTACTGTATTACAACGGTTTAAAACTTAACCAAAGTTACCGAGCCATTACATCGTAAACACCTCTTTATAGCAACCAACCCACCAAACCTCAACAAAATCCTTACGAAATTCGCCATCGAAAAAACCTAAAATCATGAAACAAAATTAAAAATGCAGAATACTAAAAAATGATTAAATAGACTGCAAATACATTTGAATGACAATACATTAATATCATCAAAAATAAACTTAAAATGCAAAATCCATACGCTAATTTAAAAAAGACTACGAACTATATTTTAATGTACTACCCAGCACACTTAAATCGGCTGTTATAAACAAATAAACCAACTATTGATCGGGATCAAAAACATGAACTCGACCACAACAGACAATTATTCCGATTATTGCATAAACCAACTACGAAACTCATATAAAACAACTCTGGTCCGATCTGCGTGAACCATCATCTTCTAACTCTGTCAATCCTCTTCCAAACAAACATCATCCGCCAAAAATAACGATGTATATATGACGACGTAATTTTGTTAAAAAACGTTCTACTTCATAGAATCAAGTATCAACACAACTCTTAAAATTTCTAACCACCGTAATCGACAATCCTAGACATTGAGCGAAAAATAAAAACGAATAACGCATTCATACCCGGTTAACAACGTCCAACATCGAACGCTCAAATTCGATCCTATTTCAACGACGGTGCAGAAATCTTCAAAGACGATAAAGAACCGCTGGAACGCTGAAGAGAACCTTCGAAAAATATTGTACACGATTTGATATAACGTCCAATGATCTCACGTAATTTTATTCCGTGATTTTAGGCAACGTATCAGCAAATCTCAAATCACGTAGTAAAGGAAATAAATGCGGTTTAAAAATAAAACAGGGGTATTAAAGGAAAATTATATAATATATTTTGCCAAGTTGGCAAAATTGGATCTATATCAAAAAGGGGAAAAAAAATTGGATCTACCTCATTAGAAAATATGAACAAGGGGTTATCCCTAATAAACCCTTTATTTATTATATTTTCCTTATTTATTCTATTTTCCTTATTTATTTATTACATTTTCCTTATTTATGCTATTTTCCTTATTTATTTATTTATTTTAAATAATAGGAGACTATTCTAGAACAAAATCCTTTATCTCGGCCCAAATATTAAATAAACCCTACCCTTTTCAATAAGCCCAAAACAATAATTTTTTTTTTTATAATATAAATTTGCAAAATTAATTAATCATAAGATCCAAGAAAGATATTTTACCAATCTCGATTTTAATATACAAAATAATTTAGGGGTGAGTTCGGGACGGGATTTCGGGAATTCGGGATTTTCGGGATCGGGATTTCGGGATTCGGGATAGAAATTTTAAATCCCAATCCCGTCCCATAATATTAAATCCCGGTAATATCGGTATCCCTAAATATTTCGGGAATTCGGGATTGGGATCGGGAATCCCATATTTTGGCTAAAAACTAAGAAATATATATTTTTTTTTTCATTAATATTATTTTATACATTAAACCAACTTGAATATATTATATAAATACTATTATTATTGCACTATTTATTTTTACCACAAAACTTGGAACAAATGAAATTTGAAAATTTTAAAAATAAGTTGAAACGATGTATTATATTGTATTTCTCATCTCCTTGACAAATATATATATATATATATATATATATATATATATATATATATATATATATATATATATATATATATATATATATATATATATATATATATATATATATATATATATATATATATATATATATATATATATATATATATATATATATATATATGTATGTGTGTGTGTGTGTGTGTGTGTGTGTTTATTAGTTTTTTTTTCTTTTTTTTCTAATTCGGGATTAAAATATCCCGATCGGGATTGAACCAATTCCCGAATCCCGATCCCGTATTTGTTCATAATCCCAATCCCGAATCCCGTAATCCCGAATTCCCGAAGTTTTAATCCCAAATAGTAAAATTCTAATCGGGACGGGACGGGATCCCGAATCCCGATCCCAAAGTCCCAGCCCTAAAATAATTAATCAAATCAAAGTTGATAACCCAACTTTTTATTAATTACAACATTTTTTAAAAACTTTTTATTAAAACTTTTTATTCTCTCTTCAACCAAAAAAAAAAAATTATTAATTACAACATGCAGTTTCTTAATTTTCTCTTATAATTTATTTTTTAACAGCTTATAAATTTAGCTAGACATCTGGAATTGCATGAGATTTCGATCTGCACGTTTGAAACTAATGTAATTTATTATCAAATTATACTCAATCAGAGTGGAGTGGGAGAGAATAATATAAGTTCACATAAAGATTATAGCAATATATGCATAAGAAGCACATTTTTTGTGACATTTTAGTCCTCAAACTAACCATTTTTTTATACTCTCAGTCCATCTTGCTGCTTAAACCCCTTTTTTTCTTACCTCTACTTTTAGTTTAGCCCCAATTTAATTGAAGATTTAACTTCATTGCAAATCAATTGCATAATAGGATTTGCCAAAAAAAAAAGAAGAAAAACTATGAACTATTTTTCAATATATAATGAAGTGAAATCTATGACGAAATATAAAATCGACATTCGTAAAATATATCTTTTAATTAATTATTTTGCAAATTTATATTATTAAAATTATTTTATCGTTTTGGGCTTTTTGTAAAAGGTGGTGTTTAATCTTTGGGCCGAGATAAATGATATTTATGACGTCATTTATTTTTATTAAATCATTTAACTTTGAATTACAAGAATGTCTGCACAAGTTTTGCTATGACACTAAAATCACACAAATGAACAAGAAAACAGAGTATCCTCTGTTCCTCTATTGAACAAAGTACTGCAGAAAGTGCAAATTACATATCTTCTCACCCAAAAAACATCAACAACACTAGTAATTAAAAAAAAATTACTATATAAAGAAACAAAAAAAAGTACAATCTTCGATTAAAAAAATATAAATCATAAAGTATCGGCCTTCCTAGTTCGACTCCCCCACTGTCGCTGCCTCGCCCTCCTCTTCCTCCCGTCTTTCTTCGCCTTATCTTTCTCCTTCAAATCTCTTTCGCCTCGTCTTTTATACATCTTGAACGTAATATTTCTCTCCTCAGCCATTTTCCTCACCTTCTCCGTAATCTCCACTGCAATCTCTCGATTATAGAGCTTTTTCAAACCTTTCATCAGCTTCGAAAAGGTATCTGGCTTCGGCATCTCCCCAGATTCCATCATATCCAAACAGTAAGAGCAAGCATCTTTCACATGCCCGTTTGAAAACAGAGCATGTATCCATATCGTCCATGCAGACACATTCACCTCGCACCCTTTCTCGATTATGCAGCCCCACACATCTTTCGCCAGCTGTAATTTATCGTCTCTCAATAGCGAATTCAACAAATCCTTCATTACACCGTACTGCGGAGCGGAAAAAAGACCTCTTTCCACCATTTCTTGGAAATAATCACACGCTTCGACCAAACGGGCTCGCTCCACGAGCCCGCCAATCAAAATGATGTAGGTGTCGACACCTGGCGCAATTCCGTTTTCCTCTAGCTCGTTCATGATTCGGATCCCGCTTTCAATTTCCCCCAATTTGCAAGAAAGTCGGAGAATCGTGTTGTATATGAACAAATCGGGCGAGACCCTAATTTTTTTCATCTCGTTTACAAGTTCCAAGCACTCCTCGAGCTCTTCCTTCTTCTCGTGAGCTAGCATAAAGTATAAATAAGTCGTGGCGTTTGGAATATGCCCTTTTCGTATCATAGCTTCTAGAAGCTCGTGGGCTTTCTTCATCTTGCCCCACTTGCAAAAACCGCTTATTAAAGTCGTGTACGTAACAACATCGGCCTCGCATCCATTTTTCTCCATTTCCGAAAATACCCTCGTAGCCTCTTCCATTTTTTCTCGACCGCATAAAGCTTGAATCATGATTGTGTATGACGT
Source organism: Erythranthe guttata (assembly GCF_056151865.1). Classification (NCBI taxonomy): domain Eukaryota; kingdom Viridiplantae; phylum Streptophyta; class Magnoliopsida; order Lamiales; family Phrymaceae; genus Erythranthe; species Erythranthe guttata. The sequence goes on along the minus strand of NC_142544.1, from coordinate 1,602,995 downwards.
GGCGTTCGGCTCGACCCCGTTTCTCCGCATCTCAACCAATAAATGAGATGCGTCCGCCATTTTCCCCGCCACCGAATATCCGTTGAGTAAATTGTTGTAAACAACTAAATCAGGCTCAAAACCAGCCTCCCTCATTTTAACTAACACCACTTTTGCCTCGATTAATTTCCCTTCTTTACACCAACCGTACAATAAAGATGTGAAGTGTTTTATAGTGGGCTCGAATCTAATCTTCATATCCTCGAACAATAAAGCAGCTTCTTTTACACTACCGTTCTTGCACAAAGCATCCAATAAACAACCGAACGCGTATTCGTCCGGTTCGCACCCGTATTTTGGCATCTCATCCAACACTTCAACAGCCTTTTTCACCATTCTTGCCGATGCGAATCTTCTCATTAAGATAACAAAAACCTCGGGCGATAAAAGGTGAGGACTTTCTTTCCTCATTTCCTCTATAAGAGCCCACACAGCTCCGAACTGCCTCATTTTCGCCAATATTTTAATCATCGATTTATACACATCTTTGTTGTGCCTGTAACCAGGCTGTTTCGATGCCCATACGAAGAATCGGTACCCTAGATTCCCAGCATCACCGCAGCGGTTAAGAACCCGTTCGGTCAAGCCAGACCTCACCACAACACCAGATCCTTGCAGAGCGAGTTCTAATTTCGGGACTCGAGAATGGAATTTTCTCAGTATTCTATATACCTTTTCAACGTCGGCGAAGAAATAATCATCGGGTTCTTGAATTTCTCTCTCCGCATGCGATTCTTGCTCGTTCTTGAGGTGTATGAGATTGTCAAACCCTTTTATCGGTTGATTCATTGTGTTAAAGATTCCGTCTTTGGAAACGGGGTTAACAGGCTCGAGAGGTGGGGTGAGTTTTTGTGATGGAATTTTCGGAGAAAATAGACGTGAATAGGTTGAATAGTGTAGCGATTTTGATGGTTCATTGAAATGAAACGACGAAATAAATTTATTTTTAATAGTGTTCGCCTTGCAAGCAGATAACCGAACATGGGAACTGAAACAGAGAACGCGCAATTTCTTCGAAAGTACTCTTGGCATAATTGTACTTGGGCAATCGAGCTCGTCTCCTTTTTCAGTTACTGCATTGTCTTCTAGTTCCTAAAATCCCAATGCACAAAAAAAACGAAATTTGCAATAAGCTCCTCTTCGTTTCAATCTACTGCAAAAACAGCAAGAAAAAGAACCTAGTCCAGTGAAAACAGAATCAAGAATCATGTAGTAATTCCATTTGAAGCAAATTACGAAAAAACAAAACGAATGAACTCGACCCTAAACTGAACATTCAAAAACCCCCAAAAGTATCCAATTTCAGCTAAAATCATAGAATCCAACTAATTTATACATTTGTAATGAACTTGAACAACCTAAATTTAGTTCACAATAATTACATAAAACCTGCAATAAGAAACCTACAAACCATGAATTTTCTAAACCCTAAACTTTCTTCACATATTTCATATGCTTGATTATAATTTATCAATGCTAAATCAAAACCTATAAAAACATGAATCCTTCTCATTTGCCCAAACACAATCGATTCTTCTGAATGTATATACATAAATATATAATCAGTTTCAAAATTTTACCTTGTATCTTTTTCTGCACGACCTACGGAGGAAATCGATACGCGCAGTGAAAATGTCCAGTTAATTCAAAAAATTTAGCGAAGTTTTCCCCGAACAATCAATCATACTTTTGAAGAATCGGAAAATCGACGAACCGGGTTGACAATTATGATTCGATTTTATAAAAAAAAAAAAAAAATTAGTTTTCTGTGTGGGGAAACGTTGGTGAAGATGAAGGTAAGCAAGCAGCTCTCACTAACAAAAACGAGGAAAACTATTCTCTGCTTCGCGCACAGTTGTGTTAAAAAGGAAAAAAAATATTATTCAATTCAATTTCAATTTTAATTTCAATAATAATCTGTTGATTTAGTTTATTAATATTCAAATATTTGTACCGGTATTTTTTTAAGAATTTGAAACTATGTGGGCTGAAATAATTCTCGATTTTTTTGGGGGGAAAAATAAGGGTAAATCATAGCTAGCCACGTGATAATGTTAAATTACGAAAAAACCCCTAATTTTTGGGTAATTGCAACTATTTTCTCAATTATGAATTTTCTTAAACGTTCTCCTCATGATATTAAATTAACAGATTTTTCTAGGCTTTATGGAATATTATCTAGTTTGTGATTGTTTTACCCATTCCAGATCTCCACTTTGAAACAAATTTGATCATAAAATGCGTCTCTAAGCTTATAAATATTAAATTGTGGTACATATCAAACTATTTTTTTTAATAAAACGGATACAAACTAGACAATATTACACAGAATCTAGAATATTCGTTAAATTTGATAGCGTAAGAAGTGAACATCTAAGAAAATTCATCGTTGACGAGTGGTTTTCCATTATCTAAACTTAACATTAGGGGATGGGGTGGTTTTTCGTTATTTAACCTTAACATTAGTGGTGATCGTACTTTTCCCAAAAAATAAGTGAGATGAAATATATAATTGTGATTTATGGGTGTTAAATTATACTCATTTGTCTCGATTTATTGTCATTTTTTAGTGATGGGCCACAGAAAAGCCCGAAAATTATGGGCTAAAAAACCCATTAATTACTAATAATTGACCCAAAAAAAAAAATCGACCACAGTGGGAGTCGAACCCACGACCTTCTGATCCGAAGTCAGACGCGCTAATCCACTGCGCTATGCGGTCGTTCTTGCTTTAAATTTCAGGTGTAACTATTTATTTCAATTATTTTTATTTTATTTAAAAAAATTTAACACTTTCAAATATCCATAATCTTCATAAGTAAGGAACACCATTACTTTCTTAATACGACAATCTAATCTCATTTATCTACTAAACCAAATAACAAAATGACTCAACTGTCATTACACCACAATAATAAATAGGTCTAGAACCTAAGATGAAGAAACACCTTATATAGCACGGAAACTTCAACTTCTTAACGTTTCCCCATATCACCGTTTCCGTGTCCGTGCTACATAGGAAACACCGCATCTAACTCGTACATAAATGTATGTTAGATTTGTTTGATTTAAGGATCTCGTTATAAAAATATACTATATATGGTTCTATAACGATATATCGCTCGAAAAACTCAAAATATTGAAAGACTTTAATTATTTCTCCTCTTCCTTAGGAGGCCCCTTCCATTTGAAGTTGTCTGCATATGACTTCACCTGCAAACACACACATAGGTAAATAAGCATGCAATCCTTAATATTATCCAACTACCAAGAAAAAAAAAAAAATCAATGTTTTTTCAAATAATCACAAGATGACTAGTAAATACGTATCACCTAAAAATTTAATAGAAACCGAACTGACAATAATAGAAACCGAATTTCAACTGCAATAACGACGCATGCAATAAAAATTTGGTTAACTACGCAATAATAAAATCGAACCTTCAATAGAGGCGTATGGTGCTTCTTGACCTGCAAGTCAAAATAAAATATGATAACATATCGGAACTCGGTTTAACAAATGTCGAAGAGCTAATCAATCTCGTCCTAAATACAAAAATTAAGAAATATTTTTTCAAAATTGGTATTAAATAGAAATTTGACAGTACCGTGTACTCCCAACCATGCCTCTCTGCAAAAGCTTTTGCAGCTTCTTCACTGTTGAAACTCAATCCAGCGTCACCGACATTTGCGTACGGGTCTCCTGTCGATGTCCAGCCCATCAACGGATTTTCCCATCTACGTTTTACCAAACAACCCATGGTTATTTAAATTTGAACGCATATAATCTACACGGAAAATTAAATGACAGATCATCCAATTAGCATCACTAATTATTGAAAATCGATATACCCCGGGAGAGAAACGGAGAAAACATGCCCCAATTGGTCACAAATGCTATATGTGTAGTGATATCATAAAAATAACTAGTTTTAGGATTTGCTTGTTTCGTTTTACCGATGGTGAAAGACCATAATAAAAAAAGGCGAATCCCGATAACACGTGGATCGAATTACACACGTTAAAAACAGAGAGAAATTGGAGAAGAGGCACGTACTTCTGTGTGGACAAGAAATTAATTTTCCACCGCCCGACCTTTCCAGATCCTTGTTGCGTAGCGGTTCGAGCAGGTGAATATATCAGAACCTATAAAAAAATTCACAAAAAAAAAAAAAAAAAAAAAACAATAAAAAGGATTTCGAAAAAAAAGTTACTCAATACACACACATAATTGATAAAAATCTGTAACTTCAGTCTTCCAATTCATGTAGTCTGACTGATAAATCAATCAATTCCAAATCGGCATTTAACAAAGCACACGGAAGGTGACGAAACCCTAACATAGAAACATCGTAAACCCCGATCGAAGAGGTAATTGTTGATACAAAAACTGAAGAAAAAAAATTAAAAAAAAGAAACAATTGATAAAATCTATAATTTCGGTCTTCCAAAACATATTCCAGATTAATCTGACTGAGAAATCAATCGATTTCGAATCGTCATATAACAAATCATAGATCGGAAAACAACATCGGAGAATCAAAGAAGAAGCAGAAAGCACAACCGTACCCGGCGGCGGAGGTGCTCCTGGGGGATGCCGGAGACAATACCGATCTCCACCGGTTTGATTTCCGCCAGAGAATCCTCTGTTGAGAGCGCTTTCGAAAGTGGAGTCAAAGCCGATCGGTAGGCTTTGCCGGAATTGATCGCTATACGACGTCGGAGATAGCTTGCCATTTTTCGCGATTGTTCGATTTGATTTTTTCTATTGCTATTGGAACGAACGAACGAACGAATTATAAATTATTCATTAATAATTTGCGGGAAACTAGAAGGTTCTGTGGGGACGAAAATAATGTTTTTTTATTCGATTTGAAATAAGAAAATTATTTTCTTTTTAATCGAGCTAAATACTATAAAATAAAAGTGATTAATTTTAAATTGGAGATAATGCATAAATCACATTTAATATCGCAATTAAACCTATATAAATTAATACCGTATGAACTAGTAAAATTCTATTAAAGTAGCGAAATATTAAATTATCGAACTAATAATTTAGTTAAATTTTACCGATTTGGGACTAGAAAAAAATTATTATTTAAACGAGATTATTTATTTAACCAAGTTTTATTGCAATAAAAGTTTAGTTAAAATATGAGCTAAACAATTATCAGATCGTTTAACGAAAGAATAAGAACAATGAACTAATGATGTAGCAATAATAAAAAAAAAAAAAAAAAAAAAAAACAATCCTCAATATAAGCTCCGAATGTCGATGATTCTCCGTTGCGAAGAGCCTTTATCACCTTCTAAGATTACCGAATTTCGTCCCTTCTCTCTGGCCGTAAGAGCAAATAAAGATGAGCTTCACAATCTACGAAAAAAATAAAATAGTTAAACAAATGAAAGGGATAAAAATAAATTTCATTAGATTATCAAACATGTTCATTTAGATGGGATTAGGGGTGTTCATACGTTACAACCGTATTGTTCTGAACCGGAATTTCACCACTTCAAATTTTGTCTGTTTACTGAACAGAACTATTCGGTTCGCTAGGATTTTGTACCGAAAAATTCAGAACAGTCCAGGTTACTACCAGTAAAACCGAAATATATTTTCTTATTTTAGAAAAGGTAAAAAAAAAACAATTTAAACGAAATAATTCTTGAATTTGACATTCAATTGTCAATAATCGACCCTAAAAACAAAAATAAATAAATTATCAATACAGGATAATTTGTTAACAACGAAAAAAAATATCAATCTATAAGTACTTTATAATTTTTTTAAAACTTAAAAGAATTTAAATTAAAAGAAAAAAAATAAATATATATTAAATATTTAGGTATTTGGTACAGTATGGTATACCGAACATCGATACCGTAAACCATACCGAATACCGGAATCCAAAAAAAAATTACGACATACACCGAATTTTCGGTTCGGTAAACACCATTAGGTGGGACAAAGTAGTGGGCCCGTTCACTTACTAACGGGCCAATATACAGTAAAGCCCAACTATTTAAAATAAATAAAAAAAAGCCCATATTACAATTATTATAGAAACATAGAAAAGCAAAAAAGGAAAAAATAAATGAGGTGAAAAGAAGAACAGAAACAGCACAGTGATAGAGAGAGAGCGAGAGACGTGGCGTTCTAGACCGACGGAGGAGAGGCGAAACCGCCGTGAATCGGTATGTGCCTACTTTTTCAGTCCTGTTAAACTGAATTAGGGTTTCTCAACTAGCTTTTTTTCCCGCTTTGCCGCCGAAGGCGAAGGAGGCGTGGTGGCGTCTAGCCGCGGACTCCGCCTTTAAATGGCGAGAACTCGAATTCATCTCCGCCCATCGCCGTGGTTCAATGGCGGCGCCGATGAGTTTTCTCTTTTGAATGTGATATAATTCTTCTGATTTTGATGATGGTTTAAAGTTGTTTTTTTTTTTTGCGAATTGACGTGCATGTTAAAGGTTGTTTGTATTAATTAATTAAATTTAATTAAATTAAAATTTCTTAGGGATCGTCAATTTTAGTTCTTTTTTTTATTTAAATTTTTGTTAATTTATCTAGAATTTTGAGGCGATTTACGATTCAGTATATGCTGGGAACATTCAGTATTTGTGAAATGCAGAGCACAGGGGAAAGGGGGGCCATGGCCCCCCAACATTTCTCAAACCTTGTAATTTTATATTGAAATATATATTTTTTTCGAGTATAATAGCATTAACGGACCCCTCATTCGGCTCCCGTGGACTTATAATAGCTTGATCTTATTAAGAAATTTATTTGTCAAACAAGTTCATCTATTTTATTTTATTTTTATTTTTTATTTGGTTGGAAGATTAGTATTTGGTTGGAAGATTTAGTATTTTATTTGTCGTGTCTCTTTCGTTTTTGTAGAGAAGATCCTAATCCTATAATGGGTGCTCCTAAGCAAAGGTGGACATCAGAAGAAGAATCGGCACTCAAAGCCGGTGTTCAAAAACACGGTGTTGGAAAATGGAGTGTCATACTTAAAGATCCCGAGTTTAATCCAGTATTGCGATTGCGCTCGAACGTGGATCTTAAGGTAGAAATGTGTTGCCTTATCCGACAAATTTTGTAAATGTGACGTAATATGCGAACAATTTTAATAATTGTTACCTCAATATATTTATTAACTTTTTTTTTTTGTCGTTTTCCTAAATCGATTCGTTTAATACTATTTATTCAACAGGATAAATGGCGAAATTTGAATTGCATGGTAAATGGATTGGGGTCTCGAAACAGGGGAAATAGTGCAAATAAGAACACTCAGTCGGCTCCAAAGATCGACGAAGGCACTGCAATCGAGAATGTGGTGATTGAAAAGGAATCTGTTGCTCTTGATGCCGCCACACCTCTTGCTGCGATAAACGAGACGATTCAAGATGAGACAATTCAGGATGCTAAGGATGGTAGCTCGATAAATCAAATTCCAAGGTTTAATATTACATTTTTTTTTGTCATGTTCCTTAATTATTGTTGTGGCTTTACTTTTCAATTATACCTCAATAACTATAAATAACAAACCGAAAGCCTCACTAACCAAATAATCACATTAAACACGTCGTTGATTCAATAAATTACCAAGTTTTCGTTTCGATTTTCTTCATTTGGTACATCTGTAAACCATAATTTGGGAAAAAAGGGTCACTTTTGTTTTTGCAACCACGTCGGCAAGTTCTTCTGAATCCCTAGATGAACATTATTAGTTGAAATAAATATTTTATAAATTCATAATGCTAATATTCTAAATTGAATAGCGAGCCAAAACCATAATTGAACGCCTAACTGGCATTTCTGTTGGTATTGGATAAATAACGGATTTTCGGTTTACGCAGTATGTCGAATTGTGAACATCTTTAATTATATCGAGTCTCCCCTAAAGTGGAAAAAAATCAAGAAACGTTGGTTGCTTTATTACAAATTAGTGGTTGCGTGGTTATATATGCTCTCGATGTGCTCTTTTGTGCTTCGGAATTCAAACATGTTAATTTCGAATATATTTAATAAGTTCTGATGTGATTATTTTTCGTGAACATAGGCTGGACGATCTAATTTTGGAGGCTATAACAAAATTGAAGGAACCTCGAGGATCCAATCGCAAATCAATTGCTTCTTACATAGAGGTAATAATATTTAGGATCCAGTCTCAAATCAGTCGCACGATACAACTTCCCATGATGCGATTTCTGATTGTTTTGGTTTATAAATGTTTAAATACGATAGGATCATCACTCGGCATTTCCGGACTTGGAAAGGGATTTGGCTGCAAATCTGAAGATTCTGACAGGAAATGGACAATTGGTTAAGGTACTTTTAATTCGGCTAAAATCTCATTAATGGTCCCTCATCTTCACATTTAGTCTCACTTTAGTCCCTCATGTCTTAATTGTCTCATTTTCATCCCTCATCTCCATAATCCATCTCATATATCATTCCTTGGTGTATAAACATGTTAACTTCAACGGAATCTTTTTAAAAACGGATGGAATATTCCATTGTTAGAATTATTTTTGATAAATTATGACTTTTTTCAATAAATAATAAAGTTTGTAATTTAAAATAATATTTGCAACCAACAAAAATATAACGTATAAATATATAACTTAAAAATTACTATTTTTATTAAATATTAATTTATATTAATATAAAACGAATCATTTATTTTATGGATATATGACTTGAATAAATTTTTATGATCTTATGTTAATATGTAAAGAACTAATTCAATTATATATGTTTTTCTAGTTTTTATTAATTTATTTATAGTTTATTACAAATAATTATAAGAATAGAATATTTCATCCAATAAATAAAACATTCCGTTAAAGGTAACTAAATTATATACCGAAGGTCTATATTGAGATAGATTGTAGAGCTGGAGGATGATAATGAGACAATTGAGACATTAGGGACTAAAGTGTGTATATTTATTAATTTGTTTCGGTTGTCTATTTTTTTTGTTTTCCTTATTACCAATCTATAATGGACAGGTGAAGCGTCAGTACAGGATCGCTCCAAATCCGAGGTCAATAGCTTCGGTTGTGCTGAAAGTCAAAGAGCCACCGTTGACTCAATTTGAAGCAAAGAAGGATCTGTTGGAATGGGAGCGAAACGGGATTGTTCCTCTTACCAAGGCACAGATTGACGCTGAGCTGGAGAAGATGAAAAGCATGAGCGCGAAAGAAGCAGTTGCAGCTGCTGCAAAAGCACTTGCAGAAGCAGAAGCTGCAATTGCCTTAGCTGAGGCAGCTGCATTAGAAGCTGAGGAAGCAGAAGCCGAAGCAGAAGCCGCGCACTGCTTTGCTAACGCAGCCCAAAAGACGCTTAATTATAACTTCGTCCATGCCTGGTAATATTCAAAATCCTTCGAATTCTGGTTGTTCGTAAAAAGGAAATTTTATGCGGTTTTTTTTTTTTTTTTGGCATCCTTAGGCCGTGTTTGCAAATGTTGTGAAAATAACTAGGGGTTTATTCTATTTAACACCCCTATGTTTACTCTAATTGTCCAAAAACTTCCCGTGTTATAGATATTAGCAAAACTCCCCCCGCTAACTACCTCTAAAAATCCCTCATATGGATTTTTTTGGCTAATATTTATTATACGGGGAGTATTGTAGTAATTCGGTATAAAGCAGAGGGTACTAAATACAATAAACTCAATTTTGTTTTTGGGTATCTACTAACATCTTATCGACCGACTTCAAATATTTATGAACTTGCAACTTGTTTTCGTTTATATGACGTTTTTTTCCTTCTTCATGAATATGCAGAATCGCCGGTTTGGAGCAACTTTGTAACTCCGTCGTCAAAATTGTGGCAATCTGTTCATCAATTTTTAACCATGCCCATATGATATATAGGTAAGTTATAAAGTTGTAAATATTTAAAAAAAGAAAATTGTGTCCATGTAATAGTTTACAACTAATTTATAAACTCTGGCTTATATCAAACTTAGACATAGAATATATATAGATGGTGGTTCAAATATATGTTTATCTTTCATGACATATATTTGTTTTGTTATAAAATTATATATCATGGTTTCAATTACTATTTTTGATTATCTTATGTTATAAAATTAGTATCATGATTTGTGTTATAAAATATATGATAAAAAAGCGATTATGTTAGTAGAACGGCGTCGTGTCGCATCTACAAAATTCAGTGTAATTTGTTATATACATGAACCTCCAAATAGTTTGTTCTATGTTATGTCCGGTGATTTATACTAAATTATATGCTACCATATACGTATGTGTATACGCTGTAGACATCGAAATTTTGAGATAAATTACTAATTAATAACCAAAATAAATCGGTTATTAATTTAGGTCTCAAATTAAAGTCCATAATATATTTGGGCTTTAAAATGTCTGGCCCACTCTACAAGTCGAGAAACCCTAACCCTAGATTGTGTCTATAAAAGAAGATCTTTGGTGCATGTAAAAAACAGACTCACACAGACACATATCGAGCTCTCAAGCTCACGTCTCGAGCCTCCGCCTCAAATTCATAATATATTTTGAATTCGTGGTGTTCGTGATAGGAAATCATATATATTCGATTCCTCGAATTCATAACATATTTAAATTCGAGATGTTCGTGATAGGAAATCATATGTTCGATTCAAGAACAAGCTTTTAAGCCCTTGAATCAAAATTAGAATAAGAGAGAAGAATCAGGAGAATCACGGAGATTTGTAATCCGCTTTCGTTTGATTAATAAATTTATTTGTTCCCTATTTTTCTTGTCTCGTATTTATTATATTTTACAGACTTGAAAAATTTGTGGTTTACATACGCATACAAATTTATACTTATTTTACACGCATCTACATACAAATTACAATATATCATACAAATCTATTGTGAAAATCCTATATTTAATAATTTTGGTTTCACCAAAAAGATATTCATTGCATGCAAAGCATTACAAATATAAGAACAAAAGTCAATATAAGACGTTAAATATAGCAACGCCGTAGATATGATGTGGACCACCTTAAATACAAACAAAGTTATATTAAATTTACTTTGGATGTCATAATCACTGATTGATTAACATATTACACATATCTTACACATGATTTAATAAATTAAAAAAGAAAAATCAGAATACAAACTTCCTGGGCTTTATGTTTTGTTTAATTTAGTACAACAAGCAGACTACAGATTGATTAATCAAGACTGGCTGATTATTCAATTCAATACATATATCCGAATCACAAACTCGAAAAAAAAAAAAAAAAAAAAAAAAAAAGGAGGAGCACCTCACAGAAGGGCATTTTAATTTATTTGTTGGGAGTTGATTGATCAATCAACTACAAGCTTCCAGCTGGCACCACGAACAAACTGATTAATCGGTATTTGCTATATTAACTGTTATGTACAAGGAAACAAGGGATTTCCTTATCCAAAATGACTGTCTGCTGCAAACACGAAACAACTATCGTTTTTTTTTAATTGCAAATTAGGCCTCGAGGTAACCTTTTTTTTGCAAGTAAGAAACAACTTTTTCGGCCAGAACTGCTGGAGAATCGCACGTTTCTTCACTTTGATGCAATACTATCTGGGAAAGTGCAAAACGTATTAATATTATGGTGTCACAAATAATAGATGCAAAAAAAAAAAAAAGATTTGATGACAAAGGCCGTTTTGTTTGCCCGTGTCGTAAATACACCTAAAAGAGGGTTGTGAAATTAGTGAGTTAAATCAACATTTTTTCATTGCCAAATAGAAATACATACCTCACAGTTCAATGGTGGTTCATATGGATCATCAACACCTGTGAAACCTGTGTAAAGCCCAAGCAGAAATATCAATTTTTTGAAAATCGGAAAATTTAAACATCATGTAGAAGCATCAAATAAATATTAAGAATTTCATTTTGGGGGTACGTATTTACAGAGCGTAGTGAAATAAAGATGATCTATTTAGCTGCCTAGAAAATTAAAACTGGTGATTTTTTTCTGCCCAGGAAACCACATTTCGACACCTACGATTCTGGTACTACTAGTAATAGACGAACATCAAAAAACCGACATAAAGTGATTCAACAACCAACCATTCTTTAAAAATATTCCATGTAGCCATTGTTCCATGATCGGGCGCAAAAAAAATCAAATGCATGTGAATGCATATGGATAATGGCAATGGTAAGAGGAGCAATGGGTACCCCACCTCCCACCCACCCCAAATCAGAAGGTCATAAACGACATTTGTAGTTCTTTTATTTATTTTTTTCCCCAACGATTGTGTAGTGGACATAAATATGCTGTTCCGAAGGCAAAAGTATCAAGAAAAGAGAACGGTTTGGGGAGATTGCTAAGCCCAGGCTATAAAGGTGATGTGTGTGTGTGTCTATATATATATATATATATATATATATATATATATATATATATATATATATATATATATATATATATAGTGGATTGATGAATGCAAAAAGAAAAGAAAGAACAAGATATTAGAATCTAAATTTCTCGATGAGAATATGGGACACACCCTTGATTTTTCCAGCGCGCGCAAGCTTATATAATCCCTTAGGATCCCTTGTCTCACAAACTTGTAAAGGCACATCCATGTACACCTGCAGATTAAACAATTACAGTTCAACTTTCACGCAGCTTTTTCTTACTTGAGTACTTTGCTTGTTCACATGCAGAAACAAAAGGAAACTTAGAACAGATGTCAAATTTCCAAAGGCGGAAGAAATAACCTCGATAAAATCTCCATCAGGCAGTAAATCTCGACAGGCATCTCGCTCCTTCCTAAAAGGAGATATTAAACTTGCAATGCAAATGAGTCCAGCATCTGCAAAGAGCTTCGCCACCTCTCCTGTATAAAAAAAAACACAAATAATTAATCAGCTGATAATCGAACATCAAACTTCAAAATAATGAAAAAAGTGTGAAGATAATAACCAACCTATCCTTCTTATGTTCTCAGCTCTATCTTCAGCTTTAAAGCTAAGATCACGGTTCAAACCATGTCTGCAGTTATCCCCATCAAGTATATAGGTGAGTTTTCCTCTCGCATGTAAGGCACGACTTAAGGAACAAGCCACAGTGCTCTTTCCTGAAGTAAAAATCCAAGTAATTCATAAAATACCAATTTCTCAGGATTGAAGAATAAAAAGTAGCTACAATAAAAGAGGCCTAAATTAACGACTTCTCTTACTTTTCCCCTTTCGGGGATTCTAAGAATCTCTATAGAGATTTCAAGACGACTCTACAATGGATCACATGAATAAAGATACAGCACTTAACCTATTGCAGCAAAAGTCAATAGAATCCTATTTTCTCCTCAATAACTGCTACATACATACCTAACTCAGTACCGAAAAAATTACGATCAGAAACTATCTTTCTTTTTCGCATCTTCTGAAAATCGTAACTTTAGAACTGCATATCGAAAACTAATCATATGACGACTCTCTTATCCAATACCATAATAGTTGTGTCCCGAAATCTAGTGCGTTAATATATCCATTACGACGTTAAGCTAACGAATTTCAATTAGCCGCGGCGGTCTCCGTTTCAAGATATAGAAATAATAGGAAATTTGTATGCACCTATAGATTTAAGATTCAACAATCACAACTACATTTAATTTATGGGTAATACCGAAATTAATCGTAATTAACAATCAGATTTAGAGTTTATGGTCCCTGAATTAACCTGATCCACTCAGCCCAGTGATCCAAATAACACAGCCCTTCTGATTAAGCAACTCCTCCCTATCGTTCTTCTCCACAGAGCACTTATGCCACACAATATTCGACGAATTTCCGACTGTAGACATCTCAACCGCAGTTTTCCCTTTGTTTAAACAATAAAATCATCCATATTAGATAGCTGAAGGAAACAACGCAGAAGAAATACATATAATAATTATTTAAAAAAAAAAAGGTACCAGAAGAACCGCCGCAATCGCCGTTTACAGCGTCGGCGGCGGCGTAATCGAGCCGCGGAGATTTCGCCTGTCCGATGGAGTGCGTCGTCGTTTTGGAAGCTTCCATTGCCTTAATTGGCGCGAAGAATCTCGATCTCGCCGCAGCACCGCCGCAAATCTCGAATTTCTTAACGCCGCCGAAAAACGCGGTCGCCTTGGGAGGGGTCGATTTGGCGTATAATGCCTCCGAAGGGTCTAATTTACACAAATTCAACGTCTGATTACCAAGCACCGCCGCCGCCATGTTTATTTTATTCCTCAAAATTACAAACTAAGCCAATTCCTTTCACATCAATCGGGAAAAAAAAAATTAAAAACAAAAAAAAAAAAAAAAAACAAAAAACACAAAAATTAAAAATAATTTTAAAAAAAATGCGAAACTGAAACCGCCGTCGATTTAATTGTGACGGAATTCAGCAAAAGCATTATACGACGATGAAACGACGATTGGATTGAACTGCTGCTTGAATTTCGGACGCACAAAAAAACACGTAAAACCGCAAATTGTTCAATTATTTTGCAGCATACGCCAATAAATTTGGATTTTATTCCCAAAAAAATTAAAAAAATAAATAATTGATGATATTGATGTTTAAATGTGGGTGCAAATACACATTGGAATCCCACCGATATGCGATATATACTTACATTATATTATAGACGCAAACGCCACGAGTCACCGTACTGAATATTGATTGATGTTGGGAGGCTCCTTTCATTTCTATTAATGTTTATTCAAATTCCCATTTTATATGGCTCTTGGTTGAGCTTATAGTGGAAATTAAACGGAACAAATTAACATTTTCGGAAAAATTCTATTTTTTATAAGAGAAAATAATTTTAATCTAATTGGTAAAAATGGAATCTCGAAAACTTGCACCAAAGGACGAAATTCCTCGCTCCCCCATTATTTGGTCCGATAAGTAGTTGATGGAGGGATGTAAATTCATGGTGACTCAACGGCCCGTTGGAATCTCGAAAACTTGAATGAAAAAGAAATGTAACCAAACAAAATAGTTTCAAAATCGAATTGTTTCGAATCGTAATCGGTTTTTACTCGTTTTGTATTATAAGTGTAGTTTTAGAGAATAAGAACTTTTGAATATACAGTTGAACCTCTATAAATTAATATAGTTCGGATTAGCCAAAATTTTATTAATTTAACGAGATATTGATTTAGTGATTTCTTTTTTCAGCTTGTTGTTCTTAAGTTGGAAGTGGACGAAATTTTTATTTTTGAACAAGATTATTAATTAATCGAGGTTTTGTTGTATAGATAAATTTAAAATTAAAGTCTAATTTGCATTCCAATTGAATTAATAAAAAAAATTAAGGATCGGCAAGTTTTTAAAATTTTAGTGTAAAATACAATTTTACCCCTTTATTAAAGCTTAGGTAGATCTTATGTAGGCTAATTTTCTTTTTGCTTCGAAAACTGTCATTCGTTAATGTTTTTTTTTATATATAAATTGTTTATTCTCTTAATTCACCTCATTCACTTAAATTTAGTCAAAAAAAAAAAAAAAAAAAAAAAAAAAAAAAAAAAAACCTAGTATCTCATCCCATGCAAATGACAGAGACAAATTCAAGATTAAATTATCATGGAACAAAACACGCTCCAACAAAAAATATAATAAAAAATAATGGGCATATTACAAATAAGCCCATCAGTGGGAACTTATTCATAAAGAGATCCAGACAATATTCTCCTTTACCAATAAGTCCACACATGGTCCAGATTTATGTAAAGGACTAAAATAACCCCTCATACTTTTATATGCTCCAATTTCATCCTTAACTTAATTTAACTTCAATTTGACCCCAAATTTCACAAATTATTCAATTTTGACCCAAAACTTTTTTTTTTTCACAAAATTTTTTTTTTCAAAAACTTTTTTTTTCCGCCGGATTCCGGCGTTGACTTTTTTTTTTTTTTTTTTTTTTTTTTTTTTTTTTCTTCCGGGTTTTTTTTTTCCGGATTCCGGCGTTGACCGGCGGTCAACGCCGGTCTCCGGCGTTGACTTTTAATTTTTTTTTTTTTTTTTTTTTTTTTTTTCTTCCGGATTTTTTTTTTCCGGATTCCGGCGTTGACTTTTAATTTTTTTTTTTTTTTTTTTTTTTCTTCCGGATTTTTTTTCCGGATTCCGGCGTTGACCGGCGGTAAACACCGGTCTCCGGCGTTGACTTTTTTTTATTTTTTTTTTAATTTTTTTTTCTGTAACTTTTTTTTCCGTTTAAACAACAATATTGCTTTGAATGACAGTAATATTAACTATATTACTGTTAAACACAGTAAAAATAACTAAACTATAGTTTAACACAGTGATATTGCTATATTAATCTCTAACACATTAATATTAACACAACAAAATTCATTATTATTGTATAATAAAGTAATATTACTATGTTGTCCGTTCAACAAATGTAAACAAAATAAAAAAAACCAAAAGAATTAATATTACTGTGAGTGACAGTAATATTACTATAGCAACAGTAATATTACTATAGCAACAGTAATATTACAATAGTAGACAGTAATATTATTACGTTACTCCGTGAATAACTCAAACAAACAAAATATCCAAACAAAAGAATAATATTGATGTGGTTGACAGGAATATTACTATAACAAACAGTAATATTACCGTCAACCACAGTAATATTATTGTGTTTACAGTAATATTACAATAATAGACAGTAATATTAATACAAACACCACAAAAAAATAATAATATTGATGTTGTTGACAGTAATATTATTGTGTTTACAGTTATTTTACTGTCAACGATAGTAATATAATTACGTTGACTTGTCAACAAATCAAAAAAAAATAAAAAAAAATAATAATAAATAAAAAAATATAATATTGCATTAATTTACTGTCAACGGCAACACAATTACATAAATGTAATGTCAACGGCAGTACAATTACGTTAATTAACTATCATTGACAGTATAATTACGTTAATTTACTGTCAGTGACAGCACAATTACGGTCAACGTTTAGCGGCGGACGTGGAAAAACAAAACAAACCAAACAAAACAAAACAAAAAACTTAAAAAAACACTAAAAAAAGAGACCGCCGGAAACCGGCGAAAAAATCCGGAAGAAAAGAAAAGAAAAAAAAAAAGAAAAAAGCAAAAAAAAAAAAAAAAAAAAAAAAAGTCAACGCCGGAGACCGGCGTTGACCGCCGGTCAACGCTGGAAACCGGCGAAAAAATCCGGAAGAAAGAAAAAAAAAAAAAAAAAAATTTAAAAAAGTCAACGACGGAATCCGGCGGCAAAAAAAAGTTTTTGAAAAAAAAAATATTTTTTGAAAAAAAAAAATTTTGGGGTCAAAATTTAATAATTTGTGAAATTTGGGGTCAAATTGAGATTAAATTAAGTTAAGGATGAAATTGGAGCATATTAAATTATACTCCAAAAAAAAGTCAAAATTGAATTTTTGTGGTCAAAATTGAACTTTTATGGACAAAATTGATTAATTTGGATTACAATTAAGAATTGGGTATAAATGGTTGAGGGTAATATTGGGATATACATGAATGTTTCCTTTAGTTATAATAAATATTAAAGGGATGGGCTTATTGGTAAAAGAGATATGTCCCCTAAACCTAGAATAATAAACATGCTTGGTTGGGGACTTTTGCATAAAAATCCCAAAAATAATTTAATTTAATATATAGAAACAAAAAAGACATCGGACCAACTTCACATTAAGAATCGTCCAAAGTAAATAATTAACATAACACGAGACTTATGCCATACAAACATGCTTACATGTAACTAAAATTAATGTAATTGAATTATGATACAATCAAAATATATCTCGAAATAGTAGACCAAATTATTACAGTAAATCAAACTCTACCTCTTATATTGAGGTTGTCGTTTGATTTTTTTTTTTTTCTTTTTGGTACAATTTTTAAAAAAATAATTAATGCCACATATTTAAATGGTTGAAATTCAAAATTGTCTGTGGCCCTCTAGATTAAAATGTGAAGCACGCGAAGCATAAGATAAGTGTCAATTATAAGCTGGTAGATAATTTTTTATTTTAATTTGAGTGCATATATCGTTCAAAAAGAGACAAAAAATATTATTTCTTAAAGTTGCACATATCAATTAAATATTTTATTTCTTGATTCATTAATTGATGTTGTGCTGTCATTTTATTTCTATACTATATACTTGTACTAGTTGTTAAACTAAAATAATTTTATTGATTTTATTTTGATACACAAGGAAGTTTATTGGCTAGCCAGTTGCAACTTGCAAGCCACATGGTGTCTTTTTATTTAGTATTTGAGCTGTAAATCCACATAATATTTTATTTTCAACTGAATTATGTTTTGCATCTATAACTGTATAATTTCATTATTAAAATCAAATTATATTTTTCAAGTTAGTTTCTCTCACTTTAATTCAACTAGAACTAGATGTTCAATTGTGTCGGACACTCGAGGACAACTGCCGAACACCTTATGAGTCATTTTGCAATTTTTAAAAAGTTAAAAATATGTTTGAATAGCAAAATTTTAAATACTTTTATTGTTTTTCTAATTATTTTACACGATTTAATGATCAATTGCAAATTGATAGTTGTTAGTAAAATTTATTTTGAATATGTTTCTATGAAAACATATCAAAAGAATTTATATATAAATAAAAACTTATATATATGTTTATATATCATATTTATAAGTACACCCTTATAATTTTAGTATTTACATATTTTCCCTAAGTTCCCGTGTTCCCATTTTGGGATATGCCATTTCTCTGTATCTTTTTTCCCGTTTTTTCATATCACCGTTTCCGTATTCGTGCTACATATGACACAATATATCCAATTTCAGAATATAAGCTATGAAGAAAATTTGAAATATCGGATTAAAAATCTAATTGTTTAATCGTTCACTGTTGGGCGAATACCTACACGCAAGTGCACGTATCGTACAAGTAATATAGTGGACTAAAAGTCCGGATATCGAACCCACAGGGAATATTTAATTATCTAATCCTAGACGCTAAATTCTACCAATTGTTATCAAGCCCACCCTACACAGTCGAATTTTAGAGAGAATTAACTAAATTAAATTAAAAAGCAAATTAAAACGACAAAGCAAGAAAACAATTTAAAACGAAGATTTAATCAAGATAAGCAAGCCTAGGATTTTATTCTTCCCCCTATGTGATTATTACTCCCCCAATTCCTTCAATTATGCAAGCAATTAACCCGGATTATTAACCTAAGATGCTAA
Organism: Erythranthe guttata; assembly: GCF_056151865.1. Lineage (NCBI taxonomy): Eukaryota > Viridiplantae > Streptophyta > Magnoliopsida > Lamiales > Phrymaceae > Erythranthe > Erythranthe guttata. The sequence continues at coordinate 1,583,711 of NC_142544.1, read as the reverse complement.
AATAATCATAACCCGCTTCCGCGTGTATTACGATTCTAATACTCTAGATTCGATTACTATATTCCTATGCAATTAATTCTAGAACACAGCATTAAACACAAATCTCAATAATGGCTACCTAAGAGATTAACTATATTCTTATGTTAATACCACAAAGGCTCTTCTACCACAGTTCTAATTATTAACCCGATCTTCCGATTCATGCGATTAACAATAACATAAAAGCACATAAGTTGATCAAGTTCATGCAGTTAATAAAACAAGTAGAAGAAATAATCCGGAATTAAAACTTGCATAAAATCATAGAAAAGGGTTCATAAATCCCACATAGGGTTCCAAATAAAATCCTAGAAATAAGAAAATTAGCTACTCATGATTAAAGGAAAAACACAAATAAAATAAGTCATAAACGATAAATCTATGCTTAGAGTCTTCGAATTCTTCGTCTTCGTTATTGATTTGTTGCTCTCCAAATTGCGTAAAAAGATCCCCTAATTGTGTGCTTGGATTGGTCTTATATAGGGTGAAGAACTTGGGGAAGAAGGCAGTTTCCTTGTGCAATTAAAATCCCTTTACTGCGCAACTTCGGATTCTCGGACGGGGGTCCCATGATTTGCACTAAAACTGGGACGGGGTCCGAGCTTTAAATCTTCAGAATTTTGATATTTTCACTTTTGGCCCATATTTTCTCCAAAATTGCAGTTTTGACCCCATACTTTTCCAATTCTTCAATTTGTACCTAAAATACAATAAATCAACTTTTTAAGCACCAATTATCTTTAAAACACACCAAAAGCTCAAATAAAAAGGTACGATAAAGTGTAAAAATATACACTTAACATTCACACACATGACATTCATTCTAAATAATAAATAATAAATATTATACCCTGTATATTTGACCAATTAATATCTAGCACACCCACTATACATATAGGTAGGGTTGGGATTGAATTGGTTTTGACCCAACAACCTATTCGATTATATTTTCAATCGTATAATAAATTTTTAATTAATTTATTGGATCGAGTCGAAATTTTTAACCAACTCATATATAATGGATCGGGTAATGGTTTCTAATATAGTCAAAAGTCATTTGACCGATAATTATCGGAGAACCATAAATATTAATAAAATTTTCGTAAAAAAAAATATAAAATAAAGGGTGTGGTATTTTCTAAGTGGTTATCGAAATTATCAAAAATAGTTAAAATTTTAAATTGAATATAAAAAATCAACAATGAAAAAAGGTTTACATAAATCTTCCACCACAATTTGCGAATATGCATGTTTTGAATTAATTTGAATTTTCGAATTGTACTTTTTGTCTAATTGTTGTTAACTATTCGTTTAGTGGCATTATGTAGAATGTGCATACTTTTTTAATCCAAAATTTGATTTTATTTTTAAGTGAAATAAGTGTCGGGTACACCCATTAATCAATAAATTTCGAAACCAAATATTCGGTTGTCAACAATCAACTGTCCCACAAATATCGGGTGGCAATAGTTTTTAAGTTTGAGCAAAATTAGTTTGTCGAACAATTTGATTTTTAGATCGATCCAAGTCTCAGCCATAGGTGTGATCTTATGTTTGGTAAAACTAGGGGTGGCAATTTCTCAACTTGGACCGGATCCGATCCGGATCCATGTGGATCGGATTCAAAAGAAACCGGATCCAGTATCAACTTACATGAATGGATTTAATGTGGATCGAGTTTAGACCGATCCGGATTGGATCCACATGGATTCATTGCATTTTTAATTCAACTTATGAGGTTGAATATCTCAACTTATGTGGTTTAATATCTCAAGTTTCACAATTACACATGTTCAGACACACACTCTTCACACACATACACATACACACGCACACACACACACACACACACTTTTTTACACACACGCACACACACTTACATGCACATACACACTTTTTACATACTTTTACATACACTCACATATACACACACATTTTTCACAAAATAAAATAATTACAGAGCACATGTTTATATATATATATATATATATATATATATATATATATATATATATATATATATATATATATATATATATATATACACACACACCGTTTTACACACACACACTCGCATACACAAACAGTTTCTACACACACACATTGTTTTACACACACATACACACACAATTTCTACACACACACAAACTGTTTTACACACACACAGACACTCACATACACACACTGTTTCTACACACAGTCACATACATTGTGTATGTTAGAGAATATTATATTATAATAACTCTTGTAATATTAGGATTCTAGTATGATTGAGTTACCTAGATTAGTTATGATTTAGTTACCTAGTCAAACTCTATTACCTTGCAATATTTCTCTATATATATTCCATGTAATCAACCCATAACACAATGGGGGTTTCTTTTATATTACGTATTATTATTTCTCTCTTTCTATTCTTCCTATATGGTATCAGAGCACCAGGTTTAGGTTTTTTAACCTAGCCGCCTTTCTTCTCCATGGCGGTGAAAACCTAGCTGCCTTTCTTCTCCATGGCGGTGACCACCCAATATTCTCCCTCCCCCCGGTGGTGGTACTCTAATATTTTTTCTTTTTTTTCTATCTTTTCCATGAACACCACTCGAATCTTCTCCCTCCCCCGGTGGTGCATCTTCTCTATCTTTTTCATCTTCTTCGTCTCTTTTTCTATCTTTTCTATGAACACCACCCAAATTTTCTCCCTCCCCCGGTGGTTTTCTATCTTTTTTTCTTCTTCTTCCTCTTCTCTTAGCCGCCTTTCTTCTCTATGGCGGTGACCACCCATATTTCTCCCTCCCCCGGTGGTTCTCTATCTTTTTCTTCTTCTTCGTCTCTTTTTCTATCTTTTCTATGAACACCACCCAAATTTTCTCCCTCCCCCGGTGGTTTTCTATCTTTTTTCTTCTTATTCTTCTTCTTTCTCCATGGCCTAAAATCTAGCAGCCGCTTCTATTCTTCCTCCTCTTTTCTTCTCCATAGTCTACAACCTAGCCGCCGCCTCTTCTTATTCTCAATGGCCGGCGACCACCAAACCAATTCTCTCGGTGGTGGTACTCTTCTTCTTTTCACTTATATATTTCTTCGACATCCTCTTCTTCTTAGTCGATTAATCTCTTTTCTATCTCTTGGATCTCTATCCTTCTTCTAATTATTCTTCTTCTTCCCCATCTCATATCTTCTCTCTCTCGATTCAAAAAAAAAAAAAAAAAAAAAAAACAAAAAAAAAAAAATCTCTCCATGTTATTATTATTATTATTTTCTTTCTATTAATTTGGCAGGTATTTTTATCAAAGATTTCACTACTGCTGGATTTTGCGGGTTTTTTGTTTTTTTTATCCAGTCGTCATGTTTGGAGTATATTCGTTCCGACTGCGGGAGCGTGCTAGCAAGTGATTGTCCAGTCTTCACGTTCGTCACGTTTCGACTGCGGGGGCGTGTTAGAGAATATTATATTATAATAACTCTTGTAATATTAGGATTCTAGTATGATTGAGTTACCTAGATTAGTTAGGATTTAGTTACCTAGTCAAACTCTATTACCTTGCAATATTTCTCTATATATATTCCATGTAATCAACCCATAACACAATGGGGGTTTCTTTTATATTACGTATTATTATTTCTCTCTTTCTATTCTTCCTATAGTGTATGATACACACACACACACAAACACACACACACACACACACACACACACACACACACACTTTCTACACACACACTGTTTTACACACACACACACTCACATACACACACAGTTTCTACACACACACTCTGTTTTACACACACACACATACACACTGGCATACACACACAGTTTCTAAACACACACACACTGTTTTACACACACACACACATCACACTCACTGACATACACTCATAGTTTTTATTAATATACTCATTGATAATTTTTTATCAATTAAACTTTTAATTAAAATAATATTTGACTTTTTTTTTGTTTGAGAAAATTATTTTGGTATTTAATTGGGTTTTGGTTGGATCCAATCAGACCCACTTTATTTTGTGGTTAAACTTTCAATGGATCTAAAGTGGATTCACATGGATCCTGTTTTAAAAAAAAAAATTCAACTTGATTCGATCGTTTCAACTAGACTTAATCTAAATTGGATTCTTATGGACTGAACCGGATCTAATCAGATTCATAGAACCGAATCCAAATTGCCACCCCTAGGTAAACCATTATTGCATGTTTGGTACATTTTAATAACTTAATTGTGGACAAATTCTTACACAAATTAGTATAGCTTGCCTGAACGATACTGTAGTATCTAGCTCAGGTTCGGTAGATTCTTTATGGAACTTAATTTGATTCTCTAATTGAAATTCGAACTTCATTTTTATTTATTCCTATGAATACTATAATTTAAAGAGCACAATAACTTTGCATATTCTAGATAATGAGTTACTAAAATCTTTATTTTATTATTTGACAACGAGTTGCTACCTTTATTATGTTATCACTAAATCTACTTATATGTTATTAATAAATGTTATTCTATGTACATTAAGGCCACGTTTAGTTGGAGAGATTTTTCATGAATAACTAAATAGTTGGATTTTGTTTGATATTTGGTATTATCAATAACTTGCTGGGTCGACCCGCAAATATTATGTTATCATGGTTTATCTTCCCTTTTAAGCATGTTTGGACCTTCCAATATCTAATACAATAATTGAATTTCATTAGATTATTTAGTCTTATCTTAACTAATCTTATCTTGACAACCAAACGAGGCTATTAGTTTTCTTAATACGTGTATATCAGCTTAAAACGGCAAATAAAATGGGATGAGGGATTAAATTATAATTGCCCTTCAATTTTTTGTGCCGTTTTATAAATCGCCGTTTACCTCTTATCGATTTAATTTTACATTTCTTTAACTGCCTTAAAAATAACGAAACTTTTGAGATTCCAATGAGTATTAACACATTTAGGATTCCGAATATCTCTCTACAACGGATAACACATTTAGGCCCCGTATGGTTTTCAAGATTAACTAAATAGTTGGACTTAATTTGATGTTTGGTACCCTCAGGCCTCAATAAATTGTCGAGTAGACTCGCCAAAATTATATAATCATGGAATCTTGCCTTCTAATGAGTTTTTTTGTTGGACGTTTCAAGCTTCAATAAATAATTGAGTCTCATTAGATTATTTAATCTTATCTTGGTTAATCTTATCTTGCCAACCGGGGCATTACAATATATAAAATATTCATTTAAATATATATATATATATATATATATATATATATATATATATATATATATATATATATATATATATATATATATATATATATTACGGCTTAATCTCATTTTGCACCCTTAAAATATACTATTTTTGCACTGTGCACCCTCAAAACACAATAAATCATTCATAATGCACCATGAATTTGAATAAATAAAGGATAATTCATTTTTTATTGGTTTTTTTTTCCTGGATGCAAATTAACAAATTAAATTGTTATTTTCTTCAACCTCGAAAAAATAAAAATCACACCGGATAATTGAAAAGAAAATATTTTCTTACAAAATAAAATTAAATAAACTTGTATCACTAAATTATTCGATTGATAAATCTTTTATTATAATTGGTGGAAATATTAGGTAGAAATATTTGGAAGAAAATATAATTTTCAAATAACTTAATAACGAAATAGCTGTAGGACTTTTTTTCATAAAATATTTTTTTATGATAAAAAATATATTTTCTTAATACCACTAAAAATATTAAATTAGTTTTAAAAATTCATGCAGGTTACAATGCATGATATATTGTGTTTCGAGGGTACAAAGTATTATTAATTCATTTCGAGGGTACAAAGTGGAATTAAGCCATATATTTACTCCATATGTGAGATGTAATTTTATCTAATTTGTATGTCATAGGGAAGCTATATATTAATTTTGTCAACTATTTTAATTAAGAAGTACTAGCTAAGTAGCTACTTAATGTCTACGAAAAATCATATCTGAATCAAATATAAATTAATGAAAGTAATCAAAGTATGGATAGTCAACTAAGTTCCGCAAGTGATTAAGTATACACTACAAGAAAATGTAAAATAGGCAACGATTTCTTTGTGGACGAAATTAATTTCGTTGCCAATAATTATATTTTAGCAACGAAATATAGTATTTGTGACTAAAAAAACCTTTTTGTAACAAGAAATTTTTGTTGCCTTTGAATCTCATAGGCAACGAAAACTATTGTTGTGAATAGTATCATATATATTTCGCAACGAATTTAATGTAAGACAACAACTTCATTTGTTGCAAAAGAGTGTTTCTTTTTGCTACGATATAAAATTGTAGTAAATACATATACAACGACAACAAATTTATTTTTTGCCAGTAAGTGATAAAAGACAACGAAATATTTTGTTGTAAATGCTCCAAGTGATTTGGCAACAAAATATAATCGTTTGTAAATGTTACAAGTGATTTGGCAACAAAATATAATCGTTGCCAATTTACAAACCAACTATTTTTTTATTGATTTTAATTTATTGAATATATTATTATTATTATTATTATTATTATTATTATTATTATTATTATTATTATTATTATTATTATTATTATTATTATTATTATTATTATTATTATTATTATTATTATTATTATTATTATATAAAATAAAATATGATAAAAAAAAATCTTATTTATTTATATAACTATATTAAACATTTTTCCTTATCTATTTAGTTTTTATAAATTTATTCTCAGCCAATTTGCAAAATATAATGTTGCCCCATCGGTTTGAAGGGGCTATAACTTCAAATCAACCAGGGTTCAATTCCTACCATTGTCATATTTTCATATATTTAACATTTATCAGCCCGTTGGGCCGGTCGTGAGTTCGACCCAAATATTCATATTCCGAAGTAGCTCGGTGGTCCAATGGATGTGGGGGTCCGGCTTGGCTCGGTGGTCCAATGGATGTGGGTCGGGTTGGCGGATGTGGGTCCGGCTTCGATAAAAATTCAGACCATAGTTTTGCAATGAAATAAATTCGTTGGCAACGAAAATATCGATAAGTGGAACTTGTCACATATTGTTGGTCTAGTATGATTTATATCTCTCGTATAGTTTACAAACTATTATACGAGAGTGTAGATTTACTCGGTGCACCTATGATGATGGTTGATTTGGGTATACCCAGGATAGAGGGTGGACCATACTACATATGATCCATAGTAGAAGCCCACCAAGCGAGTTGGCTCTTGCTGAGGAGCTCGCGCGACGAATTGGGAAGCCCATGAACGAATAAAGCCCAATGAGACTTGTTAAGAACGAGTGATCCAGATCATAGCGGCTGCTCGCAACAAGCCTTGATAAGAGCTTCTTGCCATAAATGAAATTAGGGCTGGGACTTTGGGATCGGGATTCGGGATCCCGTCCCGTCCCGATTAGAATTTTACTATTTGGGATTAAAACTTCGGGAATTCGGAATTACGGGATTCGGGATCGGGATTAGGAACAAATACGGGATCGGGATTCGGGAATTGGTTCAATCCCGATCGGGATATTTTAATCCCGAATTAGGAAAAAAGAAAAAAAAAACTAATAAAAAAACACACACACACATATATTCCAATTAGGTTAGTAACGTGGATTGGTTATATATATATATATATATATATATATATATATATATATATATATATATATAAGTACCATACACGATCAGAACACCTTGTTCCATCTGAGAAGAAGAAAGAATTTGATTATTTATACGAACAAATCTCAATATCGGCTTAAATATTTTACCCTGGTATTCTTTCTTGGAGGTATGTATTTTTCTTATATGTTTGTTTCCTCTAACTTGTTTAGAGGCTAATTTCTGCAATTTTTTCTTCCGACTGTGATTTTTTTGAATAATTAATTGGTGTGATTGCTTTTGTTATTTTACTATTCATCAAAATTAAGTTATTCTATATATATATATATATATATATATATATATATATATATATATATATATTTGTCAAGGAGATGAGAAATACATTATAATATATCGTTTCAACTTATTTTTAAATTTTTCAAATTTCATTTGTTCCAAGTTTTGTGGTAAAAATAAATAGTGCAATAATAATAGTATGTATATAATATATTCAAGTTAGTTTAATGTATAAAATAATACTAATGGAAAAAAAAAAAACAATATTTCTTAGTTTTTAGGCAAAATATGGGATTCCCGATCCCATTCCCGAATTCCCGAAATATTTAGGGATACCGATATTACCGGGATTTAATATTATGGAACAGGATTGGGATTTAAAATTTCTATCCCGAATCCCGAAATCCCGATCCCGAAAATCCCGAATTCCCGAAATCCCGTCCCGAACTCACCCCTAAATGAAATAACCATAGATATGTAAAGAAGATCAAGTAGGATCTTTGATTGATGCTAATTGAATATTCTCTCCTTTGTATGTAAGGTTCATAAAAAATGAGTGAAGCCACGTTTTTAACATCAACAATAAAATGGTCTAACAAAACAAAAAAACATCAACAATAAAAATATTCTTAATACCCTCTTCTAAAAGCGCTCTCTCTCTCTCTCTCTCTCTCTCTCTCTCTCTCTCTCGTATTTACTACATTCCATCAACCGTCTAGCTATCGTCGGACCCAAATCCGACATCCAGTATACCTTTCGACAATATAATGTGAAAGGAGTAGAATTTAATTAGAGTGAGATCTTGAGATTGTCACAAAATCCCTAGTCAAACTACCTTCTTTATCCCATTTGAATTCGGGGCAATAATCAACAACACTCAAAACTTTTTAAACATGTTTTATTGGGAAAAAATATCCCTAGTTCATACCCAAAAAAAAAAACTTAAATAATATAATACAAAAAAAATGTAATAATTATTAATTAACCTACATATTACGATCGAGAGCGAGTGCGCCTGTGAAAGGCTTGATCTTTTTTAATAATGACAATATTGTCCTTGTTTCCATCTTCCCTCAAATTTTCACCATTAATCTTGACCGGCACTTTGCTCTCACTACTACACTTCTTCTTCTGAAGACGGAAAGCACTCTTCAATCCGCTCATTAATCTCCGGCCGAAACTCTTCTCGCCGCCGGAGCTCCCGTCGGAGTATGACTCCTCCGACGAAGACGAAATCTCCGTTCTCCTACCCCGTTCGGCGAGGCTCCTAAAACTCGACGCCGAAATCGAACCCATTTGTCCCCTTTCGATCTTGTTGTAGTTTCTACTAGTCGGCTCGGAGCTGAACCGAAAGCTCGCGGACCGACCCGACCCGGCCCGGTTCTTGACACTCTCCGATTCGTTTAACAGTTGCCTCATTCCGTGGAGCTCTTTCTCTAGGGTTTGGATTCTTGAGTTGGTGGCGGTCATGATGGACTTGAGCTGCGACACCTGGCGGAGGGCGGCGTCGCGCTCGAGTATGGCGCCGAGGGTGACGGGGTCTTTTTTCGAGTGTTCTTGGTGGATGCGGCGGGGGTGGGGGTGGTGGTGGTCGGGGGAGGAGGTGGCGGCGGAGATGATGGAGTGGCGGGTGTTGAGCTGCTGGAGGAACATGGCTTGGACGACGAATCGGAGGGGCATTTTCGGGTTTTGTACGGCGTGCATGAGGAGTCTTGGTGTTAGGATGCTGCAGTCTATGTGGTTGCACATTTGGATTTTCTCATCCTCCGACACCGTTTCGATGTTCTCCTATTTTTTATTTTTTTTTTTATAAGTGAAGAAATGTCAAAATAGTGATGATAATTGATAATACAATAGGGAAAAATACATTTTCGGTCACATTTAGTCCCTCGTGTTTCAAAAATTCAACATTTTTAGTCATTTCAGTCAATTTTTCATTAAAACTAATGGAATCGAGCATATGCTAAACTGAGAGACTAACGGTAAATTGATGAAAATGACAAAAAACGTTAAATTGTTGAAACACGAGGGACCAAATGTGTTTTTTGTGAACATAGGGTACTAAATATGAAATGGGTGCAAACTTGATGGATGAAAATTGTAATTTTTCCATAATAGTTTGGTGTTGCAAATTAAAAAATAGAATTTGGTCCTTATGAATAAAAATTTGAATTATTAATATTAAAAATGTGAATTAATTGTATAAGGTTGTACTTAAATTTGACTAATATTGATAATTAAAATGATTATAAATTATAAATTGTTAAATTTTAATCATTAAATTCAAAAAGTATATATGCATGCATACCTTGAGATAAATGTCAATGATTCTATAAAGAAGATCGTGACAGTCGGTCAAGCGTTGACTAACGGACTCCAGAATAACCTGTAAATCCTCAAACGCCACGCTCTTGAATCCTTCCAAACAGCTCATATCGCCGTCAGATTCCGCCGTCAAAGCTAACGCCTCAACGCATCTACTCACGAGCGCCGCCGCCGTCTCCGCCTCCGGCAGCAGCGGAAAACACGACCGCAGCACGATACACGCGTACTCCTTGTTCACGTAAATTGCCTGACGGAAATACGCCTCCGTTTTCTGCTGCAAGTTCTCTTCTCCCGGCGGTCCGCCGCCGTCCTCCGTCATCCCGAGCAACTCCGCCGCCGTACGGAGCGCAGCGACGTTGAACGGAGTAACGGCGACGTGGCTGCCGTAGCAGAAGTCCGTTACTAAGGAGAATGTTTGGGCCGTTATGTTTAACGGCGGGGAGAGGGTTATTTCGGGGAATTCGGTGAGCTGCCGTTTCAGATAGGTACTCTTTGCAGTTAATGCCCCCTGAGAAACAGTGAAATAGAGTAAATGCACCATCACTTTTCATTTATATCGAAAAACACCCCACATTGGCACATTTATTTAGGGTAACGAACTAACGTATAGAAAAATTAAATACTTGCTGCCATTGCAGGTATTATGTATCAACATCCCTTTTGTGACTTGAAATTTTTATTAATTTTATGGGGAAGAGAAAAATAAAACAGGGCTGAAATTTTGGATTTATCCATTTAAAATGAAATTTAAATCCATTATAATAATCGAAAAACTAGTTTATAATAAAACGAGTACATTAAATTAGGTTTAAAAAAATTGCTACTATGAATTTAAACCTCTTAACCCCAAATTATTCTAAAGATTAAAATTTCATTCAACAAAACACCATACACCAAAAAAAATGATAATATAAACTAATATAATTTAGGATAAAACACGATACACCAAAAAAAAATGATAATATAAACTAATATAATTTAGGATAAATAACAATCAATCCATGTAAGGTCTATTTACGAAAATCATCATTTTTTCTATAATTACATCCAGTCCTTGTTGATTCATTACATTAACACCCTTTTGTAGGGACGTGGATGTAAGAAATTTACAAAGTGCAGGGTCTTTGATGTAATTTAAAAAAAACAGTTTTTTTCGTAATTACATTATACCTCAGGGAGACGATTGTAATATACATATAATTTAAGATATTGGTAGAATTGCAATTCACCAACTTTATGACTCACTAAATATGCTCGAAAATTTTATCGAATTATATGTCACACCGGTAAATTTATCGAATTATATTTAACAATACACATGTATAATCAGTATATTTTATTATAGATATATATGAATTGTGTGTCAATCAAATATCGAAAACTATCACATGTATTACACATGGTGTAGTGTCAATAAAACTTGACTTTTTATAAATTAAAAAAAATTAAAAAATTCCGCCAAAAATAAAATTAAATGTAGAGAAAAACACACACACACACCTTGTGAAGGCGAAAAGAAGAATCCTGAACATGTATCACCACATCTGGATCATGCCTCCTCTCCGATGACCTGATTCCGATCAAATGTATACATATCAGAGATCTACGCGAATAAATATATACACGTGTGTGTGTGTGGGTGTGTGAGTGAGTGTGAGTGTGAGTGTGATTACCACGGTTGCGCCGCCGCGCCGGAAAGTTGGGGGGTGGGAGAAGGGGTGAATTCCGGAGAAGGTATAGTCGACGGAGAAGATGAATACGAATCTTCATTTTCTTCTTCATAAATTGTGCCAACAACCCCCAATTGATTCCACCCACTCATCCCCAATTCTTCCATTTTTTTTCCTTCTCTCTCCTCTCTGTCACTCTCTCTCTCTCTTATAAAAAAAAATGGCAGGATTTGGTTTTTAATTTAGGTAGAAAATCTGAGGGGTATTTGGGGGTTTTTTTGGTGAAGTAATAAATGGGGATGGATTGAAATTGTTTTACCTTGTATGATTTTTATTTCTATTTTAATTTTTAATTTAAATTGGGTGTGTTGGTGCATTAAGTATGGGCATGTGAACAACCATAAATGTTGACCTCCCCCACCACTCTCTCACTCTCTCTCTCTTGTTTCTCTCTCTACTGGAATTTTAAATCCAACCGGAGAGAAGGCTTTCTCAGTTCAGGCGGGAGCAATTTGTGAAGCGCGTGGTTCGAAAACCATTTATTTGATTTGATAGATGCCCACCATTTGTACTACAACGCCTGTTTTTGCTTTGACAGTTTTTTTTTTTGACTTTGTTTGCACCCCCAATTTGTTTCACTAGGTTAAAATTATATTTTTACCGCAATTTTTATTTTTTATTTACTGCGAAGACATATTTTATTTTACTTCACCACCCCACAATTTATTTATAAAATTATTTTAAAAATAATTGAAAATCCCCTTCCCATCTCCGTAAAAATCCCCGTCCGGTATTCCCCATCCTCGACTCCATGAACATTATGCGGGTACCCTCGGGTATCCGTCCCGCCAAAATCTCCGGAAAAATTATACATATATGTATCATTCTTAAATTATTCTTGTGAAAACAAGTTTAAAAAAAATAGTAAATTAAATTTTATGGAAATAAGATTTAATTAAATTTCATGGTAACGAGCTAAAAGTAAAATAAAATAAATTATGGAAATAAGATTTTTGTTTAAATTAAGATTGTAGTAAATTTAAACATATATGTATTATAATACCATGACGGGGCGGGGCTACGGAGCAGGGATGTGGGCCCGTATAGCATAACACATCCCTGCCCCTTACCCGCTCCATATTTTTCCAGACGGGTATTCCCTACTATTTTCCGGGTGGCACCAGGCGGGTTAAATTGTAATTCCTGTATTTGACAGTATATTCAGAAATCATAATAATACAGGAGATAAATGCCCATAGTTAGATCTACCTAAATTCATATGCAACCTACTAGTTTGGGAATGTGGAACTTGTGACCCCTATCTATGTAGATGTAGTCTATTTGTTTTTCATTGTACAAGTAATAAAACCTATATAAATTAATATATTTTGGATTGATAAAAATATAATTGAAATGGAATATTGAATAATCGAAAAATAATAATTATTAGTTCATTTGTCAATTGACAACCTATATTAATTTATAAATTCATTATTAGCATTTTTTAATGAACATAATATTCAATTTAAAATACGTTACGTCGATGATTCTATTAAATTAAAGATATAAAATACATGAACTAAATCCAGATAACATATACGTTTTAAATGTAATGAATCCTGCAAATTACGTTCATCGTTGTAAACTCCCATCAACTAATAATAAGACTTCGAACGGATTTTAATGATCCGTTGTCTATACGAAAACACCCAATATTTGCACAATCTAATCACATACTTGAATTATCTGAAAAGGAATTAATGTTGAATATATTTTGGACTGTGATTCAAAATTTTGAATTAATTTAATTGTTCTTTAGTATTTTCGCCATCAAAAAATTAATTAAATTAATAAAATAAAAATTTATAGGATAAATTACGAAAGCCCCTCTGAACTTAGATTAAATTACAAAAACCACATCCACCTATTCGTAATTATCAAAAAAAAAAAAAACCCTAACGTTAGTTTATGTCTTAGACCAACCCCTTACAGTGTGACTTTCACGGACTTTTTGATTCTAGTGAATATGCATTACGCAATTTCAGATATTTTATTTTATTTCTCACATATTCAACAGAATGTATCGTAGACTGTACACATTTTCTATTAAAAAACTTGATCAACAGTTAATCAGAGGGGGATTTTGGTTATTACAGATAGGTGAGGGTGTTTTTCGTTATTTAGTCTAAGTTCAGGGGGGTTTTCGTAATTTACCATAAATTTATAAGTAAATTTAAATAAATAGAATCTAGATTCAATGGGCCTCAATCCCAACAAGTCCACTAATAAAGTAAAACAAGATGCAAAAGCCCAAGGCCCAAATATATTAAACGGGCCACGAAAATAAAAAAAGTTCATTTCATACGACACCGTATTACGAAACCCTGAAAACATTTCTTCACACCTACTATAAATTGCCGAAACCCTAATCTTCCACACTCTCCAGCCTCACAGCAACCACCGAGTACAGCAGCAGCAGCCGCCGGCGAAGAAGAAGAAGATGAAGTACAATCCACGTGTCTCCTCGTCCCGGCGCAAGAGCCGCAAGGCGCACTTCACAGCGCCGTCGAGCGTCCGCCGCGTGCTGATGAGCGCGCCGCTCTCCGGCGACCTCCGCACGAAGTACAACGCGCGGTCGATGCCGGTGCGCAAGGACGACGAGGTGCAGGTGGTCCGCGGCACGTACAAGGGGAGAGAAGGAAAGGTGGTGCAGGTGTACCGTAAGAAATGGGTAATCCACATCGAGCGAATCACCCGCGAGAAGGTCAACGGATCCACGGTCAACGTCGGCATCCACCCCTCCAAGGTCGTCATCACCAAGCTCCGCCTTGATAAGGATCGCAAATCTCTGCTCGACCGCAAGGCCAAGGGACGCGCCGCCGCTGACAAGGAGAAGGGCACCAAGTTCACCACCGAAGATATTATGCAGACTATCGATTAGTAGGTTTTTTTTAATCTTTCTGAAATTGAGTACTTTTTTGTTTTATTGTTGGATTTATATTAATGAATGTTGATGCGAGGAAGAGAGGGACGAAATCTATGTTTATTTTGATGGTACTTTTGATTTAGTTTTGTTTCGGTCGAAATGCCGACGTTTCTTAGAGTATTAAATGCGTTGGCCATTTCGTAAATTTTGCTGATAATTGTGTTTTGCATTTCTTGAAATAATTGCGTATTCGAATTCGTGAGATTTGATTGATTTTATTTGCAGTGGTTAAGCTATTTGGAGTATAGATAATTAGATTTGCAATGACTTTTTCATATGCAGTCTATTGAATTTTCATTGTTCGGATTAAATCCGGTACTGCAAATTGCAGGACCATAGCGAGTTGGATCATTTTTGTTTGATAAGTTCAGATTTAAAATTTTGATATTTTTTTTTTTTGCAAGTTGGCCGTCCCTTGTAGGGTTGATTTTAGCCATATACTCTTTTACGGTTCATAGATTGCTCGTTTTCGTCCTAGTACGATCCAGTTTAAGTTGGTTATAGTTTTCATTTGAGGAAAATTGAAATAGCTAAAACTCTTAGATAGATGCACATCTGAGTTAAGTAACTCTTTTGCTTATTTTTCGTATTTAGCTGTCTTATACTTGCTTTGGATATCGTTGATTTTGTCAATGCATTACCCTATGTGTTGGAATCCATGATCGTACTATTTGATAAATTTGGTGTCTATAAATAAAGAGTTCTTCAAGATATTGGTACAAATTTAAGGTTTATTTGTATAGGTGGTTCTACTCTGTGGTTGAGTAAATGATTAATCGTAATTCTCTTCGGGTTTTTTGAGAATAATATAAGAGCATTCCATTTGTGCAATGTTCTAGCAGTTTAAATTGTAATTTTCTATCCGAAAAATTCATATTTTTTTAGAAGCGAGGTATGTTGGCATAAGAAATTATTTGATATATACCACATGTTTTCAAAGTTGGCCTTATAAAATGGCTTTACAAATAGACATTTGTACATCACAAGAATGAAAATTTGTACGCAAACGATCTCTAATTTTTAGCTGTTTAACTTATGCTAAAATTCAAAAACAAAATGATGACGCTTGAAATAAACAAGCAAGCATATAAAGATGAGGAATCAAAAAACTAGATTAACTCTTGTTTGAAGTTCAAAGTTAGATTACAATTTAGTTCAAACGTTTGAACTAAATTCAACTTTAGATCAACCAATTGTACCAGTATCGTTGCACCGAGTTCGCCTGAAATTCTTACTACCTCTACCGACAGAAGGGTAGAGCTATTCCAAAGAAACCAAATGTGCCATGAAACAAAGTTGCAAACCAAAGAGTTAACAACTCCAAAGAATATCTTTCATGCAAAAAATCCTCAACAAGAATGATAAAGGGATAGTTGAAAAACTGAGGAAAACCGACTACCCCATTTGCATCACATCAAATGACGCTTTGATTCCCTACGATCTAAAAATTGTATATCGGTATACAACTTATTTCCAACGCAACTTTCAAAAAAGAAACTCAACTACTACGGCTCTCAAGGTTTCACAGCAAGGCATACACCAAACTTTGGTGTCTTATCCAATGCCTTAGTGTCGAATTCACTGGATATAGTCACAAGTGATTTTCCAGCCAGTTCGTGCTGCAAAACGGCCCCCAGTGAGCCATGATTGTTAAGCTTCACTTTCACGAGCGACAGACTGTCAATTGCGTAAGACCCTCCGACTGATAATGTGTTCTCGTTTGTGGAGAATTTTCTTGCGATCTCACCCACACCAGCACTCCTCTTTGATTGATCCAAATAGTGTATGACTGATACCTTTATAGTGTCCCCTTTGTCACCCCTTAAAAATATTTATTTTATTTTATAATTCTAGTAAAAAATAAAACCAAAATAGGACAAGTGATGCGGTATATACTGTAGACTTACAGAATAATGGAGGCACAGGAATCTGGTTTTGTCACAGTTATGGCGGCGGTGTATTTTGTCAATTTACCGGAAGTTGTCTCGTAACCTGCCTCTGCACCCAATGCAAATGTGGGTGTACCGAGGGTGACTGAAAGATCGATTGGAGGGGTTTGGTTCAGACCAACAGCTGCACTTAGGGCTGCATGAGGGTGAAAGTATTGAAATTCCATCTGCAAAAAGAAAAAAAAAAAAAGAGGGGTGGGGGGGTTCAAGTTAGAGAAAGAGTAAGGCTAATTCTTTATTTATTTTTCTCATCAACTTATGTAGTTAAAACAATAAATTGACAGCGGGTACCTTGCCAGACTCATAATTTGGATATTTCAGTGTGGCGATGGTCTTTGACGAGGGAACGATATCAGTAATCGCTACAGTTGCTGAGATCTGCCAAAACGAAAGGAGGGATCAGTTAAATGAGTATTTACTTTTTTTTTTTTTTTTTTTTTACGAGGTTGGTACTTTTTCTACTCCATCAAAATTAGAAGGTGACTTTTACTTCGAATTGGTTCTTCCAATTGCGAAAATATAATTTATTCTTCAATCTTACTCTGGTTCTTCCAATTGTAATAATTTATTACAACGTAACTGTAAATGGAAAAGAAAAGGAGTTTCACATTAAAAAGGTTTGAGAATCTCACATTCGATTCCGTATCAACTTTGACGTCAAGAAAAGTATTCTTGTACACGTACTGAGCAGCCACATCACCAGATGAGTAGCCTCCTTTTTTCACTGTGGATGTTGTCAAGGCCTGCATTCAAAAGGTAAACGAGATTGATATGAATGCAACTTCAGATTCTACGTAAAACATTTAAGGAATTAAATGATGATGGTAAACAAAAAATAACGGTAAACAATCTAAGCAATTCATAAATGATAATTGGCCAGGGATGTCGTAAGTTAAGTTTGACAAAATCTGAGAGCTCGAGTACAATATTACGAGCAGGAGCTCAACGTGTCCATATTGAAAGGCTTCAGATATAGATCAAAAAAGAGTTCACTCCGAGTTTCAAGCTCAAATTCAATCTCGTTTAGTAAGAAAATGACACATCGAGATTTTGACTAAACAAATGAAAATTTTCCGTTTTCCTTTTGAAGAAATCATTTACACAAATTAGTTTGTCAAGATATTCTTTAGCAATAAGAAGGATATTAAACAAGAGAAAACATTGATAACGGTAACAAAAGTACATCATTGTTCAAACTACATCTACCAAAGTCCCATAGCCAAATTCTATTATAATTACAATAAACTAGATGATCATCATAATATAACTGTTCATAATTTCATTACAGATGAGAATGCGAACACGTCCCTATATTCAACCCAAATACGAGAAACAGTGGCCTCGTTAGACCTTATTCAACCACCATGAATAAATGAAATCACGAAACGAGTTCTTATTCAAAATTTAATAAATCGAGAACAAAATAAGTTCTTCCTACAATTAAAGGCACATTCAACATAAAAATGTTCAGCGTCAATCGGGAACAATAACATATCAACCAAACACTAGCGTATTCAAATTTTAAAATCGAGCATAGCAATATACATATCAATATCCAACTGCATCAATACTTTCCTAATTCCACCTTCCTCCGCCTACAGAGAATCTACTAAAACATATTGCATCTCAATTTTATCTCTCATTGATTTACCACAGGTAGCACATGATCAATGAACGCTGTAACCCTAAAAATAACGACCCAAGGACAAAATTACAAAATCAATGGAAAAATAAAATGCAAACGGATACAAGAAAAAAAGAAGGCATAAGCAGCGAATAAATAATCCACGATAAATACTACAATAAAATAAATAAATAAAAATTGTACCAGTCCAGATTCAGTAACGGAGGAGACGGATAATTTGTGATCGGAGAGATAATCTCTGGTCAGCAGATCTAAAAATAATAAAAAAAAAAAAAAATTTAAAAATCAAAAATCGATCAGAAATTCAAACCAGAAACACGAGATTGAAGAAATTTATGAATTGATGATTTGATCGGAGAATCTGAACCTTTGGCTTTCTTGCCAATATCTGAGAAGAGTCCCGGTCCTTTGCTCATTTTCTGCAGCTGATTCGTTTCTAAATTTGAGTGAGAGAGATTGAATTCGAGAAATTCTGTCAAATTAAAATGAAAGGGAAGAGTGTGTGTGTGTGTGTGTGTGTGGATTGAGGAAGAAGAAATGGAGGAAAACCGTCTTTTCGTGGTGAACACTGAAACGCAGGTTTGGGGGAAAATGGTAAATATTCGGAATTATGGTGGTGATTTAAAATCAGATTGTTGTGGACCGTTGATTTGAATGATCGTACGGTTGAGAGGCAGAAGGTGACGGTCGCTCCGTCACAGGCGTGACACTGTAGAATTTACTGGCTACGTATGTATGTATATATGTATGCAAGTAGTTTTCTAAATTTGCTGCTATTTCGAAATCGTTTTGCCCTTTCCTAATAAGTTATGTTTGTTAAAAGAAATTAAATGGAAATCTAATACTATAAATAAAAAATCTCTATCATTTGTTGATACTTCGGGGCTGTTCACAACGGCTCGATTTTTCAATTTTCTGTTCGGTTTTTTATTTTTTATTTTCTTTTTCGTCGCCTTATTTATTAGTGACAAAATATTTATACTCGAAAGACTAACAAGTAGCACTTTTCAAATTCATTTATTCAAATAATTTTCTTTCGACATCCGTAAACATGATTTCTTTCGATATCCTTATTGAGAAACGAAATATGCCTAAGGGCGGGGGGGGGGGGGGGGGGGTTGAATACATGCTTGACAAATATAGAATCGACTGACTACGTATGAAAGTTCGTTTTCAAAGTTTGCTACATATTTCAAAATCATTGGCGCTACCTAATATGTTTTGTTTGTAAGATTTTTTTTGCATAATTTGACTCATTCTCTTCAAACAAGAAAATCCATATCATCTTTCGATCTTTAGACGGTTTCTAACGGCTAGACTTTTTTATTTTTTTGTTCGACTTTCTTATTAATAGGGAAAATTACGGCCACCCCCTGAGTACGGAAAAAATCACTAGTGTTTGGATAATTACAATCATATTTCTCAACTTGAAAGGTTTTTTCCGTAATTTAAGTATATCTCAGGGGTGGCCGTAATTTGTATTTAGTAATAAATATTTAAACTAAAATACGAACAAATTAAACAACACTTATATATATATATATATATAATAATAATAATAATAATAATATTTCTCTTTATAACCCCCACTAAAAATTTGAACTTTTCATAGCTTATTATATTATAATACAGTTTTTTTTGTCTCTTCTAATTGGAACGTGAAAACGTGAACTAACTCACGTCTCTATGATTATTGATTAGATCATAAAATAATATTGACTTCATAATTAGGTTTTGACATCTTCCAAAATAAACAGCTGATCACACGATTAAATAATTTTAATTATCTTCCCTAAAATAATAATAATTTAAATTATCTGCTAAAGTATATGCTAGTGGGCTTGGTTCGTACGAGGTTTGCTGAGTTTTTACAACCTTTGTGTCACGTTAATTTAGGCTTCACATCTAATGGGCTTCTTAGTCCATATCAGAATAAAATGACGTCATGGTTATTTAAAATACATTATTTAATGAGTTAAATTGCAATTTTTAGTTGTAACTATTGGTATTTAAAAATTATTTGGATGTGTTCAATAATTGTGATTTAGTTCATGGTAATAGTTTTTGTTATAATCTTATATATAAAAGAAAGAAAAGCTGGGCAACCCTAAAAAACCCTAATGGTATTTCTGTAATTATTTATTTTTAATATTTTTTCTCTACTAATTTATAGCTATAAGTTTTAACAATTATTAAAATTAAAACTAACCCGTGAAGAATCATACCTTATTGCTACTTATGTAATTATTTATTTTTAATATTTTTTCTGTACTAATTTTTTAACTATAATTTTCTACAATTATTGATATCCTATTTTTCATCAATATATCTCAAATCTTAAAAAGATTACTACATTATTAAATTTTACTATATTACTGTACTATATTTTCTTATTATGTATTAAATTGGTTTTTTTTCTTTCACTATTTAAATAATACTCCGTGCATCGCACGGGGAAAAAATGCTAGTTATTATTATTAAGAACATATGTTAAGATTGTATTTATACCTAGAACTATTTTTTGATATATAAAACATATTTATGTATAGAATTCCAAACCAACAAAAAAAATTCAAAGCATAACATTTACATTACAAATAGGAGAGTGTAAATGAGTCGAGCTCGCCAGTTTTTTCGAGCTCAAGCTCAAGCTCGTCGAGCTTTCATTTAATAAACTCGAACTCAAGTCAAAATTCGAGATTGAGCTCGAGATTTTATTGAGTCGGCTTAGCTCATTTTAATTCCTAACTACAATTGTTACTTTCAAACTCAATGTTTTCCCACAGTACATCTTTGTCCAATCACTCTCTATGCTTGACAAAACATTGGTCAACAGGCTTGGGCCAACAATATTTTAAAATAGTTAAGAAGATTATAGGCCAAATTTCAACCACCTCCTTGAAATAAAGTGTAATTATAAAAAAGTCCCTACTTTCTGAAAAATTACATCCAGCCTTTTGAAGATTGTAAATTTCTTACATCCACCTCCCTTTGAAGGGGTGTCAATGTAAAAAATCTATAAATTTCAGAGGTAGACGTAATTATAGAAAAACGAGGGATTTGTTCATCAATAGACTTCAGATCAGGGGTTCCGTTGTAATTAGCCCAAATTTTATGTACCCATTATATATACAAAGACCAAGGTTCAAAAAGTTTAGCATGGTGGGCCCGGTATAGGAACTCGGCCCGCCCTTTTAAAATAGATTCAAAAGAAGACAACAACCTTAAAAAAAGAAACTATATATCTAAGAAATGTATTAATTAATGTTTGTCCGGTTTAAAAAAAATTCTCACACCTTTTTCAAAATAAAAATATGTTTATTGAGGGTTTGCAATTTGACTATAAAATATATTTTTTTTTCTTTCAAAAGTCCTTCTTTAATAATCGTGTCCTCGTTAAAGAACAAACAAACAACACTTAATCTATCAAATTCTTCTTCGAATTCAATAACTACAACGATCAATATCATCTCATTCTTATTCTTTCTCGTAAATGAGTTTATGTTTGTTAACCTTATTAAAAAAAAAAAATCAAGACCATTTCAAAAGTTCAATCCTTCAAATATGATTTCACTGTTACAGTGAGAAAATAAAAGAGTCATTTTATTTTATAAATTCTTATTACATAATTTGACTGCTACCGTTTATTGTGCATAATCTCAAATCATAAACAAACATTACTTTTATTCTCAAATTATTATCTCAAAGTATTTCTTCAAAATAAAATAATAATAACTATCAAAATCATTCAAAAAATTACTTTCATTTCTTAAATTATTCTTGTAAGAATCTTTATTTTCAAAAAAGAAATAGAAAAATAAATCCCAAAGTACTTTCATAGTTTCACCCATCCCATTCGCACCCCACGCGTATGGAACGCGTAAACGACGACCAATAAAAGTCTATTCCCCCACTAGACAATTGACTTAGTCAAAAAAATCACCTTTAATAATTAATACTGTTAATTAACATAATCTAAATTTAATTAGTATTTATGATTAATCATTTTCCCTTTCCCATTACCTTAAATTTCTCATTATTTTAATGTCAATTTATAGCTTTACGCGCTCAACAACCAATTGAAACTCAGACGACAAAATCGGAAAGAAGAATCTCTCATAATTCATAATTCATAAATCATAATAATTATAATATAATATAATATATAAAAAATGTAAATATTTTCTTAATCGTCACTTTCTAGGTAGGTTGACTTCTTCTTCGACGAAGCTTCAATTTCCATTGTTAATTGTTGCAAGTTGCGCAGCACTTTCTCTCTCTACATTTTTTCAATGGCTGCCTATATTACGAGTTGAAACGCAACGACTGGTTTCACAGAAAGGGGAAAAAAGGAATTAATTTTAATTTACAGACGAAAAGATAGGATTTTTTGATTTTGAATTTAGGGCGGGGAAATAATGGAGAATTTATTGAGTGAAAATTGGAATTTCGAGTCGAAACATGCGACGGCGGAGGCGTTGCAGCGGTGGCGCGATCGGTGTTCGGTGGTGAAAAACCCCAAGCGCCGCTTCAGATTCACCGCCAATATCCCCAAGCGCAACGAGGCTTCTGAAATGCGCAAAACCAATAAGGTTTTTCTTTTCGCCCCCGTATTTTTTTTATTTACAAAATTGAGAATTATAGTATTAAATTATTAATTAAGAGAAAATGGAAAAGGGCAAGAATGTCTTAAAATAAATCTAGAATGGAAGTGACAAACATATGTTTTCACATCAAAATAAATCGGTACACTAGAATCTCGATAAGTTAATATAATAATTTCTCTTGGTCCCGACTTGGTGAAAACATGTTAAATTATTAACTCGATAATTTAATACTTCGCTAAATTAATAGAATTTCCATTTCCATAGTTCCGACTGTAGTAATTTGTAGAGGTTTAACTGTAGAGTATAACCTCGATAAATTAATACTCGACCTCGCTTAGATAATAATTAGCTTTTGGTCCCAACTCGGTCACATATTATTTTATTAGTTGGATAATTTAATATTTCGCTAAATTAACAGAAATTTGTTAATCTCAATTGAATTAATTTACAGAGTTTTACCTGTATTACGTAATTGAAATTGTAATTGTATTTTTTTTACCATCATTGTGCTAAAATTCTAGTATTAGTAATATTTTTAAATAAAATCTAATTTTTTAGCAATTTAAAAAGATAAATTTTAGCTATTGTTTTGATAATGTGGCTAACAATAATATATTGTATGGGGACAAAATTTTCAGGAGAAATTGAGAATTGCAGTTCTTGTATCCAAAGCTGCAATTCACTTTGTAAAAGGTAAAATTTTGTTTGATTTTTATTAATTTTATTATTTTTCCAATCTTTTATGCCGATTCTTTTCCAAAATATTTATATTTCAGGTGTGCACCTAACCGATTATAGTGTTCCCAAAGAAGTCGAAGCTGCCGGTTTCCAAATATGCGCCGACGAGCTAGCTTCCATCGCCGAAGGGCACGACGTAAAAAAGCTAAAAACCCACGGTGGGGCCCACGGCATTGCCGCCAAGCTCGCCACGAGCCCCACCACCGGCCTCCCCACCGGAGCCGACGCCCTAAACCGCCGCCAGCAAATCTACGGCATCAACAAATTCGAAGAGGTCCAATCCCGCAGCTTCTGGCTCTTCGTCTACGAAGCGCTCCATGACATGACTCTCATGATCCTCGCCGTGTGCGCCTTCTTCTCTCTCATAGTTGGCATTGCCACCGAGGGTTGGCCCAGTGGGGCCCACGACGGCCTCGGAATCGTGGCCAGCATTCTCCTCGTCGTTTTCGTCACTGCAACTAGCGATTACCGACAGTCGTTGCAATTCAAGGATTTGGACAAGGAGAAGAAGAAGATCTCGATCCAAGTGACGAGGAACGGCTACCGACAGAAGCTCTCAATCTACGAGCTCCTGCCGGGTGATATCGTGCACCTCGCCATAGGCGATCAAGTCCCTGCGGACGGTTTATTCCTCGAGGGGTTCTCCGTCTTGATCGACGAGTCAAGCCTGACGGGCGAGAGCGAGCCCGTTATAATTAGCGATGAGAATCCGTTTCTACTCTCCGGTACGAAAGTGCAAGACGGTTCTTGCAAGATGCTCGTCACTAATGTCGGCATGCGGACGCAGTGGGGGAAGTTGATGGCGACGCTCACGGAAGGAGGCGACGACGAAACCCCGTTGCAGGTTAAACTCAACGGAGTTGCGACGGTTATTGGGAAAATCGGACTCTTCTTCGCCATAGTGACTTTCGCGGTCTTGGTCCAAAAAATCTTCATTAGGAAATTGCAAGACGGTACGACCTTAATTTGGTCAGGCGACGACGCGCTCGAATTGCTCGAATATTTCGCAGTCGCCGTCACTATTGTGGTCGTCGCGGTGCCCGAAGGGCTCCCTCTAGCCGTCACATTGAGCTTGGCCTTCGCCATGAAGAAGATGATGAACGACAAAGCACTAGTCCGCCACCTGGCGGCGTGCGAGACGATGGGGTCCGCCACGAGCATATGCAGCGACAAGACCGGGACCCTGACGACAAACCACATGACGGTCGTGAAGTCGTGCATCGGCATGACCGTGAGCGATGTGGTCCCGGGCCAGCAGCAGCAGCTGCCCGGGCCCGCGGTGGAGGTCCTCCTCCAATCGATCTTCAACAACACCGCCGGAGAGGTGGTGGTCAACGAGGAAGGTAAGCGCGAGATTTTGGGGACCCCCACCGAGACCGCCATACTCGAATTCGGCCTCTCGCTCGGAGGTGATTTCCACATGGAGAGAAACACGTGTAAGCTCGTGAAAATCGAGCCGTTTAATTCGACTAAAAAGCGAATGGGGGTCGTTTTGGAGCTTCCTGATCAAGGGGGTCTACGGGCCCATACGAAGGGGGCATCAGAAATAGTACTGGCGGCATGCGACAAGGCGATCGATTCGAACGGTGAAGTGGTGCCGCTCGACGACGCGTCGCGGGATTATTTGACGGAGACTATCGACCAGTTTGCCAACGAGGCGCTACGGACGCTATGCCTTGCTTACACGGATCTGGAAAACGGGGTTTCTGCTGACGAGGCGATTCCCTCTTCCGGATTTACATGTATCGGAATTGTGGGAATCAAAGATCCCGTCCGCCCGGGTGTTAGAGAATCCGTTGCACTTTGCCGTTCGGCTGGAGTAACTGTACGGATGGTAACTGGAGACAACATCAACACTGCGAAAGCCATTGCTAGAGAATGTGGGATACTTACTGATGACGGTATTGCTATTGAGGGCCCCGTTTTCCGTGAGATGAGCTTGGAGCAATTACAAGAAGTGATTCCCAAGATTCAGGTGATTAATTAGCTTCGCGTATTTCTCTGTATTATATTAATTTTTTTTTTTAAATTTAATTTTGTTACTGATATCGATTATTTCTCGCAGGTGATGGCTCGTTCGTCGCCTTTGGACAAGCATACATTAGTGAAGCATTTGAGGACAACTTTTAATGAAGTTGTTGCTGTAACTGGCGACGGAACAAACGATGCTCCCGCACTACACGAAGCGGATATCGGACTTGCTATGGGCATCGCTGGAACCGAGGTGATTTTTTATATTAATTTTATAATTAAATATAAAGTAGCATCATTTGTTTTTTATTTATTTATTTATTTGAATTTTAGGTTGCGAAAGAGAGCGCTGATGTCATAATTCTGGACGACAATTTCTCGACCATCGTGACCGTGGCCAAGTGGGGCCGTTCGGTGTACGTGAACATTCAAAAGTTTGTGCAGTTCCAGCTGACTGTTAATATCGTTGCGTTGGTCGTGAACTTCTCTTCGGCTTGTTTAACCGGTAATAAAGAAAAACTTATTTTTAGAATTATATATTCCAATCATATAAAAAAAGTTTATTCTTAATTTTTCGAATGAAATGTTAATTTTCAGGAAGTGCTCCCCTAACGGCGGTTCAGCTTCTGTGGGTGAACATGATTATGGATACACTAGGCGCGCTCGCACTAGCTACCGAGCCGCCAAATGAGGCACTAATGACGAAAACGCCCGTCGGAAGAAAGGGTAATTTCATAAGTGCTGTCATGTGGAGAAACATCCTAGGCCAGTCGTTGTATCAGTTCTTCGTGATATGGTTTCTTCAAGCCTACGGAGAATCGGTTTTCAAACTTAACGGAAGCTCGAATTCCGGATTGATCCTAAATACGATTATTTTCAACACTTTTGTCTTTTGCCAGGTAAATTTATTTTCTGTTTTTATTTTTAATTTTTTTAATTTTTGCTCCATATTTTTTATCTTGAATTTATTTTAAAAATTTATTTATTTGGGCAGCTGTTCAATGAGGTGAACTCGAGGGACATGGAGAAAATAAACGTGCTCGAGGGCATTTTGGGAAATAATGTTTTCGTGACGGTTCTTGGCTCGACTGTAGTTTTTCAGATCGTGATTATTGAATACCTCGGGACTTTTGCGAATACGATTCCTCTGACTTTAGTGCAGTGGTTTGTGTGCGTTTTTATCGGGTTTTTGAGCATGCCGATTGCTGCGGGAGTGAAGAAGTATATTCCTATGGATAGTTGAAGACATAACACAAATTAATGCAACTGTGACAATAATTTTATTGGATTTAATTGTAAGAAATTCTTGATTTCATTGGCTTCTTAGGTATTTAATTAATAATTAATCATCTGTTATTAGTGTAGGATTTTTACTTCTTTTATTTATGTATAGTTGATTTATTTCACTGATTGTTGTTAATTTGTTTATGACTGCTGCAAACAGAAAAGTTGACTGGAATTTAATCATCTGTTACTCTCGATTTCTGGCGATTTCGACTCGAAAATTTCCGACTTTGGCTCAATATTTATTTTTGTTCAATCGGCCTTATTCTTCGCATGTTATTATTAGATTGTGTATCTTTAATTATGGGTGAAAATCGGCACGTAATTTCTAAAATTCACTTATTTATATTCATAATATTCAACTTTAAAACCTTTTTGTTATTTAAATTTTTAAAATTCCAATTTCTTATTTTTTCGAAAAAAGGTTTGAGATTTGGATTTTCGATTCAAATTCAATTTCTAAATAATTCTTAATATTCAAATTAATTTTTTTTCATCTAAGTTGTTTTTAGGCAATTACGGCCACCCCTTAAGTTATGGTCAAATTATAAAAAAACCCTCCGGTTTGGGTAATTATAGCCACTCCTCAGCTATGTAAATTATACCTCTAGAAGTAAACTTAGGGATGTTAAATAGGTAAAACCGAACTGAATATACGATTTGGTTCGGTAAATAACCGAATTACATAAATTTGATGTAAAAATATTTAAAATGAGAGGGGTGGCCGTAATTTGTCCGATTTTCCAAATTCCAATTTCGATTTTCCGGATTTTGGAACAAAATTGGAACAAAAATGGAATTAGTTTTTCAGATCGATACGATTTTCGATTTTCGTGCCTACTCCTCACCAAAACCAATGATTAAAAGCTTCCTGAACTATAACTAACCTCTGCTTATTAAAACTAAAAAAACTCTTCAATGTTTCTGAATTTTTTTTACTCAATACCCATTTATTTAATTTTTAAATTAATTTAAAAGCAAACAACTGCAGCCAAACAAGAATTGAAAATTCTTGTACTATAACATATCTTGGTATTTTATACATAATTACTGGACCACAACTTAAAAATTAAAAAACCAGCTGCACACTGCAGAATGAGACCATGGTTATTTAATGTAAACCTCAGTACAAGTTTACAGACAACCATGTGATCAAAAATTTCACCATGAATCAAACCAAACAAGGACCATTTGATAAATTATATACAGTCAGAGGGCTAAAAATCAAATCTTTATTTTTTTTCTTCAAAAAAAATTCATCCCCTATTGTTATAAATTTGTATAGTGTAATAATCAAACCATGATTTAATTTTGATTTGAACAGTAAATTCCTAAGCAGAATGATTATATTGGGCTTTATGACAACAAAGACAGCACATTGTAACACCAAACAAAGACAATATTGTTCTAATTAACATGCTTTTTTCAATGGCCCCCAAAAAATTGCAATAATAATAAATAATAATAAATAAATAAAAGAAAAAGAAAATAATAAAAATAAATAAATAAATAAAAACCAACCAAACACTACTAAAAAAAAAAAATTGGCAATCCCACATCCAACTGGCTATTGTACTTTAGTCAACTTATTATTCATCACTTGTAAGCTAAAGATTTACTTTTTTTTTTCGGGTTTTCTTGATTATACGCAAATTCGTCATTTTGTCGTAAGGGCTAAAAAATATCATACCATATGTTGGTATTTAACTCTAGTTATAGCAAAAAGAATCCAATTTTACGCAGATTAATATTCTGATATATATTCTACGAGGGACTGTCTTGATCACCATCGTCAAAATCGAGTCTTCTTTTGGTACCAACTCTCGATGCATTTGTCGACTCATCGATTTGCGACGAATTGGGAGGAATAGCCGCAGATTCTGGGGTTTTCAGCGTCAACATTTCTTGAAGTAAACGATAAAACGAAGAAGTATGCTCCTATTCGAACGAGGGAAAAAAAACGTTTAAATTTTACGAGTCACTCCATATCAAATGAGGTAAAGATAAATTAAAAACAAAATAAGATAAAAAAACTCACTTTCTCCAAAGATGGAACTAAATCGATCTTAGAATCCAATTCCGTTTTCGTTAATTGAAAATTATAAGCTGCTAAAACCGATGCTGCTGCAATAGTAGATGATTGATGTTCCACTAGATTTATCTCTGCGCGCAAATTAAACAAGTTCATCAAATACTTAAAAAAGCAATCTTTAAAAAACTTAAAAAAAAAAAAACCGGAAAATTAATTACCTCCGATTATGGTGAAAATAACCTCAGCAGCTTCGATCACGAGTTCTCGACGCCTAGTTTCTTCGTCGCAGAATTTAGTGACGAAGTAGTTGAGATAAGCGAACGGGGTGACGGAATTCATTTTCCATTCCAATGTATGAAGGACCATTAATTCCATTTTCTGAATCGTATTTCCTTGAAAATTATATCCCTCTACATGATACCGAGTTACCGGCATTGCTCGAATTTCCTCCATTTTTGCAGCCAGAGATAAACAAGCCACCGATAATAATTTAATATTCCACAATTGCCCTTCCTATAATATATCGAAAAATAATCAAGAAAATGTCGTAGTTAAATTCAAAACCAACACACCAAAAATATACTTACAGAAATCCATCTTCGTGCTAGAAACCGATCGATATAAATCAACGAGAGGTAAGCAGTACGGTATTGATATCTGAAGATGGCCTTTGTCTGCAAACAAGAAAATTTCAAATTTCCAAAAAAATAAAATAAATTACTTTTATTTTTTTATTTTTTGAGAAAATTACAGACATCTATAATCCATTTGATGGCGTCGGAACGGGCGACTTTAAGCCACCTTCTTTGATTCCATCGAAACGCGATTTCTCGTTTGATGGGCCCATATCTACAAGCCCATAGAGGCACACAAACCAAGCCCAAATCGACTAAAGATAATAGTACAAGCCCAAGTCGGCTAAGGCCTAAACTGGCATGATCTAAACAGTTAGGCCCAAGTTGACCCATATTAAGTGGCTTAGGCCCATGAGAATATATATCTCCATATAAATACCCGGAAACCTCACAATTAAAGGGACGCAATTCATAACTCCCTAGCAGTCTCAAGAATTCTCTGAATTCTTCTATCATACAAAGCTGACTTGAGCGTCGGAGGGTTTTCGCCGGGACCAATCCCGGCGCCCTAACGACTTTTTGTGATGCAGGTAGTGCCCACGCGAGGAATCAAGAAGTGCGATGGAGGAATTGCAAACCGTGACGTGGAATCGTACCACATCATTTTGGCGCCGTCTGTGGGAAACACTACCTAATCATTGAGAATGAAGTTCCACTCATGAAGAACAGATGACGTTGGCAATGGCAGAAGAGAAAAAGAAGTATCCCTTCAAAATACAACTTGGAAGTTGAACACTCCATAAAAGTCGATAGAGAGATTATAGGCTCAACCTGAAAGTCAGTGTCGACATCAAGCTCAGTCCTGAAAAGGTCAATGGTCCCTCCGGAACAAGCGTTAACTCAAATTTGTGGAAATTCATTGATCACATTGACAAGTCCTCCAATGGCACGCCCCTTCGCCGCCACCGGCTCCTCATTGAACAAGTGTTTTATGCACTGCAGCCATTCAACAATTTGCCATCTGTTTGTAGGTTGACACTTTTGAGTTATCATTACTGAAGTCGCCGGCATCCACAAAGCAGCTGACGTCCAAGCCGACACTATGCACTATAGCTACCAGCCGATGTAGCCTGAAAATGTCACCTTAGAACCGAGAAATTTGTGGAGTCCCTTTGATGCATGCACTCTAGCCCTTGTTGGCTCCTCATAGAGCAATTTCTTTATGTACTACAGTCATTCTATAATTTATCAGCTCTTTGCAGGTTGAAATCTATTGAGTTGTCATTACTGAAGTTGTGACATTCACAAAGTACCCGCCGTCCAAGCCGGCATTATGCACCATACCTACCAGCCGATGTGGCCCGAAAATGACACCTTAGAACCGGCCATTTGTGAAAGTTTCTATTGAGTAACCTTTTTATGAACTGCTACCATTCTATAGTTTATTAGCTCTTTGCAGGTTAACATCTTTTGACTTGTCATTACTCAAAACGCGATGCACAAAGAAACCTCCGTCCAAGCTGGCACTTTGAACCGTTTCTACCCGCTAGTGCGGCCTAAAAACGCCACCTTGGAATATCAGCATCAATGGCGGCATTTTTTGAGTAGTCGTCTCCCGATGCGGTATCGTTTGAACTATCGTCACCCAACCTTGGAATCAGCCGTTTTACGAGCCACCACCTCGCGAAGCACCATCTCGAAATTATGATATATGGTTACATCTCTTTGCAGGTTGACACCTTTTCAAATGTCATCACCAATGGCGGCATTTTTTGAGTTGTCATCTCCCTATGCGGTATCGTTTGAACTGCCGTCATCCAACCTTCAAATTCGCCATTTCACGAGCCACTACCTCGCGAAGCACCATCTCGAAATTGTGATATATGATTACATCTCTATGCAGGTTGACACCTTTTGAAATTTTATCACCATTGGCAACATTTTTTGAGTTGTCCTCTCCCCATGCGGTATCGTTTGAATTGTCATCACCCAACCTTGGAAGCAGCCGTTTTACGAGCAACCACCTCATGAAGCACCATCTTGAAATTATGATATATGGTTACATTTCTTTGCAGGTTAACACCTTTCGAAATGTCATCACCCATGGCGGCATTTTTTAATTTTTCATCTCCCCATGTGGTATTGTTTGAACTGTCGCCACCCAAGCTGGTACTTTTTGAATCATCTTCATCCAACACCCATCATCACCCAAGATGACATCTTTTAAACAACCGTCACCCAAGGTGGAAAATTTTTAATTATCATACCCAAGGCGGCATCCTTTGAGTTGTCATTATTCAAGATCCGACGAAAAATCGACAAGCCTTGTATCTGCATCCACAAACCGCCACTATGTGAAGACAAAAAGCCATTACCTTCCACTTTGCAGTATCCGTCCAAGATGGCACCTTGTGGGCGAAACAAATAACGTCACGAAACTCACCAACTCATAAATAATCATATTGCAGGTTGCATCCCCCAAATTCGCCACCTCGCAATTGACAACTTCCATACAAGTCGACGTCTATGGTTACCACAGCTAGTCTTTTCAAAACGGCATACCTTAAGCGCTCTCATTCTAAGACGTCATCTCTAATTAGTTGTCATCTTCAAAGATAGTATGACCATGTCCTTCCAAGACGACACATCTTGAGCCGTCTTGCCGCTGATTGGCTTGCAAGCTGCCACCCAAAAAGTTATTACCTCTAATTAATTGTCTTATTTCAGGTTGTCCCCTTCCAAGACGACACCCTTGATTTGTCTCATTCCAAGTCGGTACACTCTAAGCTAGCAACTCGCGGTCTGTCCTCTGGTGGCTTAGTTAAGAACTTGAAAAACTTTGAGATGGCATCCTATAGTCCATATCTAATTGGCTCGATTAAAGACCTTGTACACCCAATCTTATGTTTTTTCGTTGATAACTTGGTACCCAAACATGTGTTTTTTATGCAGGAAATTCCTCGTGAACATGTGATTTTTATGGAGGAAACTCTTCGTTTCTCCCGATTTAATATGATTGTCGAGGGATTATTTTTATTCTCGGATATTTATTTCAGGTTCGAGGATTATCTTGAGGTCTTGACTGTTAATACAGGAATGCACCACGCTCTATTACTACTTGTCATTCCGGGGCAACACCATCATTCACAATTTTACGAATTGCTATTAGACACACGACTCTTGCAGAGCTCTATATAATCCGTTTAACATCAATCATTATATCACGAATTGTGCACAGACACACGACTCCTCCAGATTTGCCAACTTGAAAATGAAGTGTGTCACGAGTTGGCAAGCCATCAATCGCCACTTGATTAATTGTTGAGCCGCCCACGACATTATGAGCAGCCTACTTGCCAATGGCAAGACAAGCCATCAAATTTCACTTCTACTAATTATTGATCTGCCAACTTGGCGATGGCATGTCAATCGGCTGTCATTTCCACTAATCATTGAGCCGACACGACCTCACGATGCCTACTTGTTAATGATAGCGCAAGCTGCCAACTGTCACTATAAATTTTTGAGTTGACCACGGTCTCACTTGTTATTTATTTGCCAATGGCATGCAACCGTCATTTCTACTAATCGTTGAGCAACTCACCGTCTCATGAGCTACCAATTTGTCAACGGCATCGCGAAATGCCCTACAACTATTTTCATCAATCGCCAAGTTGCTTCCACTACGAGCTGTCAAATCGACTAACTAAATCACAAATGTCCCTAACATGACTACACACACTAACTACTCTCCATCAATTCTCGCTACCCGAGATTCGATTGAGAGTGGGGGGCTTATGATGGGCCCATATCTACAAGCCCATAGAGGCACACAAACCAAGCCCAAATCGACTAAAGATAATAGTACAAGCCCAAGTCGGCTAAGGCCTAAACTGGCATGATCTAAACAGTTAGGCCCAAGTTGACCCATATTAAGTGGCTTAGGCCCATGAGAATATATATCTCCATATAAATACCCGGAAACCTCACAATTAAAGGGACGCAATTCATAACTCCCTAGCAGTCTCAAGAATTCTCTGAATTCTTCTATCATACAAAGCTGACTTGAGCGTCGGAGGGTTTTCGCCGGGACCAATCCCGGCGCCCTAACGACTTTTTGTGATGCAGGTAGTGCCCACGCGAGGAATCAAGAAGTGCGATGGAGGAATTGCAAACCGTGACGTGGAATCGTACCACATCATCGTTGAAGAGGCATTTCGACAAACACGTTGTCTGCATCGGAAACTGAACAGTACTGCAAATCTTCATCTTTTTCTTCGCTGTGTTCGTTCAAAGTTGATGCATCTTCTTCACAGAAAAGATTCGGAGATGCAGTTTCAGATTCCATTTTTTCTATTTAATTTTTTTTTCTGCAAGAATCTTGGGAGAAAAATACGGAAAAGGAAAATTCAGTAGTCAAATGAAGGTTTTCTCTAACGGAGAAGAGATTCGAGAAAATCTTGATTTTTGCGCGAAAGTGTGAGAAGTTGCGGTTTTGCTGCCGCCAAATTTAACGGATGGGATATAGGGAATGTTTTTTTTATTTTAATTTTTTTTGTTTTTTTTTTTTTAATATTTCGTGATTTTGTTTTTGAGTTTTGGTTTCCTATT
This sequence comes from Erythranthe guttata, assembly GCF_056151865.1. Taxonomy (NCBI): domain Eukaryota; kingdom Viridiplantae; phylum Streptophyta; class Magnoliopsida; order Lamiales; family Phrymaceae; genus Erythranthe; species Erythranthe guttata. The sequence continues at coordinate 1,549,355 of NC_142544.1, read as the reverse complement.
AATATAATAATATTATAAGAAAACATTTAAAGTGTATCTCACTTTTTTGAGTTTACGTATCTACGGTGTACATATGAATGACATGTTACATTGATGCCACGTGGCCATCTAATATTATTCTCATAAAAAAAATCGGTAATTCTCTAGATTAATGAATTATATAATTCTTGTAATATGATTTTTTATTTATTTATAAATATTTAGCAAATCTTTTCCATAAATATTATATACTTAGTCAATGTTTAAGAATGTTCGATACTTTAATTTATCCTTGTATGTCAAGTTTACTTGATGTATGTTTTGATATACGTCATGTGAAATACAACGAGTATATCATTATTATTTGTTCAGCGTACATCTATTTTAGAGTGTATAAATAAATAATAAATCGCAATATTTCATCAAATATAACATATACTAAAATCCGTAAAGTACAATATGAAGTACACATATTACACTAATGTAATATAAAAGCATATCCTAGTATTTTAAATTAATTTTGCTGTTAGATTAGTATGGACAAAAACTAAATCCAAATGACTAAATGAAGCAATTAAAGTCAAATCCAACTTAAATATTTAGTTTAATTGATGATATCATTTTAGATTCTTGGTAAAATTTTATTGAAAATTGGAATATTCTATGCAAACCAACTTATAAGCTACAAGTGATGAACTAATAAAGGCAGGAAACAATTGGGGTGTTCGCATCGCAATAAATGGTCTAACGGTTAGAGCAAGTGAACTTGTATCAATTGATCAAAGTTTGAAGTGCTGCCAACGGTTACTAGGTCGAGTTTGTCACATATGATTAACCTAATGTGATGTTATATATCTCATTTATTTTGCGAACTATTATACGAGAGTGCCAATTGCCGATTAATTTCTCAAAAGACTTTTATTTACTATGCAGAAAGAATAGTATTTTCAATATATAAATAAATAAATAAATTGGAGGCGTCCCAATTCATGGAGTAAATTACGAAAACTCTTTGAATTGAGGCTAAATAGTGAAAAATACCCATACATATACCTAATTATCAAAAAAACCCTGATGTTTGTTTCCGTCTTACGCCATTCTCCTTAAAGTGTGACGTTTCACGGATTATTTTGTTTATGCCAGGGAATAGACTTCTTTCCACAATATCAGATATGTTCTTTTATTTCTCACCTATTTAACAGAAAGTATGATAGACTGGACACATTTTCTGTCAGGGCCGGTCCTAGGGTTTAGGGGGCCCTAGACGAAGTAAAAATCGGGGCCCGTTTTTATATATATAAAAGTTCGAATTTCCTTATGTGCAGTTGTAAGTCTTAATATTAAGCCATTTTCATAAAAGAAGTAATTGGGTTTACAAGAAAGTGAGATAAGAAAAAAGAAAAAAAAAAAAAAAAAAAGGAAAAACCAAAACTTCTCATAATTTTTTTTGATATTTTCTATATATACGTACATATATTTTACATATATCTATCTAAATATTGCCATGTGGGGCCCTTGAGTTAATCTTATTTTATAAGATTTGTACATTCTTTTATATATATAAAAAAAATTATCTCATATATTATAACAATTTTTTTCTTGTGGGGCCCTCCAAAAATTGGGGGCCCAAAGCCATGGCTTCCGTGGCTTCTGCCCAGGGCCGGCACTGTTTTCTGTTAAAAAACTCGACCAACAGTTAATCAGAGGGGGAATTTTGATTACTATAGATAGGTGGGAACGTTTTTCGTTATTCAGCCTAAGTTCAGGGGGTTTCGTAATTTATCCAATTTATATCATATTTATAAATTGATTTTTAATAAGAAAATATGATTGGTGGTGAACAAGGGAGCGGTTCACGTGTGCCAGAAACATGGACCACGATGAACTGGGAATATCATAATTCATAACCAAGACGCTCCTCCATTCTCAATTAAATTCCCACACGTTCATCTTTTTTTTATTTATTTATTAATTATAATTATAATTACAATAATAATTATTATTTTTATTATTATTATTTGCCAGCCCTAACTTGTACCCACAAATCAATCACAACATTCATAAATATTGTCACGCAACAAGGAAGTTTGTTATTATTATTATTTGTGTCATACTATCATCTTTTTATTTTTATTTTTCCTCAATGGGATTATATTTATATAAATTACTTTAAAAAAAATTGTTATCGATCTTTTAGTATCGTCGGCTCACTGCGGAATTGTTTATGCATATTTGGCCCTCGTAAATACGAAATTCTGGCTCTGCCATTGCTCGATTTGATTTGTTTCGATTTACATAGGAGGATAATCTCTTCTTAAAACTAATTATCTTATAAATTGTTTTGATTGTTGAATTAAATAATGGTTAATTTCTTCCCTACTTGAGCCTTTTTTATTTTTTATTTTTTTGGGGGTTGGTTGGGATTTGATTCATCATGTTGTCTTAAGAGGGTGTTTGGCTAAGCTTATTTTAAACAACTGATAAGCTCTTACGTCTGATAAGATGTTTTAAGAGCTGATAAGCTGTTACATCTTATTTTTAGGATTATTTTTTAGAGTGTTTGGATAATGAGCTTATTTTCTATTTTTACTCATTAAAAGATCTTAAATAAAAAGATGGGGTAGAGGTACTTATTTAAAAAGATCTTATTTGCTCTCCAACAGCTTATTTTAAAAAAAATTAAGATTTTTTTCTAAAAATTTACCAAACACTTTGGAAGATCTTATAAGCTCTAAAACATCTTATAAGCTCCTTTTAACATCTTATAAGCTTAGCCAAACACCCTCTAAGTCTTTGATCGATTCACAAAATGTCTAGCTTTTTTGTGACCTCCACATTTGATTTAATGCATTCTAATTAATTGTTTGTGATATAATTCTTAAAAAAAAAATAACAGAAAGCGTACTAGGACGGGGAATGGATTTGAGTTAGGAGTGAAAATCAGATGAAATTGATCAAAAATAGTTTTTTTTGGATAATCTACAATTTTTTTGGAAGTTGATTTTTTGTCCCAAAAGAAATGAAATGCAAAAATCCATTCCGATTTCGGAATCTGCGGAATTTAAAAAATTCAAAAATTGCATTAATTTATAATTTTTTCAAATTCGGATATAATAGGAGTTTTCACAATTTTTTCTATTTTTTCTCTTCGATATTTTGTAGGAAAATACAAGAATATCCAAGAGAGAGTCCGACAAAACGCAATAAATAGAAACACATGTATGAAAAACAAATTGAAACATTCCAATCTCATTTCAAATAAATTCGGTAAAATCGAAAATGAAAAATATAGCTCCAAATTCAGATATTATCGGATCGGAATTGGCGGAATTTGAAAATTTCCGATTTTCCACCCCAATTTGAGTGCAATCAAATTCAATGAGCTAATATTAAAGCAATCCATATAATCCACCACATTATACTGATTACTGACTGCTTTGCCTGATTCATTTTTTTTTAATTATTATTATTTTCTGTTTAATTTGTTTTGGGCCAGACTTTAGATTTCTGGACCAAAAGAAAAATGAATAAAAACATTTCATATATTTCTTCTTCGTTTTCTGGCTCGAAATTTCTTCAGTCTGATTTGAAGGCCAGATTTCCGCCTTTTGTTCAAATCGATTCACGAAAATAATCTAGAGAGAGAAAGTAATCAACAGGATGGGAGGAGGAATGGAGATGCGGAAGAACCATTGGATCGAGGAATGGGCAACGGCTAGAGAGAATCTGGAGCACCATTTCCGATGGACCCGCCGCAACCTTGCCCTCGCCGGAATATTCGGAATCGCCGTCCCCGTACTCGTTTACAAAGGCATCGTCAAAGATTTTGTCAGTTTCCCCTTTTCTCTTACGATGATATATGATTGAATCAACAATTTTCTGCTATTTTATTTTGATTTTGGCTACTGCTGAACAATGTATCAGCTGCTGTAATTTGGATAATAAGAAGAAGAATAATATATATATATATATATATATATATATATATATATATTTTTTTTTTTTTTAATTTTTCTATTATTATTATTATTATATTTTATATTATTATGAATTATTTAAGTAATACATATTTGTTTCTATTTAAATACTAGAAATATTTATTATTATAGACTATTTACTATCTAGTTAATAATAATAATAATAAGAATAAGAATAAGAATTATATATATATATATACATACAATCCAAATATATTAATCACGTCCAATTTCAGCAATCCAATCGTTTAGACTCCTAAAAGTTCGTTTTTGCTATTTTAGGCAAGTTTTAGAAAATTAATATCAAATCATAAAAAAATCGTATTAGGATTCCGTAAATTGGGTTGTACCCAAAATTACGAGATCTACTAGAATTAGGATTTAACTCGTTTTTGCCGTTTTTGGTAATTTTTAGTATTTTCTTAGTTTAATTAGAATTTTCAGTTTTTTAGTATAAATAGCTGCCTTAGCACTTTATTTTGAGAAGAATTTCGAATTTTAATAAAATCTTTAGAGTTTTCTCTATTTTTCTGGTGGATTCCAGAGTTTTCGGTGGATTCCGAATGTTAATTTGTTCTATAGGATTAATTCGTAGAAATTAATTTTTTACCGTGCTTCCGTTCTGCGTCAGTTGATTAAAATTCGTCAATTGATTTTCTGTCTATTGTTGATGATTTTTCTAGGAAAGTGTTTGTGTTTTTACTCAAGAATAAATCTGATGTGTGTGAAAGATTTAAAAACTGGAAAATCTTGATTGAAAATCAAACTGGAAAGAAAATCAAAACTCTGAGAACTGATAATGGAAATGAATTCTGTAATGCTGAATTTGATACTTTGTGTTCTGAATCTGGCATTAAGAGACATAAAACTGTTGTGTACACTCCCCAACAAAATGGTATTGCAGAAAGAATGAATAGAACTTTGCTTGATAGAATTAGATCTATGCTAAATTCTTCTGGCTTGAAAAAACCTTTTTGGGGTGAAGCTGTTCTTACAGCTGCTTATTTGATAAATAGGTCTCATTCTGTGCCCTTGAATGGGGAATTGCCTGAATCTAAATGGTGTGGTAAACCTGTTGATTTATCCAATTTGAAAGTTTTGGTTGTACTGTGTTTGTTCATCAAAAGCTTGATAAACTTGACCCCAGATCTGTGAAATGTGTTTTCTTAGGATACCCTGAAGGGGTTAAGGGTTATAGGTGTTGGTTGTATGGTGATCAAGGTTTTAAAACTGTGATTAGCAGGAATGTTGTGTTTAATGAAAATGAATTTCCATGCTTATCTGTTTCTAATATTGTTTCACCTGATACCACTTCCTCTGAGGTGGAGATTCCACCTGTTAATTCTGTTCAAACTGAAAATGAAAACTCTGATGATGTAATAATGAGATGCCTGAAAACACTGTTTTTGATCAAAATGTTAATCTTGATGTTCCCTCTGTGAATGATCTTAGTGATTACCAACTTGCTAGGGGCAGAGATAGATGAAACATTGTTAGGCCTCATCATTTGAATGATTACCAACTTGCTTCTCATGTGTTTCATGTGTTTGATTCTCTAGATGGTAATGAACCTAAGTCTTATAGGGAAGCTTTGAATTCTAATGAGTCTGTTGATTGGTTAAATGCTATGAATGATGAAATGAAGTCTTTACATGTTAACCATATACTTGGATTCTTGTACCTAAACCTCCTACATGTTCTTTAGTTGACTGTAAGTGGTTGTTTAAGGTCAAACATGAGTCTGACTCTGTTAGATACAAAGCTAGGCTAGTGGCTAAGGGGTTTACCCAAAAGGAAGGTATTGATTACACTGAAATATTTGCCCCTGTTGTGAAATTCACCAGTGTTAGAATCATGCTTGCTTTAATTGCTCACTTTGACTGGGAATTAAAACAAATGGATGTGAAAACTGTTTTTCTGCATGGTGAGTTAAATGAGCAAATATATATGTACCAGCCTGAGGGTTTTATTAATAAAAAATATCCTGATTATGTATGCATGTTAAAGAAATCTTTGTATGGACTGAAACAGTCACCTAAGCAATGGAACAAGAAATTTGATGCATGCATGATGTCTTTAAAATTCAAAAGAAGTTCATTTGATCCATGCTTGTATTTTAAAGAGTCTGCAAAAATTCTTGTGTTCTTGCTTATCTATGTGGATGACATGCTCATTGCTAGTCCTTGCATTCAAACTGTTAATCATGTGATTAAATGCCGTAGTGATGAGTTTGATATGAAACTTCTTGGTGATGCAAAAAGAATTCTTGGCATGGACATAATCAGAGATAGACCTGGCTGTACTTTGTTCCTAAATCAATCCTCCTATATTGAGAAAATCCCTGATAAATTTTCTATGTTGTCTGCCTAACCCGTATCTGTTCCTCTTGCTTCTCATTTTTTGTTAAGTAAGGATCAGTCTCCCAAGACTGAACCTGAAATCTCTGAAATGAAAAAAAGTGCCATATGCCAATGCCATCGGGTCTGTTATGTATTTGATGGTTAGTACTAGGCCTGACATTGCATATTCTGTGAGTTGCTTGAGTAGATATATGTCTAATCCAGGTTTGCCCCATTGGGAGGCATTAAAATGGCTGCTTAGATATTTGAAAGGTACTGTTAATACTGGTTTGATGTTTTCTAAAGGCAAAACTGAGATTGAACTATGTGGTTATGCGGACTCAAACTTTGCCAATGATAGGGACAATAGAAAATCCTCTACCTCTTATGTGTTCACCTTAAATGGTGCTTGTGTTAGTTGAAAATCTCAACTCCAAAACATTGTTGCTCTGTCTACTACTGAATCTGAATATATAGCTGCTACTGAAGCTATAAAAGAAGCCATCTGGCTTAAGGGGTTGTTGTTGGAAGTTGATATTCTTAATTCCAAAGTGGTAATATTTTCTAATAGTCAATCTGGCATTCAATTGTGCAAAACCCCTGTTTTCATGACATAACTAAACATATTGATGTGAAGTTCCATTTCATTCGTGATGTTGTTGAAAAAGGGGTTATTGATCTTGAGAAAATTCCATCTGAGTTCAATCCAGCTGACATGGGAACAAAATGTCTGCCTTTTGAAAAATTATATTCTTGTTTGAAAAACTTGAACATTCTTTCAAAACCTTGACTTGTTGTGTGCTAGTTTGTAGTCTGTGTGACTTTATATTTATGCTTTCTTTGTGATTGCTTGTCTAATATATTTATGTGTGAATAAGATTATGCTTTCTATGTGATTGCATTACTGCATTTTATTCTAAATGCTTGTAAGTTGTATTCTGAGTGAACACAACATGATATACTTGTATGAACTGTGTGTTCTTACTGGTGTGTCAAAAATCAGCAATGATGACTTCCAATTTTTTTTTTAAATTTTCACTAATGATTCACATTTGGTCCAAGGTGGAGAATTGTTGGTTTTTGGTCCAAATGTGTTTGGGCCAGAGAACCCAATTACTCAACTCCTTTTATGCACCACCATTTTGAGTTAGGCCCAAGAATGAGTAAGTGAGCCCAAGTCCACATCTGAGCTAAATCCATCCGTTGGATTTCTGGCTGAATCTGGACCGTTGATCCTCTCACTTAAATACTCTTTTCTCTCTGTCATTTTCTCTCATTTTGAAACCCTAGCCTTACCTCTTCTTCTCCGCCGCTCCTACTTCTGTCTTCTTCCTCCCTTGTACTACCTTGACTGATTAATGGCTTGAGGTCAAAAAGCATGGTACATGGCTGACTTTGAGCCTCCAGTACAGCCTTCACCGGCTCTATTTGACTTCAGTCCCTTTAAATACTGGCATGGAGGTTGGAAGAGGGTAAGACACAAATAAAGCCCTAAATCCGACCCAAATCCCTCAGTTTTCTATTTGTGAGTTCTGAAATTGGGGTTTTGGTGAGTGGGTAAGCTTGAGTGCTTGATCTGTTCTTCCTTCGTGGTTTTTCTGGGTAAACTAGGGTTTGTGTGTTGAGAGAAAATGAAGATTTGTTCTTCTTGAGGTACTCTGGTGGTGTATACAGAAAGTGTGAATTTCTGGTGTGAAAATTGGAAGACTGATATCCTTAATCTATTTATTTTTCAATTATTCACCTTTTAGTTCTATTTTTATGTTATACATATATATATTCTCCTTGGCAGTAATCAATACTGCACAAGGGGAATTTATATTTATTTAGGCTTTATGGAGCTTGGCAGATTGATACCCTACAAATACAAAGTAAAAATAAAAATATTTAATATAAACAAATATTACCTATTAAGGTTGATCGGGACCGCCACGACGGCCCCTCGCGGCTGGAGGAGCGCCACGACCGCTAACAAGTACCCTTCCGCGGCGGAGGCCAGGGGTTCACGGCCTACGAACAACAAAACCCCCATCCAGAGTGGCTTCCAAAGGGGCTGGTTGTTGGTCAAGCAGCTGAGCAGCTGCAGCAGCCAACATAGATAAACCACTAAACGAAGGACTTTCTTGTTGTCTATACACTAGACCGTAACAATAGTAGTCATGGGGAATGGGAATCAGATCTGATAATCTGGGGACCGGAATAAATGCGTAAGGCACGACGGGATATAAAATGTCATTGGGATGAAGCAGAGGGGCCTGTGCTTGGGCCTGTGCCTGAGGTACCGCCGGAGGAATCGGCGGTGGATTAGGAGGCGGGGCAAAATATATGAAAGAATGTATGAAAGGCTGAAGTGGGTTTATGCCGGGAGGTGGAGGAACCGCCGGCGCAACTGGATCTTGATGAACCTCCGGCGGCGGTGGTAGTGGTCCTTCTTTCTGATTGTGGGGGGAGGGTTGTCAATGGTGTTTAGGGTTTTTGTAGCTTAAGGGTAGACATGGCCATGGGCCGGTTTTGGGCCCGAAACCGGCCCGTTGACCGGGTGAATCGGCCCGGATGCGTGAACCGGCCCGTCCTACCCAGGACGGGCCCGGTTCTAAGAAATGGTGCACCGTGAACCGCCGGGCCAGCCCAGCGGTTCACCCGAATTTAAAAAAAATAAAATAAAATTCAAAAAAATTCAAAAAGAAAAAAGCAAATAATGGTTAGTGAACCGGCCCGAACCGGCCCGGTGAACCGGCCGTTATTTACTTTTTTTTTAATTTTTTCCTATAAATACCCTCACACCCCAATTTTTCCTATAATTTACTTATTCATCAAATATTTCAAAAAAAATAATAATAAAAAAAATAAAAAATTCTAATTTTCCGGGCCGACCCGGAACCGGCCCGAACCAACGGGCCGACCCGGACCGCCGAACCGTGTACATTACAGGCCGATTCCGGTTCCAGAAATAATGAACCGTGAACTGGTATGAACCGGCCCGAACCAACCCGTGACCGTGTCTACTTAAGGGTATAGGGTTTTATAGCGCGGCGGATGTTAAAGGATCGGACTCAATAAATGACATGTAGGCTTTTATTTGTTTTCTTTTCTTTCTTCTTCGTTTTAACTTTTATAATCTATATTCTATACTATCAGTCCATGATTCTGATGGGCTGGGCTCTGATTTAAAATATTTTTTTAAAAACAAAATATTCAGCTATTTTGTTATCTCATACTCATATTTCTACCAATTAAAATTAAAAAAAATCTATCAATTGAATAATTCAGTGATAAAATTTAATTTTATTTTATTTTGTGAGAAAATATAGTTTTTTTTTTTTTAATAATCCGGTGTTTTCTTTTTTCGCACTTTGTGAGCTCGAAATTAGGTTGTAGGTTGAAGAAAATAATAGTTCAATTTTTTATTTTGCATCCCCATAAAAAAACTAAAAATAAAACAAAGTACAACCTCTAAGTTATAAGTTAAATTACATCAAATCCTTTAAATTAAAGTTAAAATTAATTTACAAATGAATAAGTTATTAATTTAATTAGTAATGAGTGAATTAAAATTAAATTGGAATAAACTATAACCCGAACTATCTAAAGTTGTAACCTACAAATGGTCGTTAACTGCTGAATCCAAAAAAGTCAAACAAATTCACAGGACAATGAAATTCTCACATGAGGACATCGAATTCGATTGGAGGGTTTTCGAAGAATCAAACCCAATTTGGTAACCAACAAGTGCAAATTCCTCTTTTCATTTACTGATAATAATTTGTTCTCAAAATATATTTTTGCAATCGGTGTTTATGATCTATTCTATTTAATTAAAAAATTAGATGTGTAATTTTGATCTGTTTATGTTGGGTTTTCAACATATAAGGGATTGTTTCATTGTGGGAGTAGAGGCTAAATTTTGTGCCACCCGGATGCAGTACTATGCCATCGTCTCCGACCCACCGTGTGAGCTGAATTTTGCGGGCTACTGCGACTTGATTGTTGGCTCCGGGGAGCCGGTCCCTTTTGCTCAGCTAAATTATGTAACTCAGCTCATTAGAAAATAAAATAATATAGTATGTATAATAAAATCAATCAACTAGGCTTAATTCGTGTTCGGCTCGATTAAAGCGTATTCGAGCTCGACTAAAATTTTAAAGCTCGATAAACATTTAAACAAGCTTGAACAACCATCCATCTAGCTTTTCCCGATTTTTTTACATATATACCCCTAGTGGTAGAAAATACCGATACCCTAGTTCAGTGGCAGAGCAGGAATTTTATTCCGTACGGTGGAATATATAGTTTTTCAATCATTTTACCTCTGTGTAATTGGCGTAATGTAGGTCCATTACACTGCAAGATTTGCAAACGGGATAGTATTCGACAGTACTTATAAACGCCTCTACCTATGCACCTCGGCATGGGCAAGGTAAAATTTTTACTCTTCAAAAGAAACAAACATTTGTTGCTTGAAAATTTGCCGACTTTTAGCGTTCATTGCATTTTGTACCCTTGTATTATATCCAACTACTAAAAACTTCTAGTGTTATAAATATTAGTAAGAAAAAAAAAAACCCTAATGATTCAATTTTAGGAGATAGGTTGCTGGTAAAATTGAATCATATGATGCATTTTGATAATATTTATAAAACACGGAGTTGTTTGACAATTAAAGTAAACACAAGGGTGCTAAATAAAATAAATGGCCGATTATAAAGTAAGTCTGTAAGTGTATCAAGGGATAGTTAAATTGAATTATAGGGAAAAATAGAGTTTTTGTCCATCGAGTTTGTATTGATTCCATATTTGACCTTTCATGTTCACAAAAAATTCATTTCGTCCATTGTTTAACAATTAATCACTATGGATAATTATATTGTTTCGATTTTACCGGTATCAAACCGTAACAAAACAAAACGCACACACACATACCAAAGCAAAGTTCTTTCATTAATTAATTATCTTCAACCCCTTGTCACATTAGAAAAAATCACAAGAAAAGGCAGAAAACCTGTTGCGATTGAGAGCCAGTCGATCAAAATTCAACTAAAGTAACAAAATATTAATTTTAGTATGAAAAAATAGAAAATTAATTCATTGATCCCCAATTTTTGGTTTTAAAATCATTTTATAAATCGATCATTTTAGGGTTTTGATTTGGTCACTCTGGTTGTTTACTATTATGTTGCTCGGCGGGATGTCTTCCAACTGCGTCGTTCTAAGGTAAGTATATCAATGGATAGTTATAAGGTTTTATTTATCCTACACCCGGTGAAGTTCAATTATAGTACAACCTCGGTAAAATTAATACACGATAATTTAATAACATCGTTTAAATAATATTTTTTCCTGGTCCCGAATCGGGAACAACGTGCTAAATTAATCAATTCGTTAATATAAGATAATACGCATTCGAAAATTTTAAGAAGCCCCATATAATATATAAATTAATAATGCATAAAAATAATTCTTAAATTACATAGTACAATACATATTTTACACATATATGAAAACTTAATAAAATATAATTTAATTGTTGGTTGTTTCTTGTTGAAGTTCACATCACCGTCACCCTCGTTCCTCATTTTTCTTAACATGGTTAAAACTTTTAGTATAATTATTGTTCGATACCCTTGTTGCTTTAAGAGCTTTCGTTCGAAAAACGGGCTATATAGTATATTGAATTAATGGTATAATGAATAATATATAAGTAAAAAAATTAAAAAATGTATTTACTGAAAATAATAATAAAAATAATTTCATAAATTAACAAGTTATTGATTAATGTATAAATTAATAATTATTAATTTATCGATAAGTTAATATTTCACTAAATTAATAAAATTTTGATGGTCCCAACTGCATTAATTTATAGAGGTTCACTGTATAGGGAAAAATAGAGTTTTTGTCCCTCAAGTTTGTATTGATTCCATATTTGACCTCTCATTTTCACAAAAAAATCATTTCGTCCCTCATTTTTCAAAAATCCAACACCTTTAGTCATTTCCGTCAATTACGGTTAAAACTAACGTAAATTAACATAAATGACCAGAATTATTAAATTATTAAAACATAAGGAACAAAAGATGTTTTTTGTGAACATGGAGGACCAAATATGAAATCTTATATTAAAAAATACAACACACCAACCGCAGAGAGAGATTTTTCATTAATTATCTTCAACCAAACGGGGAAATTGACATTCAAAAATCACAAGAAAACCCAAAATAAATCATATAAGGATAATAAAGCACACGAAATAACAAAGGAATTTACCTCGTTCAATTATTATCTCGAAATCCAAATCCAAATCGAAATTGAAAAATGATAAGAGAAGCGGATTAATGAAATAAATAGTAGACGGCTTGAGACAAGTCTTGGGCCTAAAACAATATATTATTATTAGTAGGGCTAGTTTTAGTAGGGTTCTTCCCTCTTTCCGTAAACTGACCGAACCTAAAATATAATTCGCAAATATTGAACCGAAAATTATATTCCGTGTTCTGCATTTTCTTTTTTTTTTTTGAATTCCGGTCTTCGATACGGTATACGGTCTTCAAACCGAAATATTTAATATACATTTATTCTTTTCTTTTAATTTAAATACTTTAACTTCTTGCAAATATTATAAAATACTTATTAGATTGATATTTTCTTTCCATTGTTTACAAATTAATCTCTATGGATATTTATTTTGTTTTGATTTTACCGGTATCGAACAGTACCGTACCGAATCGAATAGCTCTGTTCGGTAAACGATACGAAATTCCGGTACGATTTTACCGTATCTACTAGAGATGGCAGCGGAGCGGGTACCCTCGAAAATGTGCAATATCAGAACCATTATCATTTAATATAGCTCAAACCATGATCATACAAAACCCATTTAAAAAGTTGATGGAAATACCAGAACTTGGGTCCGATATCATTGAAGTAACTTTCAGAAAAGATGAAGAAAAAAAGAAAAGTAAATTATACAAATATATCCTCCCTAAATTATTTAATATTTTATTTAAAATTTTGCCAAATTATTTTTTGTATTCATATTATGTTGAATTAATATACATAAATATATATATATATATATATATATATATATATATATATATATCATTATATATAGAGAGTTAATAGCACAGACCCCCCTGTGTTATTTCTAATTGGTAAAAAACACCTCGTGTTAAAATATTAGCGAAAAAACCCATATATTATACTTTTCAAAGCACACCAGTCCATGTTTCGAAATTGAATGTTGACTTATATGAAATGGCTGAACTACCCTTACAAAAATGTAAGGAAATATAAAAAAAAACAAAAAAAAAACATAACAAAACACAAATAACAATTGCAACAAAACTCAACCCAATGTCTTCTTCTCCAATCGAGGTCCCTCTTCTCCAACTCTAGGAAAAAAATGGTGATTCTTCAATGTTCATACCTCATATCTCGCCATAATCAAATCTCAAGTAAAGGTGGCTAACGGGGGAGATAGATAGGGGGCGGGGATTTTGAGAATTTGGCGGTGGAGGGTCAGGGTGTCTATGGCGAGAAGAGCAGATGAGGCGGGTGGTGAAAGGAAGGGGTAGCGGCGGCGGCGTGAAAAGGTGATGCCGGAGCCCGGAGGTGGTGTTGTGAGTTTGGTGGTGGTGGTGATTTCTATTGGATTTTTTTTAACAAAACAATCCAAGGGTATTTTCGAATTTTCACGTAAAAACACACACTCCTACACGCACAATTCGCGCGTGCATTATACGATGAGTTGTTAGGGATTTTTTTGGCTTTGAGTTATTTTCATAGGGGGGTCATTGCTAATTGTTTTAACACGATGGGGTTTTTAGCAATTAGAGATTTCACAGGAGTAGATTTTGCAAAAACCCTATATTTATGTTTTGGGAGGTGGGGGCCCACATTTTCCCCCTTTTCTATTTTCTTTCTTCTTTTTTTTCAGCCCATTTTATATTGAAACGGCGCCGTTCGTATGTTCTCCTCCAATCCTAGGTCGTCTTTCTTTTCTTTTCCGTTTAATTCTGGAAGCAGCTCGATTCCAAAATTCCTCCGTGTGGCCCCGCTTTATCAATTTCTTTTCCCTTTTCCTTTTTCCCATTCACCGGCCTGTCCCATTACCAATTACATGGCTGCTTCCCGTCAAAAAATTCTGCCTATATATTGCCAAGCGTCGCCGCCGCGATGCTTCGTCGGCTTCGGGGGCGGACACTTTTCCTGCTTCTACTGTTACGAATTTCCTGTTACCTTTTGGTTTAGGTTTATTGGGTTCAATTCTTTTGACTGATCCTATTACAAGTCTATTACAAGTAATTTAACCTTGATAATGACAAATGTTATTACCAAGTTTCAGCATATATAGTATGACATAAAATAGTTGTCTCGAGGTTTTCCAATAATTTTGGGGGCCGGAATTTCTACTTATGAAAAAGTCCGTAGGAATTTTATGCTTTTTTTTCTCTCCCCCCTCCCCCAAAAAAATACAAAACTCTTGCATTCAAATGGTTTTTTCTATTTAAGCTCCCCCCCACCCCCCTCTTTCTTTAAACAAGTAGTTAATTTGTTTTTTCGAATTTACTCAATTCTCCCGTGATAGAGATTAGCTCAGTTGCTAGCTGATAATAGCACAAGAGACTATGATCATCTAATCTCAAAATGTGAAGCTCGAATTGGGTCCAAAATTGAGAATATTCCATATGATTTAGAAGATTCCACTAAATTTAAAACCGCGAGGATGGTCGTGTAAGAAGATTTATAATTAAGAGGTGGTTTAATTATCCAAACAGGAATGGAGTTTTCGTAATTTGACCATATCTCAAGGGTAGTTATAATTACCCTTTTTTTCCCTCCAAACTAGATTCAAAAGATAAGGAAAGTCAATCTTGTAGTCAGTTTTTTTTTTTGATAATTAATCTTGTAATCAGTTACCCAAGCCAAATTCGATACAACTAGATCTCTCTCTCTCTCTCTCTCTCTCTCTCTATATATATATATATATATATATATATATATATATATATATTGTTAGAATCCTTTGGATTCTAATTATACGAGAATTAATGAAACTTGTGCCACAAGTTTGCATATACCGTGAGCTAAAGAAGGGAAGAGTCCTCGTAGCTTTTAATTCTTTTAATTTGTCATTAATTGATTTATAATAGGAATTATTCTTCTAAAGAGTTATTCTTATTTTAACCCAAGACTTTCTTGTGTGCAGGTCTCCTATTGTTAGAATCAAAATTGGAGTCTAATTATTCTCAAAGTCTTGGGGAACAAGTCTTCATGTTGCCGTGTGTTTTTTATTGAAAAAGGAAGAAGTGGTTTCCTTGGTTTATTATATGTTGTCATTAATATTTGAGATATTATTTTATATAGGAATTATTTATTGATAAGGCAAATCAATCTCCTATATCTCTAAGATTTAGATTCCTACGTGACTTGTATTTCTAAGATTGTGGTCTCTGACTTTTCCTTGTATAGGGATCTTATGGCGTAGGATATAAAAGGAGAGCTACCTCAGCAATAGGTTTCATGCGTTTTATTGGAGAGAAAAATAATATTTTTCTGCTCTTTTGATTGCTGCTCCAGGAACGTCTTTTTATCGAGAGAAGTTTTTCACAGAAAATATTTTTCCTCTCGTTTTTATTGTTCCATCGTGATACGTGATTTTCATAGAAAATATATCGGCTTCAAGGCTTTGTGGTGAAGACACCAAGATTCAAGGAGTATCACAAGTTTGCTTCTTCTACACAAAAAGAAGATCGGTTCTTCGGGAGAGGGGCTTAAACAGATCTCGGGAGGAGATCGATCCGCCGACTGAGGGATTCAGCGTTGAAGGGAGTTCAACCGTGCGGAGCAAGGGACGTGGTGCAAATTGAAGATTTATAATTCAGCGTAGTATACAAGAACGGCGTCAACAAAGAGGGAGTCTTTGTATTTTGATTAAGTCCTAATATTGTATTCGTAAAACTAAAAATTAGTAAATTTTATTTGCAGGTCCCCGTGGATGTAGGGTACAATTGTATCCGAACCACTTTAAAATTTGTGTCTTTTTATTACTGTTCCATTAACTGTTGCAACTCTTCGTAAAACAGTAGAACAGTAGCTAAAACTGAATCTGGGATTTATCGGACACAAATTTATAATTAATTTGCACGAAATAATTCTAACAATTGGCATCAAGAGCCTGTCACTAGATACACTTAGTGAGATTTTGGGATTGAATTCTTTTTTATTTTTTTTGTGCAGACATGAATAATCATCGTGAAGGCGCATTCCTACCACCTTTCTTGGGTGAATTGAACTACTCTGATTGGAAAATAAGGATGAAGATGTTCATTAAATCTATTGATGAATGGGCCTGGCGCGCGATTCTAATTGGTTGGACACATCCTACCTCAATGAATGAGTCACACGAGATCATTCAAACCCCAAAAGAGAAGTGGACTGATGAAGAAGTACGAATAGCAGATTATAATTCCAAGGCAACCAATGCTATCTTGAGTTGTATCGATGAAGATCAATTCAAATTGATATCAATGTGCAAATCAGCAAAGGAGGCATGGGATGTTCTACAAGAGGCCTACGAAGGAACAACTCAGATAAACGAGTGCAAACAGACTGTCGCTGAAACTGTTGCAACAGTTGGACAGACTGTTCAGACAGAACTTAGGTATGATAAGTTGCATTCAATATCTGATAAAAGATTAACTCCGTTAAATCTTGCAGGTGATGATTGGGATTCAGAAAACAACAGCGATGATGACGTGTCATCCTTGGAAGAAATAAAGCAATGCTATGAAAAGATGTACGAAAAATTTCTTCAGGTGTGTGAGTCAAATAAATTCTTAGAAAAAGAGAAGCTTGTCCTAATTGAGGAAAACAAAGTATTGAAGGTACGAATTTCTACTCTTGAACAAAATATTATTTCTGCTAGTAGAGAAACAGATAGCTTGAAGGCTAAATTTGCTCAAACCCAAGATGCTATTTCTAAGTTTAATACTGGTAGGGTAACTTTGAATGATATTTTGAACCAAAATCAGCCGAATTGCGGTCATACAGGTATAGGACGTAATCAGCTATCTAATGATACATTGAAACAGAAAGAAGATCCAAAAAGAAAAATCAATTTTGTTAAACAATCCACTGTTTCACAAACTGTTGCGACAGTTGCATCAACTCAGTCATCTCAAAGAAAACGTTTTGTCCCTACCTGTCATTTTTGTCATGCTCCTGGTCATATACGACCTAGGTGTTTTAAGTACTTGAAATTAGTTAAAAGAATAATGGCCCGCTCACCACTTTCCGCTAAAATTGATCACACTTTTGTGTCGTCTCAAAAACCCAAGATAAAGGTTGATTTAGTGAATAAATCTCAACAAAAAATCTGGGTAAAGAAGTCTGATCTTAATTGTTTATCTGCCATTACTTCTTTAAAATCATGTGATGATAGTACTAACTGTTCCAACAGTTCTGGTGACAAAGCTAGTTTGGGGAAGGAAAAATTTGGTAATCTGAATTGTGATAATTTGTATGCGAAAAATAAGTTTATGAATCCAATTCAGCATTCGAGAACTAAGCTTACTGATATTTGTCATATTTTCATAAGGGGCTTGGTTAAAAAGGGGGTTGTCTCAATTGATTATGCTGCAACGGAGAATGAATTAACTGATGCTTTTGCAAAAACCCTTGATGCACAGAAATTTGATTCCTTGCGAAAATCGCTGGGAATTTATGTTGTTTAATCTGATGCAGTTGCATGAACTGTTGCAACAGTCTGTGTGTCCAGACTTGCAACTTTTAGAGGTAGGACACTTCATATGTTTTTGCATCTCATATAGGACCTGCATTAAGCATACTGCATATGATTGAGACAAATGTGAATTTGATACTTCGTGTATTTCTAAATTTTGTGGGGTAGAACTTCACCAATTGCCAAAATGATTACTTAAAAGGCTCCAACTTATTTATTTCTCTGAATAGTCTTGTCATGGTTGGATGTTTTTATAGGGAAAAGCTACCTCTTTTAATGAGTGAAAGCTACTCTTGAACTTCTGTTACTAATATATATATCTACAACCATTTGGTCAGTGAATAGTTCGAAGCCTTTTTGAGTCGAGCCAGTAAATCACGTGGCCGAAAGCTCGCTACAAGGCTCAATTAGAAAGCCCAGGGGACTACACATTGCACGGCCAATATAAATTATATATATATGGTCAGTGAATAGTTCGAAGCCTAGTTGAGTCGAGCCAGTAAACCACTTGACCGAACACTTACTACAAAGCTCAATTAGAAAGCCCAGGGGACTACACATTGCACGACCACCATAATCTCGTTCTTTTTATTTGCTCTATTTTTCATAAAAAAAAAAAAAAAAAACTACCATTAGACGTGTGTGTACGCTACCTAATACGAGCATCTTTGTGTTTGACTTGGGATTATTAAGTTTGTTGGTTGCATTGGCAGTCGGATTTTTGGGGATTGCGCTTATCGTGAATGTGAAGATAAATCCCATATGTTTTGTTTGTCCATGCAGTATTCTATTCACATATGTCTCTTCACTCATGTTTATTTCTCATATTTACTTCTTGTCTTGCATTAGGCATTAAAAAAAAAAAAAAAAAAAAAAAAAAAAAAAAAAAAAAAGAGAGAGAGAGAGAGACGGGATTTTTGTTTATGTGCTGGTTAAATTTGATTTTTGTTGCAACCGGATCTATTGGGCCTACTACTCACATTTCCACGTTTCATATGAAGTTTGGCAAAGTCTGTAGTCTTTGTTATTTAATGCTGGATTTGATATCACTATCCTTTTGATTTCGTATTGCAATTATCGTGTGTTATTGAGTGTGTGAGTTTGTGATTTTGTGTTCCCGTCATGTATGGTGATTCTTCTTACTTACTTTCAAAATTCTCTCTACGTTTGATATTTTTGTTAAGTGTTTGAACAGCTTGCTCGAATCATCAAGATCTTTTTGTTAAGTGTTTGAACATCTACGTGCACCATGTTGAGTTATCTATGCATGGTGATTGCCCAGAAAGGGGGAGAAAAGAACAGTAACGATGGCATGAACACAGGGGGAGTTCCGACAACTGTTGCGACAGTGCATCAGACAGTTGCTGGAACAGTGCAGGAATGCAGGGGGAGTTCAGAGGAATTCATTGTCAAGGGAAGTTGATTCTGCTACTGAAAAGAGTTGTTTTATCTGCTGAACTGTTTGATAAACTGTTGCAACAGTTTATATTTGCAGACGTTATTTTGAATTTGCTGACCCTTGTTCATGCATATATATCATATATTTAGGGGGAGTAAATGTTCTGACCAATCAATGCCAAAGGGGGAGAGTGTTAGAATCTCGGTGGGATTCTAAGTCCACAACACCAAGTGGAATTCTATGGAGATGTGTATTAATATGAGGAACATATTTTCCTTAGTTATCTCATCAGATAATTTGAGAAGAAATAAATTATCTCTCCATATTAATCACCTGAACGTGTCTATCCAAAATAGAAGGAATTCCATCTTTTTATTTCTACTGTGGTAATTGTCATTAATTGGTTTCCTTGTTTGATTTCTCCAGAGCTTCACAAGAATATAAAAGGAGGAGCTAATGCCGACGTTATTTGCTGAGTCTCTTATCACGTGGATAATTTACCACGTTGTCATCCACCGCCTTCCAAGTCTATCAAGCCGAGTAAGCAAAGGGGAAGAATGAATGCATTTACAAGAGGAGCTGCCTAAGGATCATTCACAGAGGGAGATACACATGCAGGGGGAGCTGACTCCGTTGTGAACCACCTGCCGAAGCCACTACTGTGGGAACAGTTGCTGAAACTGTGGCACTTACTATTGCAGCAGTTGATGCCACTCTTGTTGAAAGAGTTGATGATGATCTTTAGTTTTATTTGCTTCCGTCTAATCATCTGATTGTTTTATTTTCAGGTTTTTTACTCAGTGAGAGAAAATGATTATAATCAATAAACGACAAAGGGGGAGATTGTTAGAATCCTTTGGATTCTAATTATACGAGAATTAATGAAACTTGTGCCACAAGTTTGCATATACCGTGAGCTAAAGAAGGGAAGAGTCCTCGTAGCTTTTAATTCTTTTAATTTGTCATTAATTGATTTATAATAGGAATTATTCTTCTAAAGAGTTATTCTTATTTTAACCCAAGACTTTCTTGTGTGCAGGTCTCCTATTGTTAGAATCAAAATTGGAGTCTAATTATTCTCAAAGTCTTGGGGAACAAGTCTTCATGTTGCCGTGTGTTTTTTATTGAAAAAGGAAGAAGTGGTTTCCTTGGTTTATTATATGTTGTCATTAATATTTGAGATATTATTTTATATAGGAATTATTTATTGATAAGGCAAATCAATCTCCTATATCTCTAAGATTTAGATTCCTACGTGACTTGTATTTCTAAGATTGTGGTCTCTGACTTTTCCTTGTATAGGGATCTTATGGCGTAGGATATAAAAGGAGAGCTACCTCAGCAATAGGTTTCATGCGTTTTATTGGAGAGAAAAATAATATTTTTCTGCTCTTTTGATTGCTGCTCCAGGAACGTCTTTTTATCGAGAGAAGTTTTTCACAGAAAATATTTTTCCTCTCGTTTTTATTGTTCCATCGTGATACGTGATTTTCATAGAAAATATATCGGCTTCAAGGCTTTGTGGTGAAGACACCAAGATTCAAGGAGTATCACAAGTTTGCTTCTTCTACACAAAAAGAAGATCGGTTCTTCGGGAGAGGGGCTTAAACAGATCTCGGGAGGAGATCGATCCGCCGACTGAGGGATTCAGCGTTGAAGGGAGTTCAACCGTGCGGAGCAAGGGACGTGGTGCAAATTGAAGATTTATAATTCAGCGTAGTATACAAGAACGGCGTCAACAAAGAGGGAGTCTTTGTATTTTGATTAAGTCCTAATATTGTATTCGTAAAACTAAAAATTAGTAAATTTTATTTGCAGGTCCCCGTGGATGTAGGGTACAATTGTATCCGAACCACTTTAAAATTTGTGTCTTTTTATTACTGTTCCATTAACTGTTGCAACTCTTCGTAAAACAGTAGAACAGTAGCTAAAACTGAATCTGGGATTTATCGGACACAAATTTATAATTAATTTGCACGAAATAATTCTAACATATATATATATATATATATATATATATATATATATATATATATATATATATCAATGGGAGGCGTCCCAATGTATAGGGTAAATTATAAAAACTCCTATCAACTTAGGTTAAATAATGAAAAACACTTCCATCTATTTCTAATTACCAAAAAACTCCTGAGGTTTGTTTCCATCTTACAACGATCCCTTACAGTGTGACTTTTCACATATTTTTTTCTTTTTGCTCCTGCGAATAGACTTTACACAATATCAAATATGTTCTTTTATTTCTCACCTATTTAACAGAAAGTATAATAGACTGTACACATTTTTTGTTAAAAAACTCGACCAACAGTTAATCAGAGGGGGAATTTTGATTATTATAGATAGATGGGAGCGTTTTTCGTTATTTAGCCTAAGTTCAGGGGGTTTCGTAATTTACCCAATTTATATCATATTTATAAATTGATTTTTAATAAGAAAATATGATTGGTGGTGAACAAGGGAGCGGTTCACGTGTGCCAGAAACATGGACCACGATGAACTGGGAATATCATAATTCATAACCAAGACTCTCCTCCATTCTCAATTAAATTCCCACACGTTCATCTTTTTATTTATTTATTTATTAATTATAATTATAATTACAATAATAATAATTATTTTTATTATTATTATTTGCCAGCCTAACTTGTACCCACAAATCAATCACAACATTCATAAATATTGTTACGCAATAAGAAAGTTTGTTATTAATATGGTCATACTATCATCTTTTTTTTTCTTTAGTGGGATTATAGTTATACAAATAACTTGAAATAAAATTGTTATCGATCGTTTAGTATTGTCGGCTCATTACTGAATTGTTTCTGCATATTTGGCCCTCGTAAATACGAAATTCTGGCTCTGCCATTGATTGATTTGATTTGTCTCGATTTATGTTGGAGGATATTTTTTTCTTAAAACTATTTATCTTATAATTTATTTTCATTATTGAATTAAATAATGGCCAAATTCTTCCCTACTTGAGGTTTTTATTATTCTTTATTTTTATTTTTTTGTGTGTGGGGTTGGTGGGATTTGATCAATAATGTTGTCTTAGAGCCCGTTTGGCTAAGCTTATTTAAAACATCTTATAAGCTCCTACATCTGATAAGATGTTTTAGGAGCTGATAAGCTGTTAGATCTTATTTTAAAAATGGGTTAACTGCAAAAAATCCCCTAAACTTTGGACGTTTTTGCGCTTTACCCCCTGAACGGAAAAAAGTTGCACGAGCATACCTGAACTTCACTTTTCTTAGCACCGGCATCCAAAATGTCTATTTGTGGCCAAAATTGACCGGAATCCAAATCACGTGCCTTACACGTGGGGGTAAATTAGTCATTTCCATTTTACACCCATTCTCTTCCTTTTCTTTTTAATAAATATAAATAAATCTTAAAAGGGAAAAAAAAAATTCTTCTTCCGCCACCATCATCCCCAACCATTCTTCTCGTCACCCCCAGCCCCAACAAAGCTGCTCTTCAACAACTTCAGCCCTCACCCGCCGCTGCTTCACCTCCCTCCGCCGCCTCTGCTGCGCCGCCCTCCGCCGCTTTCGAAAGCACATCACACCAGAACATCATATTATCAATCTTTCTCTCTCCCGAAAAAAAGCACCAAATTGAGGATTGTATTGTTGATTAAGCTTTGATTCCAAAAACTCAAATTTCTCGGCGGAATTAAACTCTGATTCAAAGAAGAAAAAAAAATTGGTTTGGACTGAAATTGATGCACCGTCGCCAGAGGTTTCAATGGTGGAAGGTTTATCCTTTGCTACCGTGTCATATTTCCACCAAATTGGGTTCTTCCACCGCTGGAATTCGCCGTCGCCGTCATCCGTTGATTGATTGCGGCAAAGAACGAGCCACCAACCGGCGGTCAAATTTTGCGACTGGAGCACCAGCGAAACCCCCAATTTCTTTGTCTTGTGATGGTGAATGAGGAATGGATTGAAATTGGTTCGGTGGTGGTGGTGGTGCGGCGGCGGATAAGAGGTTGTGGTGGCCGGTGGGTGGTGTTTGATTTGTAGAGGTATAGTTGTCAGATTTGTGTGTGGAGGTGGGTTGAAGACGATGGGTGTGCTGGTGCAGCAATATTCTCTTTTTTCTTTTCTTCTTTCTTTCATATTTCTTTTTAGTTTTTTTCATTTTATTTATATTTATTAAAAAGAAAATGAAGAAAATGGGAGTAAAAAGGAAAAGACTAATTTACCCAACTATATTCACGTGTGAGGCAGTGATTTGAATTCCGATCAATTTGAGCTGCCGGTGCTAAGAAAAAAGAAGTTCAGGTATGCTCGTGCAACTTTTTTCCGTTTAGGGGGTAAAGCGCAAAACCGTCCAAAGTTTAGGGGATTTTTTGCAGTTAACCCTTTAAAAATTATTTTTTAAGGTGTTTGGATATGTAGCTTATAAGTTACTTTTTGTTTTTATAAGTTGTTCAGGTGTTTGGAAATAAAAGGTCTGTTTATTGCTATAATGACAAAAAAGTACATGACGCCAGTATAATTATTAAACTTATTTGACTCAAATACTTTTGTTCCTAAAATATTATTATAATATTTACAAATTATTTTTTCAAATAATAATAATAATATAAACTTATATAATAATATAAAATAAAAGTTGTAAAAGAAATATAATTTTTTTTATAGATGAAAGAAATATAATTTAATATGGAGATAATAAGAATATTCGTGTATTTTTATATACATATAAAATATAAATAGAGAATAATTTTTTTTTATAATTATTATGATAATTACGATAGTTATATTTAACTAATTATTAATCTTGATTACAAGAATACGTTGTTGTGTTAAAATATAAATATTATTAATATTCATGTAATATAATAAAGTATTTGAGGGTAATTTTGTATTTTAAGTGTTTTAGTAAAGAAGCAAATAAGATCTTAAAGAAAAAATGTGGGGTATAGGTACTTTTTAAAAAACATCTTATAAGCTCCCTAACAGCTTATTTTTGGAAAAAATAAGATCTTTTGCAATTTTTTTACCAAACACATTTTAACAACTTATAAGCTCCTAGGCATCTTATAAGATGTTTTTAGGAGCTTATAAGCTTAGCCAAACAGGCTCTTAGTCTTTGATCGATTCACAAAATGTCTAGCTTTTTTCTGACCTTCACATTTGATTTGATGCATGCATTCTAATTACTTGTTGTGATATATTTCTTAAAAAGAAAAGAAAAGAAAAGAAAAGAAAAAAAAAGAGAGAGAAGACATAAAGCGCACTAGGACGGTGAATGAATTTGAGTTAGGGGTGGAAATCGGACGGAATGGATCAGAATTAGTTTTTTCGGAAAATTTACAATTTCTTCGGAAATAAAAAATGGGTTCTAATTTTTCGTCCCAAAATAATTGGAATGCAAAAAATCATTCATTTTCGGAATCTGCCGAATTTTGAAAATTTCAGAAATTACATTATTTTATAATCTCTTTTTCCAATATTTTTCTATTTTTTCAATATTTTGTAGAAAAATGCAAAAAAATCCAAAATAGAGTTCCACAAAACGTAATAAATGGAAACACACGTAGGAACATCAAGTTGAAACATATATTTTCTTATAAAAAAATGCAACATCAAATTTCTAACACCGATTCGATATTTTTTTCCAATGTTTTAATTTACTTGACGCTTCGATATGTATATTTTTCATATAAAATAGGGTAAATTACACCCACAACCCTGAGGTATGCTTAAATAATTTTAAGGTCCCAATAGTATCGATAATTACACTCACCCTGAAACGCAGTTAGAAACTCTAACGGGATAATGCATTGGATACATTACTCCGATAGGGTTCTAATGGACTATTACCTTTAGCTAGTGGTGGAGAAAATATAGAGTTATGGGGTGACATGGCTCCCCTAATATTTTTTAAATCACCCATAACTCTTTGTCGTCTCCACCACTTCATAAAATCAATCGACCGTTAGAATTCTATCGTAGTAACGTATCCAATGCATATTATCTCATTAGAGTTTATAACTACGTTTCAAGGGGGTGAGTGTAATTATCGATACCACATGGACCTTACAATTATTTAAACATACCTCAGGGGTGTGGGTGTAATTTACCCTATAAAATATAACATAAGGTATATTTTGAAATTACAAAATATATCATAA
The DNA here is from genome assembly GCF_056151865.1 of Erythranthe guttata. Classification (NCBI taxonomy): domain Eukaryota; kingdom Viridiplantae; phylum Streptophyta; class Magnoliopsida; order Lamiales; family Phrymaceae; genus Erythranthe; species Erythranthe guttata. Next base: position 1,523,755 of record NC_142544.1, on the reverse strand, counting down.
AGTTATATTATATATTTCAAAAACCATATAAATATTGGGAATTAAAATCGGATAGGAACTCGGAAACTGAAATGACAAATATAGTTCCAAATTCGGATATTATCGAATCCAAAATGATGAAATTCAAAAATTTCACTCCGATTTTCACCCCTAATCGGAGAGCAATCGAACTAAATTAATTAATTCAGTTCGCTCATTTTATAGCAATCCGTAACAGTTCACTACATTATACTGACTGCTTTGTTTGATTCATTTTATTATTATTATTATTATTTATTTATTTAAATTTTTTTTGGTTAATTTGTTTTGGGCCAGACTTTAGATTTCTGGACCAAAAGAAAAATGAACAAAAACATTTCATATATTTCTTCTTCGTTTTCTGGCTCGAAATTTCTTCAGTCTGATTTGAAGGCCAGATTTCCGCCTTTTGTTCAAATCGATTCACGAAAATAATCTAGAGAGAGAAAGTAATCAACAGGATGGGAGGAGGAATGGAGATGCGGAAGAACCATTGGATCGAGGAATGGGCAACGGCTAGAGAGAATCTGGAGCACCATTTCCGATGGACCCGCCGCAACCTTGCCCTCGCCGGAATATTCGGAATCGCCGTCCCCGTACTCGTTTACAAAGGCATCGTCAAAGATTTTGTCAGTTTCCCCTTTTCTCTTACGATGATATCATTGATTGATTCTATTTTCCATCTGTTTGTGCACTAACCGATTGATTGAATCAACGCTTTTTTCTGCTATTTTATTTTGATTTTGGCTACTGAACAATGTATCAGCTGCTGTGATTTGGAATTGATTATATAGCTGTTGTGTTCTTCGTCTCCGTTGTAATAGATTAAGCTCGAATGCGAATTATGCGACTTTTTCGAAGTAGTACAATTAGATAGTATAGTGCCACCAATTATATCTTGTATTATTAATCCAATTTATTTCAATTATCAAGTGTTTATCATGTGTTTCTGAATCAGTAATTTGATTCTAGTTTGCTCGACTTGACAGATATTAAACCTCTATAAATTAAATTATCGAGATAATAATTTAGTACGTTTTTTCGAGTTGGGTCCGTAAGAAATTATTATTTAAACGAGGGTTATTAATATATCGAGTTTCTACTGTAGTTCATCAAATGATGGTTGTACACTTGTACTTGTATCGATGCTTCTTCACTTTAATTATTTTTTGGACCTTTGATCTTGATCGTGTAGATAATAAGATCTACACTGCGTATGTGTTTGTTTGTGCGTATTTAAATTTACAAATTTGATCAAGTATTCATCCGACGGTAATTTTCGTTGCAGCACATGCAAGACGAGGATGCAGGAAGACCACACCGGAAATTCTGGTTTTAGGCAATCCCACAATTATTTGTAATAAATTTGAACCATTTTAGTGTCACATTCTTGACTCTTTTTTTCTAAGTTGAACCATTTACTCACAGCATCAAAGGTCCAGATTTTTCGGTTCTCTATTTTATTGAAGCGTTATGTTGCAAAATTAGGGGGAAACACAAGAACGAGGGGGTAAAAGAAAAAAAAAAAAAGAATGTTGACATTTTGGCTACTATTTGTTTAAATACGTGTTTACTTTGTGTTTATGCCGCATTATCATATGCTATCATCATCTGAACTCGTACTGTTATGCTCGTTATATCTGTTCACCGCTGGCAACGGTGCGTTTGCTGATATTCTAAACGATCTCCCTAACCCCGTTGTCCTATCCTGCATTCTCCCCACATCTTTGCACACATTATCCAAAACCGACAGAAAATCTCGTATTACCGTAAAAATCCTCAACGAATGTCCCTCGTTTCTTGCATTAGTTTCCCCATGGAAGTACTGTGTGACTTCCCTCACTAGAGACAAAGCTTTCCTTTCTTCAGCCTTAACCCTAGATATCTCATCGCCAGCTTCTTTCAGAAACAATTTCATCGAATCGAAAAAATTCCCCCTTAATAGACTTTGTTCCTCGTACTGTAGAACCTGTTTAGTTTTCTGAAGTCCCGTTTCGAGTTTTTTCACGTAGCCGCTCAAAACATCTGAATCCATTGTTGCGGCTTTTTTAACATTTGCGAGCTCTTTGCTTAAGCCTGATACGACTTGCAACCCTTGTTTGTTGAAATCGTCTTCGTTGAATTTGAGGTTGCTTTTATTACATGGTGTGTTTTTGTTTGCAGGGTCATCGGAAAATGCTTCTTCTGACCTAATGATTTCTTGGACAACAAAGTGAAGTAAGGTTGTCTTTCCATCTGTTCCTTTTATGTCTACTAATTTCAATAGTGTGTCCAATTTGAAAGCTTTTGCTTCGCCTCGGTTTGTACCGTTGTTCATGCGGTTTCCTGTCCTTAGAACTGCTTCTAGGAGTTTAAGGAATAGGCGACTGTTCTTTAGTTCTTCACTTGCTTCCTATATGTTCAAAGAGTAACGTATGAGAAAAAGAAAATCGAGTAAAAACGGGATTAAGAATGGAGAATTAATTCGTAGTGTAGTATACCTCTAAGGTTTGAAAAGATTTCCGAAGATATTTCACTTCCGTATCGAAGTTTGCTCTGTACACCATTGCCTCGACTCTTTTGAAGGCAAATGGGATTTCGAGTATTGCCCTTAGGAAACGCTCTGCGGGGCCCAATTTAGAGCTTTCGTTTTCGCAGTTTTTAAGTTTTGTCTCTTCCTCCTTGCTCGGTGCCATCTTCACTAATGTCTCGAAAAGCTCTGGATCCAATCCTTCTGGATTTCCTGCACCACCGAGTACTTGACTTTAAATTTAATTATCATGCTTATATAATCTACGAGTAATTACAATTTGTGACGAAATGTGTGTATTTTAGTGAAGCGTGTTTTGTTTTTAGGTTCGTTGAAGAATTGTATACGCCATGTCATCATTTCTTTGTATAAAACTGGATGGATATTTAAAATGTGCTACATAAATTATTGAATAGCTTGAATCCACATTTTTAACTTAGGATGTATAAAAAGAGATACATACCATCTAAAAGTGCTTCGGAAACTTCTTCCCTTGTCACATTCAATGCACGTAGTAGAATAGCAATATTCTGAGACTTTTTTGTGTCTAATATCCGATTCTCCTGCTTAAAAGACGGTAAAACGAACTTCCTAGTTGCTTCTTTAGGAACTGCTTTCACAGAATTGCGTCCGAATAACGAGTCCATAGCATCCTCGTTCAACCTGTATATATGTATACATATTTCATAAGGTGGAATTACAAAAAAACACCATTAGCTCAAATAAAGAAAGTAAATATTCAGTTCGCTTACTTAAACGAGCTCGATTTTAACTGGTCCCACACCGTGCCTATGTCTGACGTGGCTCGTACTTTGTCCTCGTCATCAAATGAAGTGACATTGTTAGGACTTGTCACTTTTCGGGAAACTTCTAAAGGTGTATTATATGCTTTTGAAATTTCATATCTTCTTGAAGTTGAAACCGGTGGTGGTGGTGGTGGTGGTGGTGGTGGTGGTGGTGGTGGATGTGGGACCGGGATTTTAGATATCTTCTTCATGATTAATTCGCATTGCTCATTTTTTGGTGATGGGGAAAAACTGGCTCTCTTAGGAGTATATGGTAGTGTTTTACTAGACTGTAGTGGGCCCAACAAAGTTGGCGAATGAGATAATGACAGCTTGATCGGTGGTATTATTACATGATTTGTTGCGTCTGGAGATGATATCGAAAAACGGGATTTCGGTGAAGTTCTTCTAGAATGAGGTAAAGAGCTAGGAACATTCTTATAGCAACGGCTCTCTTCATCGGAAGATGACATCAGTGGGGGTGGATTTACGGTGGGGGGCAGTGGGCGAGTGGTGGTGCCGCTAGTCTTGTTTAGTAGACTTGCGGTGGAAGCCTCCGCTGTGTCGGCGATGTAGAGGAAAGTGGACGGTGGTGGCGGCGTTCTTGATTCTTCGTTGATGGTTCTTTGTGAATTTTGATCGACGTGCTTGTGGGACCTGTTTGAGTGTTTTGCTCGATTCTTGTATAGAAAGAATGCCAGTACAGATAAGACTATTAGTGTGAGAATTGCCGAAGATATTGCGATTGCAGCTTTCTTTGCTGGGCTGGATGGTGGTTGAGTTGCGACCGGATTTATCGTTGCTGCTGCGAGAGTTGGCGGCGGCAATGGTGGGGGCAGCTGCCCCCACTGGTCCGGTATCGGCCCGGTGGGAAATTCGTTGGAGAATGGCTGCTCTTGCTCTGGTGAATCCGGCGGTGGCGGCGGCGGTGGTGGTGCTGCTGAAATGGCTGGGAAAAGAGGCTGGTGGAGAATTCTCCTGTTTTTTTCATGGTTGAGTGAATCTTGGGGCTTGGTTTCTCCTCTGAGTGATGTGATGATCAAGAAAATGATGATGTAATGAGATTTCATTGTGTTGTTCATCTCTGCTTTTATTTATTTACATATATATAATATTTATATAATAAATTAATAATTTAAATTGTTGAATTTGTCACTAGGGTTTGATGAAGAAAGAGAAGAGAGACTGTAACATGAAGAAAATGTGAGTGGGATTTATCAGTTATGTCATCAAGCAGCAACCTTAACTTTACTTACTCAATATTATTATGCAGGTATTATTTAATTTAAATCTTTTTTTTTAATATTTATTACAACAAACTTAGTATTTATTACGTCAAGAGCATATGCATGTATAGACTAGTTCTTGGCTTTCATTTATCATCATAGTATAAAAATAAAAAAAGTACAAATACCTCATTCTATATATCTCATTTTACTAGTATTAAATAATTATATACTATTTAATAATTATTATAATAAGTTTGCTTATTACATTAGAAAAGTTGGAAATTCTATGTTGATGTCCCACGTTAAGCATCACCCCCACCTTTGCTTCTATTTGATGACTTCGGACAATCTTTTCTACCAAAGATTCCTTTGGCATAACAACAATTACATTTACATTCATTTCACCAACAATAATATATATATATATATATATATATATATATATATATATATATATATATATATACCACAAAGTTCGGTTGATCAAATTAGTTATAATTAGATTAAAGGGCAAATTACGGTCACCCCCTTAGGTTGGCCAAATTAAAAAAAAAATCATTTTGTTTGGGTAATTACAACCACCTCTTCTTTTAAATATTTTTACAAAATTTATTAATTCGGTCATTTACCGAAGCAAATCGTATACTTAGTCTGGTAAACGGTATGAAATGTTTGGCGTACCAAAATTTCGGTTCGGTTTTACCGATTTAACACCCCTAAATTTACCTCTGGAGGGATTTTTTTGTAAGATAGTACAAAGTTGTAGCCGTAATTCACCCTTAAATAAATAATTGGAATTTATTTGATAATTTTGTTATTGCAATAAAGTATAAACTCTTGGAAAATAATAACCATTATTTGAAGACAACAATAATAGCCCAGGCCCGTTAAATAATAAATTTGGGCTAAGCCCACTTAAAAAAATCCGGATCTTTTTATTTTTGTATATTTGGGTTTTGACGAATAAGGTAAGGCACCGGCCCATTTTTCTTAGATCGCTCGGTTTTGTAGATGCCATACCTGGTGGATTACACCGGGGTGATTTTGGATCATTGATCACACATCCATATGTATGTGTGCTCAGTTGGTAGTTATTTGTATTAAACTACGGATCGAAAGCACCTGGTGTGTTACAGCGGTGTAGCATCTATTAGACTATTGTCGTTGTTAGTGAGTGTGATTCCATAATATTTTTCCTAATTTTATTTTTCTTCAAATTAGTAAATTATATACCAATATGAATATAAATACAAAATATATAATCCTATGGGACTACAAATAACCTAAGAATGAACGAAAGAGGAAACATAATACAAATTTAATATTAATTTTAAATATAACCCTCGATCCAACACATGCATCTACTACCTAGAAGGAGCCGAACACCGGCTCAGTCCTCTTTTCCCCTTCGTCCTCGGCCAAGACCCAGGCTGCAGCAACCCGCTCGCCACCGGAACCAACACAATCACTTTCATTTTTTGTATTGGCAAAAAGAATTTTATTGAATTTTTTTTCTTCCCTTTAAATTGTGGTTCACTATAGTGATTGCTCTTCTTGGACTTGGAATTTTCTTGAAATTAAATAATTGAAAGTTTATTACTTTATTATTGAAATAGACAAGTGGTATTCACTAGTCATGCTTTTATTCCCTAAAATTCTAGATATTCTCGTGAGAGCAACTTAACTATCACTCCATAAATTGAATTTGGAGGAGGAAAATGATTGATAATCAACTTTGGCTTGTTGTATGGTAGTTGCATTCAAATTTCGCATGGGACCCGCTAAGGTAAGAAAAATTGTTACAATTTTCAAGTATGTTACATTTACCCAATGAGTAAATCTGGAAATTCGCATCGAAATTCTATAGAATCTTTAAAATTTGTTAGTCATTATTTCGTAAGGGTGTAACTGTTAAACAAATTAATAATTGCGAAGAGTATTTGCAACTATCAATTAAGGGTGGGAACGAGCCGAGCTCGGCTCTTTTGGCCAGCTCGAGCTCGAGTCCATGTTGCCGAGCTCAAGCTCATCGAGCCAATTTTTTTTGGCTCGAGCTCGAGCTTATTTAATTTTTTTTTTTTATTAAAAATTATTTATAGGAAAATAAAAAAAATATGAAATAAATAATGAACTCTAGTTATATATATATATATATATATATATATATATATATATATATAGAGAGAGAGAGAGAGAGAGAGAGAGAGAGTAAAAAAAACAAAAAAAAAGGCAACTTGCGAGCCGGCTCGCGAGCTGTCGAACAACTAAATTTGGGCTCGAGTTCGAGCCTTTGTCGAGCCGGCTCGTTTACCACCCCTACTATCAATACCACATGAATATACAAGTTATTTAGTCATAACTGAAGGGTTATTTGTAATTTACCCTATTTTTTTAGGGGTTATTTGTAATTTATCCTTTTTTTTTTTTTTTTTTTAATTTAATCATAACTTTTGTGCTTTACGAAAAGCCTTACAAAATGCTACTTTTAACTTTTAATTGCAAATATTCTTTTCTTTTCGGCTAACTTTTTGCTAATTATGAAAACGCCAATTCACCCCCCTCCAAATTAACTTTTGTTTGTCAAATTTGCTATTTATTATGAACAACTATTTATTTGGAAATAAAAAAATTAAGTATTAGATTCTTGAATATGTGTAAAAGATAAATTTGGGCTTTGCTATAAAAAAAAAATAATAATAATAAAGGGAGGGATCGAGCACAAGATACAACCTTATCTCTTATGGGGGAAAGGAGAAAGATTTGTGATGATTTCTACTTATAATTGTGATTAAGATTTCTGGTTTCTCAGTTCATACTTTAATTAGAACACTAACCATCGTCATTAGCAATTAATTGGTCCTTTAATCATCCTAATTTAGCTTGCTTTTTATGTAACTACTTAATCTTTGATAAATTAAATAGAATAATTAATACAGTTCGAATCAGCAAAATATTAAATAATTGAACTATTAATTTAATACATTTTCAACAAATGGGGACCTGAATAAATTATTATTTAAGTGAGATTAAATTTATCAAAGTTGTACTGTAATTAAAAGAATATAACAAATTGAGAATATTATTCTAATATAATTAATTAAAATTCAGTCAATTGAAAGGGACCAAAGTAGGGGACCAATGTTGAATGAAATATTATGAGTTAGAAAAAAAAAATGTGCATTTGATAGGGGTTTGGTCAAAGTCAACATTGTGAACCAAAATTGCTAGTGGCAAACTCTTTCTTGAAATGGACACTTAACCACTAACTGTTAACAATTAAGATAATTATTACATTTTTATTATTAATTTGTTTTTTGAGAATTACTCACAAAAAATTGTAAAGCAGTAAAAATCTCTTAAACTTTAATTAAAATAGTATAAATTAAATATATATACAAAATACTATTAAAAAAACTACATAAACTAGAAATATTTGATGCATTAAAGTAATTTTCATCTGCCAAACTATATTTCTTATATTAATAAAACAATAAATGTAAATAAAAAAATACTATAATCCGACAAATTCTCATGACAAAATCTTTTATAAGATTGTGGTGCAAATTTATGTCAGATTAAGCCAAAATTAAATTATTTATTACAATCTGAAGGCATAGATCCTCTAATACAAATAGTTGAGGATATTTAAATTAATAAAAAAAAAATTAAAAAAGCAACAGGACAATATTTAATTAACTTAAACCGCACATTAGTGCAGGTAACATGTTGTAAGGAGGAGAATATAGACATACCAAAAATATTAAAAAATGAATATTTATGGAATTTTGGTTACGTTGGGAGCAGAGTATTGGGGCATAACATGTGATGTAATAAAGAATTAAAACAGTGTTTGGATAAAATAGAGATAAATATAAAAAGTTGTGGTCACAATTTGTCCACTGCTATTGAAACGATGTACATTATTTTCTGACCATTTTAATATTTTATTTTAAAATCCGAATATATATCATTGAATTTTTATTTTTTTTAGTAATAAAAGAAAATATAGATGCATTGCATAAATTTACACTCTCGTATAATAATTTGTAAATTAATTGACACAATATTATTTTTTTCCAATTGCTAGACCATTCTTTACGGGGCTATATATTGATAAAATATGATTGGACGATTAATATTATTTCTCAATAGCTGATAAAGATATTAGCAACATTGTTAATTGTTATTGTCGATGTTTCATATTATTTGTCTTTTTGAAGAGTTTTTTTTCCAAATAATGAATTATAACCTACTATGTTTTTAATTTTACAGCATTCTTAATTAATTAACTAAAAAATAATTCATTATAAAGATCTTTTAGTAATTTCATTTTTTTTAACTATAACCAATGCATATTTATTAAAAAAATTTAATACGTACGCCACAACGAGTAACTTGATATAACTAATACTCATCTTATGAGGAAGTCTGCTATATATATAGATTAAACAATATGAGGATGAATTAAAATATGAAATTGAATTTAAATATGATTTGTCCTAACAAAGAGTGTTCATTGAGATAAACAAAGTATTCAACTTTTAGCTTTTGTTTTGTCGGCCACAATGGCTTGGATTCTATTTCTAACATGGATTTTTGTGACACATGTAAAATAAAATGGAAGTATATCTATAATGAATGTGTTGGGTGCTAAATACCCACACGCAAGTGTACGTATCGCGAACAAGTAGTAAAAGTGGACTCGTGAGAGTCGGATGTCGATCCCACATGGAATACGCAAATTATTTAATCCTAAGTACCAAATTTTAACAATTACGATTTTTATCCAGCCTACGCAAGGTTGTCAAATTAATCAACTAAATAAATTAAACTAATTAAAAAAGCAAATAAATACGAAAAAGTATCAATGTAAAAACGGATCTAGGATTTTATCTTCCCCCTATGCAAGAATTGCTCACCCAAAACCCCTCAATTATGAAATATATGATTCATGATTATTAACCCGAGACACTAATTTACTCATAACCCGCTGTCGCGTGTATTATGAGTCTATTATTCATAAACGGTTCACTATATGTCTATGCGAACAAATTATGAATAAAGCATTAACTAACAAGTCTCGTAATTGGCTACCTAAGGTGATATCTGTATGTCTACGACACCACATGCAATTGACACACTCATCCGGTGAAAACTACTCGAAGGTTCTTATACTTACCGTCTAATTATCAAAATAGCTCTATCGAGTCAATCCCAATAATCACAGATAAAGCACATAAATTGATCAAGTTCATGCACTAACAATCATAACAAGTATAAGAAATAATCATAAAATCATAATTGCATAATCTCAAGAAAACGGATTCACCATCCCCACATAGGGTTCCGACAAAATCCTAGATTAAAAACTTATCTACGCGTAATTCTTATGATAAACAAAATAAAAACATAAAAAGAAAAGATTAAGAAAAGATAGATAAAAGAAGAATTGTGATAAAGAGTTGTCAATTCTCCGTCTTCAATTCTTCGTTCTCTCGCTCCTCTTGCTCCAAGGTTGTGTCAAAAGTCTCCCGTGATTCGTGCTTGGTTTGGGCTTAAATAGTTGTCCCAACTTGGTAGATGATTCTAGGTTTCCTTGTGTGTTTAAAAGTCCAAAATTGCCTCCAACGTGATTTGGCACGGCCGCGCGAAAATCAGTGCAATTCTCGCACGGCCGCGCGAGAATCGCCGAACCTTCTGCCCAAATTCAGCATTTGGCACGGCCGTGCCAAAAATAGGCCAATTTTGGCACGGCCGTGCGGGCCTGTTTTCAGCCAATTTCAGCATTTTTTGATTATTTCACTTTTGGCCCATATTTTCTCCAAAATTGCAGTTTTGACCCCAAACTTTCCAATACTTTAATTTATACCTAAAATACAATAAATCAACTTTTTAAGCACCAATTATCGTTAAATCACACCAAAAGCTCAAATAAAAAGGTACAATAAAGTATAAAAATATATACTTAACAGAATGCTTATATATGCATGTATAAAACTAGGTAATTATTTGAATTTAGGTTATTTTTTAAAATTTCTCTACTAATATTTCTTTTTAAAATCATTTTTTGTATCTACACGTGTAAATAGAATGAACATCCAATATATTATTTTAAGTAGTTTTATATGTATGGTCTAATTAGATGTTATATCTGGTGTGATGCAATGAGTGGTTTTGAATTGCATATCTATATAGATAACTATTTATTAAGCACACGTATAAATGAGTGTGTGTTATTATATATACAGATCAATAGTTATCATCCAGTGTATTTCAGAGAATGTAACATCGACAATACCTACATGTATTCCTTCTACTATCAAATTTATGAATGAGGTACAATTAAAAAAATATAATATATGATCGACAATTCGTATATTCCAAAGAGATTATTCATTATATATTGAATAATTATATATGATTGCAACTTATAATATAATAAACTACATGCAAAAATGGAAACTATACTGTGTAAAAATATCAAACTACTCGAGCTCGATTCATTATCAGAAAAAATCCAAATATACTTAGCTTGATTTATTAAAACCAAATTCAAATACAATTTTAAAATCCAAATAAAAATTAGGAAACTTTTGAATAATCATAAGTTAATAATCATATGTTCGGCTCAACTCGATTGTTTATACTCTACTTTACAACTATTGTTATAAACGGTGGAAATATATAATTAATGTCTTAATTAAACACTTTTTAGTTTTTAATTGAAATAAATTAACATTATAATCAATTAACAATAAAATTAGGCACATAAGATAGTGGGGGTGTGATTGAATCCTAACTCCAAAGTAATCAGTCATGAGTAACCCATGTGACCCCATATGATTCTTTCATATATATATTTTCACAAAATAAATTAAATAAAATAAAATAAAAATTCTTTAAATTCTATTAATTAATTAAAATAAATAAATTATATACTTCTCCAATTTTTTGTTTTAAATATGGATAGCGTTGGATGCCATTATTATCGAAGTCCGAGAAGAAAAAAAAGATGGATGAGTCGTTTTCCATTTTAAAAAATAAAATAAAAATAAATAAATAAATTATACATTATTTATTTATTTATTATTATTAATTTGATAAAATTCCAAACAGAAGAGGAAAAAGTTTAGTTTATTATGATAAAAGGAGGAGGCAACAGTGTCAGCTTGGCGTGCCTAACACTATAATAAAGTTTTTGAATTTATATATTTATTTTGATTGAAAAGATTGAGGGGTCCTCATTGGCTACCAAGATAAATAAATAAATAAATAAAACCGTAAATTACGGCCAACTCCCTAAGGTAAGGTTAAATTATGAAAATGCCTCTCATGTTTGGATAATTACAATAATCCACTCAATTATGAATCTATCAACAGGTTGATTGCGATGTCAAATTTAGTAGAATCTTCTACATTACGTGCAATATTCTCCAATTTGTACTCGTTTTACCCCATTCGAACTTCACATTTTGATGCTTCTTGGCTTATAAACATCAGATTGTGGTGCATAAAAAACTGCAATTTTTACACAACACGAGTAGTCGAGTACAAGCTAGACAGTATTCCACTGAATGTAGAAAATTATGTTGAGTTTGACACCGTTAGGGTGGACGCGTAAGAAGCTTCATAGTTAAGGGGGTTGGTTGTAATTATCCAAATATAAGGGGCTTTTTTGTAATTTAGCCAAAATAAAAATAGGGGGTGAAAAAAGCAGCACGGCTATTTTTTTTATTAAAGTTTAATTTTTTTTTTAATATGTGTTGAACCTTTGGCAGTATTATTTACAGATTTTTATTGGAAAATGGTCATTTTTCTTGATTCATGGTTATAAAAAAGCATTCTTTATTGAAGAGGTAGAGAGAGAGAGAGAGAGAGAGAGAGAGAGGGGTTTGTTTTTTGGTGGTGGTGGTGGGGCGGTGGTGCTGATTCTAAAGGGATAGATGAGACTGCGAACATTCTGAAATCTGAACCCAACTGTGTGTATTTGTGTGTTTGTGTGTGTGTGTGTGTTTTGTGTGTGTGTAAAGACATGGTGTAGCTATGGTGGCTGGCAAAAGATTAGGGACAAGTCATCTTTTTTCTGGTAATAGTATTTTGGTGGTGGGGTTTAATTTGTTTTCTTTCCTTTGTTTTTTTTTTGTTCCTCTCAAAAAAAAAGTTGTATTGTCGTATAATATTGTTTAGTTAGTGCTCTTCTTACACCGTTTCTTGTACTTGTTTGTTCCCCATTCAGATTTGCTCTTCTTTCTTTGTATGGAGAGAGAATTAGGGCTTTTCTTTTTTATTTTATTTTTTATTTATTTTTCCCAATCTCAGGTGAGATGTTGTTATATTGCATTTTTCATGGTAAAGAATTGATATTTATGCATTTTCTTCACTTGGGTTCTGCTTTAAACCTAAAAAATGGGTTCTTGATTTGGGATTTGGGTAATTGATGTTTAGGGTTTTTTTTTTACATTTCCAATTTCAAAGGAACAAATTTGTTGGTTATTGTGTTTGATTGTTCATATGTTTTTTGTCTGTGATTTAGGGTTTTTTTGTCCACCTCTTCCCTTACCGAGGTTTTTGTTTTGGTTTTAACAGGTGCTCTCTTCAACTTACATTGGTGAATGAAACTTCATTTTGTTGACAAGTGTGGATTTCTTGATTTCTAGAGAGAGAAACTCAGTTTTTTCTTTTTGAGAAGTATATAAAAAATCTCATCTTTGGGTCTTTTTTCTTTACAAAAAAGATCAACTTTTCTCCGTTTATACATATATTCTTCGTTTCGTTTGGCCTCCAATTTGCTATTCCGACTTTCGATTTGAGGTGCAAGTGATTGAATTGGAACGAACTTTCGCCTGTAAAAATGAAGTTTATGAAACTTGGATCGAAGCCTGATCAGTTTCAGACAGATGGCGACTCGATCAGGTTTGCATATACTCTGTCTATGTTTAGTAATTTCTTTATTATGTTCATCGGAGTTAGTTTTGTTTAAGCTTTTAAATCACATTTTCCCATGTCTGCATTAGGGTAAACTAGGTAATTGATTCATTTGCCCGTGTCGTTAAATTGAAAAAAAAGGAACGTAGAATCGAAGTGCAACTTAAAGTATTCATAAGTACTTCGATCGAAGTTCCTCCTTTATTATTTATAATCTTTATTGCAAAATCCAAATTTTGACAAGCATTCGTATTTCAGGTATGTAGCAACCGAATTAGCAACCGACATGGTCGTTAGTGTAGGTGATGTCAAGTTTTATGTCCACAAGGTATTATTTCCCTAAAAACATTTTTTCCCCGTTTTCGAATTTAAAAGAAAAAAAAAAAAAGAAAACTTTTTTACTAATAGCAATACCCTGTATGTAGTTTCCTCTTCTCTCAAAGAGCTCCCACCTCCAAAAGCTCGTCGCCACATCAAGCGATGACATCAGCGAGGAAATTGACATCCACGATATACCGGGCGGGCCCGCAGCATTCGAGATCTGTGCCAAGTTCTGCTACGGAATGGTCGTAACCCTAAACGCCTACAACGTGGTGGCCGCTCGATGTGCGGCGGAGTATCTCGAAATGTACGAAACCCTCGAAAAGGGCAATCTTGTCTACAAAATAGACGTATTCATTACGTCGAGCATATTCCGTAGCACCTGGAAAGATTCCATCATCGTACTCCAGACGACAAAATCCCTCCTCCCATGGTCCGAGGAATTGAAGATTGTGAGCCACTGTCTCGATTCGATCGCCACGCGGGCGTCCGTTGAACCCTTGAGGGTCGATTGGTCGTACAGTTACAATAACCGTAAAACAGAAAACGGGTCGGACCCACATTGGAAAACGGGCGGGGTTAAAAAAGTGCCTAGGGATTGGTGGGTCGAGGACTTGTGCGAACTCCAAATCGATTTGTACAAACGGGTTATTACAACGATACGAAGTAAAGAAAGGGTGTCCGAAGGTGTTATCGGAGAATCTTTAAAGGCGTACGCTTTAAAACGACTTCCGATTTTCGGCAATATCCAAGGGGGCGATATCCTGAAATACAAGTACTTGTTAGATACCATAATTTGGTTGTTGCCGAAGGAGAAAAATTGCGTTTCTTGCAGCTTCTTGCTCAAGTTACTACAAGCTTCGGTGGTTTTGGAATCGGGAGAAACGGGGAGGAGGGAGCTTATGAGGAAAATTGCGGAGCAGCTCGATGAGGCGACAGCTGGCGATCTCTTGATCCGTTGCCCTAACGGCGAATCGACGGTGTGTGATGTGGATTTAGTGCGTGATTTGATCGAGCGGTTTGTGATGATGGAGCATAGTGATGACGATGATTTTGCTTCGGAAGCTTCCAAGGCTAAGGTGGCTAGATTAGTTGACGGCTATTTGGCGGAAGCTGCGAGAGATTCGTCTTTGCCTTTGTCGAAATTTGTGGATTTAGCGGAAATGGTGTCGGGTTTTCCGAGATCGAGTCATGATGGGATTTACCGAGCGATTGACATGTACCTCAAGGTTTGTTTATTCGAATCATTTTTACTCTTTCCGGGTTTTTTCATTTTACCCTCTGCTTTTGACTTAATTTTTGAGTTCATTTAAGGTCTCGTTTGGTTGACAACATAAATCTTGATTAAGTAGTGAAATAGTTAGAACTTTTTTTTTAATTTCATATATACAATTCACGAATTTGAGGCCCTTTCATTATATATATTTTCATTAAAAAAATTGGGCGTCGAGTACAATATATATAATTTATTTTTCGGACCCACCCATGCCTAATTAGCGGGCCAACCTTGAATAAGGCATTGTTTGGTTGGTAAGATAAGCCATCATTAATTACATAACTAGTTCTTGTTTGATGTTCGGTTAGTGCAATAAATTTCCGGGCCCCGAGCCGGGCCGGCTCACAATCATAGAAAAACGAGAAACTTGGCTTATTAGGTTATACAATTACTTCTCATAAGATTTCGTGCTCTAATCTTGGGAACCAAACAAGAAAATAATATTTTCGAGTCGGTCCGAAAATATCGGGTGGGTCCGAATATTTTAGGAAGAATTAGCTCTTATCTTGATATATATTAAGGAATTGTGTCTTGGGCTGCAACAAAATTGCTTAACTTTATTCTAAAACCAAAAGTTGTCCTATTTTTCTTTTGCAGGAGCACGCGGGATTGAGCAAGAGTGACAAGAAGAGAATATGCCGGCTAATGGATTGCCGTAAGCTATCCCCCGAAGCATGTTCGCACGCGGTGCAAAACGAGAGGCTGCCCTTACGAGTAGTGGTGCAGGTTCTTTTCTTCGAGCAGTCTCGTGGGGCCCACGATTTGCCGGGCCCCGTTAGGGCACTCCTCCCTAGGGGATCTTACGGGAGCTCTAGGTCAACCACCACTAACTCTGACGATGATTGGGAAGGGAATCAAACTTCCGAAGAATTGAAGGATTTGAAAGGGGAGCTCGCTTCTCTTAGGTTGAGAAACAACAATGTAGGAGGTGGTGGTAATAATAATAATAATATTAATAATAATGGTGACGATATTATTAAGTCGAAGAAGGTGAAGAAGGTGTTTTCGAGGCTGTGGTCAAATAAAGAAAGGCAGGGTGAGAATAGCAGCTCCGATACTACTTCGGAGAGCTTTGCTTCCACGAGCGCCGAAGAGAAAAATGAGGTGGCGGTGAAAGTGAAAGTGCTTAAACCAGTACAACGGAAGTGACACTTGGCAGAAAATGATTGGGCGGATGAAAGAGTAAATTTTTAGTGCCGGGCTTTTGGAACTTTCAAGATAGGGAATTTGGGTGCTGAGGAAAACCGGTAATGTAATAGTTTTCTTTTGGAATTTTTTGGTTATTTATTTTCAAGCAGAGAAGAAAATTGTAGGTTTAGTTGTGTATTAGTGGCCACGAATTTGTAGTAACGAGACCTTGTTTTTTCCTCATTTGTTCAATCGGGTTTTACCTTGACGCTAAATCTCCGCGAAAAACGGGATCGGAGACAAAAGATTCATATGCAAAAACACAAGTGAAAAAGGCTGCGTTTTCGATACGAGTTCTTGTAAGTGATGAAACTCAAACTCGAAGATTCAGGTTATGTGTTTGCACCCGAAATGACTATTCATTTTGCGATTCGACGACACGGCGATTTCGCGAAATCTAAAGTTATTTCCAAAAGAAAATATTGGAGTCGAAAGCACGAAACTTAATCAGAATTTCGGACATTGTTTATAGCCTCAATCCTTGTGTTTCTAAGCCCTATACAGTAGAACATCGACTCGATAAATTAATAACCTCGATTAAATAATAGCTTCTCCCAGTTCCGACTCAGTGAAAACGTATTAAATTATTAACTCGATAATTTAATAATTCGCTAAATTAATAGGAATTTTCTTAGTCTCGACTGTATTAATTTATAGAGGTTTAACTGTATTTTCCAGCCAGATCCGTAAACTGTTCAATCTCAATCCTCGATTCTTTCTCGGCCAACCATTGATCAGATTCAGCCCTCACACGTTCATTATCAGCCCTTCGTTCTTCTTCGATAGCACTAACGTGGTAATTATTAGCCGTGACGAGGTACCTGTAAGCCCTCACCAAGTAGCCGTTGTGACAGAGGCCCATGCGGAGGCGTCTGTGTAGGGTTTCAACAATCACGTCCCGCAGCTCCGAGAGCCGTTCCTTTAGCTGCGAGCACGTGTGGTCCCACGGTGTGTTGTGGGGCCCAATCGCGTGGGACCGGAATCGGGCGCACCGTTCCGTTTTTTAAGTCGATGAAATTTTGACATATTTGAGACCATGTAGATGGCGAGGGAACCGGCGGCGGCAGCTTGTTCAGCCTGGTTGCCGTCGCGTATTCTAGTGCGTAATGGACTTCACGGTGGTCCTTGTCCGACAACATTACTTTTTTTTTATTAATTATTTCCCCCCCTGAATTTCCTGGATAATACACACACACACCAACACAAATCTGGATTTTAAATGCAATTAAATGAAAAGGGATTTGAATTTGAAATCCACCAAAATTGCTAAAACAAATTTTCTGATTTTAAAAATTATCTGATTTCAATTCCAATTCTTCGTTTTGAAATCCAAAATCCAAACATAGCCTAAGCCTAAGAAATAAACATTACGGAGAAAAACAGGAAAATTATTGTTTACATCCCTCAAGTTTGCACTGATTTCCCATTTGGTCTCAATTTTCACAAAAAAAACACATCTGGTCCCTTATGTTATAATAATTTAACACTTTTGGTCATTTCCGTCAATTTACTGTTAATTCGTCTGTTAAGACAGTGACGGCACAAGTTTGATACTAACGGAAAATTAACGGAAGAAAACTGAAAGGGTTGAATTTTTGAAATATGAAGGATCAAATGTGTTTTTAATGAACATTGAGGATCAAATGTGAAATCAGTGCAAACTTGAGGGATGAAAACTATATTTTTCTCGAGAAAAGCAATAAATATAATTTCACACAAAAACACAATTACAGTTAAACCTCTATAAATTAATACAGTAAGGACTCGGGAAATTCTATTAATTTAGCGAATAATTAAATTATCGAGTCAATAATTTAATACTTTTTCATCGAGTCGGGACCGTGAGAAACTATTATTTAGTAGAGATTATCAATTTATCGAGTATTAATTTATCGAGGTTCTACTGTGTATAATATGAACGCAATAATAAAGAAATCGAACGAGAAAAAAAAAAAAACAGCGCCAAACCTTTCGTTATCTTCAACCTAACCGCAATTTACACAAGATTTAAAAAAAAAAAAAAAAAAAAAAAAGAGCAGAAAAATTATTAGCGTACCTTTAAAGACTGACGAACCCTAGTTTCGTTGTTTGAAAAAGGATTTGAAATTTTGGATAAAAAAGAAGGCCTTAATTAAATCTTGGGCCTAACACTTTGTACTTTAATTGGTCCTGTTTAATATTTCTTTCACGGGTCAACCTTCGTTTGACTACAATATTTCATATTTTATCTCCAAAACAAGTCCAACTCTTTTTCTTTTTTCTTTTTTAGTTAATCATCAAAACATATGTACTTTTTCAAGGGTCGACCCTCGTCTTTGTTTTTATTTTTATTTTTTATTTTTTTGAATAATTTTTCTTTTCGAATTACATATATATATAGTTTAATTGAATACTGTCATATTTATTAATCTTAGCGAATCTTTCCAATCAAATCGGGCCTAACTATTCTAACTTCTATATCATACTTTTGGGGATGTATGTAAACATAACATTAATAGTTACCATTAGGGGTGGTAAACGAGTTGAACCGCTCGTAAGCTCGATGAGCCGGCTTAAAAAAAGTTCGAACTCAAACTCGAGTTTTTCGAGCTAGAGCTTGTTTTTAGTTATTCGCAAGGTCACGACTCGAGAGGTTACGAGCTAGCTCGCGCGCCTTACTATTTTATTTTTTCTTTGTTTTTATATATTATTTTTTATTTAAATAATGTATAAGAATATAAAATATTATAAAAATAACATAGCAAAACATATAAATATGAAAAAAATATATATAATTACAGTTTATTATTTGTTTTATTACAATCTAAATATTTTTTAATAATTAAAAAAAATGAACGTGAGCTCGAGCCAAAAAAATAAACTCGACGAATTTGAGGTCGACAAAATGAATTCGAGCTCGAGTTCGGTCCGTTCACACACCTGACAGAAAATCTTTGCAACAACACCACCAAATTTACAAATAAAGAGGGGATATTCCCTTTTTAACCAAATCTTCTATTCTTATCCCACCACATCCTAGTGTTTATCCAAACACATCACTAAAACCTTAAACAAAACAAAAACCCAATTCGAAGAAATTAAGAAAAAATAAAATAAAATAAAACAAAAGGACTTTTGTTGTTTTGCTAAAACAAAAGGACACTCTACTAGGAAGATTCTAGAACTCTCTAGGATCAACAAAAATAGACAGACCAGGTGGTGACTTTGTCCAGTCACCCACACACCCGTCACTGTAGTCTTCCCCCAGCCTCTTAATGCACCACAAATCCTCCGCGCACGATAAGCTTTTCCAGTGCGGTATTCCTAACCTGAGCGGCTCCCTCCCCGCCACCTCCGTCGCCACCACTCCACACCCACGCGCCTTCGCCAGGTTGTGGGCCACACCGCAAAGGGCTTTTACGTAACTCACCGCATTTGGGCCTTCGCCTCCAAGCCCATACAAGAAATGAAAACCGAACGGTCTGAAAACCTCCGGAACCGAAGGGACACGCAGCCACGGAAAAACCCGGTCCACCACGCGCGTGGTCTTCGCCACCGCCTTCCTCACGCGCGACGCGCCCCGGACCTCGAGCCTGAAAACTTCCTTGCAGTTCCAGACGCTGATAACCGCCCACGACTCCGGCGGACTCGCCAGAAACTCCTCCGCCCCCGGCCACGCGGCGGCGGAGCACCACCGTCTCGGGACTGCGAGGAATGTGCCCAGACTGAGTCTATTGTTCAGAACGGAGTCGATGTCCCGGGGGAAGAACTCCGTGGTGGAGAAGCGGCGGCGGTAAAGGACCTCCGCGTCGGCGGGGCCGAGCTCGACGACGGCGACCTGTTTATCGACCCTGACCCGGTGGGCGAAAACGGGGTGCACTAAAATGGAGGGTGTACGGAATTTGGAGTAGCCGCATTTGTGCGTGAAGAGGTTAACGGATGCCACGTTGTCGTTTTCCGTTGCCATGTAGGAATATTCGGCGCCGTTTTCGGAGAACCACGCCTCCATTCTTCGCACCAGCTTCACCCCAATTCCCATTCTCCTGCAAAATAATTAAAATTTAAAAATTAATTATTTTTTTTAATTTAATTGGTAAATTGTCCCTACAGTTTAAAGAAATATTATTTTTCACACGTAAATATAGAAATAAGACCAAAAAGGGACCTCTTGTGATTAATAATCCGTTTCCGGAAAGAAACTTCGATTTTTAGAGAGAGAAACTGTTTTAGAGAGAGAAACTGTTTTAGAGAGAGAAAGTAGTACCGATGAAGAGGAGAAACACGGAGGCCTAAAATGTAGGCGAGTTTGGTGGAGAGAGGGAGTGGTTTGGCGTTTCCGCAATTGTTATTATTTCTGGTGAGCTTCGTTCCGCACGTGACGGTTTTGATGCAACCCCTTATCATCCCAACTATCTCTCTCCTTTCATTCTCACCTGCGCCGCCGCCGCCGCCGCCGACAACCACCGTCTCCGCCACCAGCATGAGGTAGGCGGGGGAATGGCGGACGCGGCAAATGGGGTCGCCCAAGAGGTCGGTGTAAAGCGAAAGTTTGCCGCTCGGCCCAACCTCACATCTGTTCTCCACTTCCTCCACCGCCGCCCGATCCTTTCCCTCGTCGTATTCCCTCACCACCACCGTCGCCGCCGCCACGCCGCCGTCTTCCGCCGCCATTTCTCCTCTAATTAATTCCGTATACATACACACACACACGTCTCTGTATTTATAAATGTAGGTGCCCTTTGAAAGGCCAATGACGTGTATTCGAAGTCAGAAAAGAAGCCTGAAAAATCTAAATACGGTTATAAAGAGGGCTAAAAAAAGTTGCAGAGAAAGAACAGCACGAGGAAGATAAAGGTGCAAAAAATCGTGTTTCTTAAACACGATTTTAGTGCGAGAGAAAAACGTGTTTTCTTCAGTAGAGTTTTTCTCAGAGCTAGGTTTATGTTGGACTAGTGCTCCGTTTAGTAACCTTTTTAATTTTTATACTTGGTTTCTGAGAGGGGCTTTCACTTTTAGGTTTTCTTTTTAATTTCTAATTTTTTAAATGGAAAATTAATTTTAATTCTGTTAAGAAAAAAGGAAAAAAAATTAGAAATTGGAATTAAAACATTTGTTTCTAAATCAAAAAATTCAACTTTTTCATTCACCTATAATATATAATCCATAATAATATTTGATATAACAAATATGATTTTTTGAAAGTAATAAACTTTTCAAGATTATTTTATGTAAATTAAAAATTGAAATCTCGTGATATCTCAATTCTGATTCAAATAATATATAGCTGGAAAGCTCCAAATTGAAGGTTTTCAGCAGAATTCGAAAATTCTATTCCAATTCCAAATTAATATTTAATTATTAAAAAAACAAGGGGGGGGTATTTGGTAGCTTTACAATAATTGGGTGCATATTCGACAAATAAATAGCAAAATCTTAACTTAGATCTTCAATTGCTTTCAAGGAAAATTCCCTTTAAAAAAAATTCCAACTTTAAATTTACCCCCTACAATTTTTGTTCTTTCTTCTTATTCTTTTTTTATTGTGTATATAATATTAAATATTAAATAAAATATTTTGGGGAAAGTCTCTATCGATTCTTTTTCCATATATCCCTTGGGCTTTCTCAGTAGGACCGATGAAGTGCTAATAACATAATAATTAGTATTGATTATTAATTATTAATTATTAATTATGAATTATTATTTATTAATTTATTAATAACAAATAATGATTACGAAAAGGTGATGGAAGAAGAAATGGCGGCTGTGGCTGCGGAGTGGTGTCTCTTTCTATTTAATAATTTATTTATTTACGTTTCCATCATGACCCCATTTGCAATGATTACTTTTATTTTATTTTCTATATTTACATACATAATAAATGACATGAATTTGTTTAATTTCATATTGTATGGCATTTCATGTGGAAGTTATAATCAACTTTTTATTTCGAATTTCATCGGTTTCAATTAATTTTAAAAAAGTTATTTCCTTGAATTTCTTCAATTTTTGATTTTTCTTTTTATATTCCAATTTCGTAGAGCTTTTTATAATTGTTCGTGAGCTCACGAGCGGGGTCGGAAGGTTTTCTTTTATATATATTATTTTTTATTTAAATAATATATAATATATAAAATATTATAGTTATTAAATAAAAAGAACAAATAAATATTTAAATGGGGTTATTTTACATAAAGTAGGGATAAACCAAAGCCCCAATCATCCTTTGAAATACCCCTCTGGAGAACCGAAAGTACTATACTGCCCTTATATGCAATTTTCGGCCAAACTGCATTCAGCATTTTTGGTCCTGCATTTATCATTTTCGCTGATTTATTTATTATTATTTTTTATTTATTTATTTATTGTTAAATAATAATACACATGTTTACTGTACTGAAAATATATACTTATTTATTTTTATTTTTATTTTTTTAATTTTTAAAACAATATGTTTACTGTATTGAAAATAACTACATGTAACTATAGTACCTATAGTAATTCGTCGTTATGTTCGTTTTTTTTCCCTATATTTTTAGTCGATCAACTGTACACACACACGAATACTGGCTTATACAAAAGAAATTCATAAAACCCAACAAAAATTTACAAATTCCAATATTTTTATTATAAATCACCTCAAAACTAATAAAATACAAATAAAAAATACACAAATATATGCACATGTAACTACATGTTACTACATGTATAGTAATGTATAGTAGTGTATAGTAATGTATACAGTTTGTTGAACACTGCTTCACATGTAACTTCAACCAAATTTTTGACACCTTCAAGGAGGATCAATGGCTTTCATTAAGCTGCAATTGCGAAATCAAAACAAAAGAAAAATTTACTTTAGTGCAAATCAACAAAATTTGAAGAAACATCAAAACACTAAAAAATCAATAAACACTAAGAGATCGAGAGATAGAGAGAGAGGTTATTGCTGGGAAATGCTACATATTTTAAATCAATCAGACACTGACTCTTCATTCCCCTCGCCTCCTACCAAAACCGTACCCTAGGTGCCGCTAATAACCACCCACAGTTCCGCGCGCCCACAAATGCAAAAATTAGAAATAAATCTGAAAACATAAAAAAACAACGAAATTACCATCAAAATATAGATCTCGACGAGAGGAATCCAACGATGGGTAGCTCGTCAAATTTCGACTGGTGGAACACAAAATACACTTCCAGCAGGACCACCGTCGTTGAATGAAAAAAAATGGCAGAAACAGATCTGCGCTCCAAACTGAATGAAATCACCACCAAAAGAAAGAGCTCAACGAGAGGAATCCAACGGTAGTTAATGTTTATTTTGTAATTTTTTTTATATAATCTAAATAATTTTTAATAATAAAAAACTAATAGTAACTAAAAAAATATCAAAATGAGCTTGGGCTTGGGCTCGAGCCTGCCAAAACATGCCAAAACAGACGATACTATTAATCACACCCCTAATCACATGTTATTTGTCTTTTACTTGTTTAACCACCTCCTAAAAATTAATCTTAGCGTGAGAGGTGATACTATTTTAACGAAATAGTAGTATCATTTAAAAGCGGAATTTAACTTTTGTAGTGTATTCGGATAAATGAATCTCATCGATTGAAGGTATCATTTGCCCCGATTATTTAGTTATATAACCTAATAGTAGTAACTAAATAGAGTAACCACGGTAGAAAACGTATTTTTTAATGATAAAATGATAATAAGTGAGGAGATAAAGACTGATTTGATATTTTTATTTGATTACAGTTTTGAATAAACAAATAGAAATGATTTATTTTCTGATATAAGTTGTATTTGATAGATACTTAAACCTATATAAATGTCTACCATTATTCTTGTAACCAACTATATAGGGAACCTTTTTAGGCACGACACAATGATCAAATACAAAGAAGAAATTAATAAGATTATGTGGTGATTTGAAATCACTCAATATTTAATTCTGAAAATACATAATAATTAATATACCTCAATACACAATTTTTCAATAAAATTATACAATATTTTTATATGCACCTCATAAAAGAAAAAATATTCTTTGTCGATTTATATAGAGTTTCGGGTCTGTCTACCCGAAATCCAATTTTTCTTTTTTCACAAGTCCTTATATAATGTAAGTCGATAAGAGTCAAAAGAAAAATATGTGATCATGCTAGACATAGATCACATGATATAGTTCAAGTAGGATGAGGTGGAAAAGTAAAGTGGATCACTAGCTTGATGACCTTGAGAAATCTGCGATCAGAGAGCACGTAAACTAAGCTGAGAGTTGATCCGGCAGAAAACCCTCCGACGCTCAAGTTAGGTGTGTGGATAGCAAAAGTCGTAGATAGAACACGAGCAGTATAGTTCGAATACTGAACGCGCCTTAACAAATGAATTAGAATCTTTATTTATACCTTGTTGATTGGGATGAAGTTGGTTAATTGAGATGGTTGGGCCCAAATCTTATCTGAAGGTGATTGGATCTTCGTTGTAGTGAACTTCAATATTGAGCTTGTGGCCAAATAGATAAAGAAATTGTATGCACATTGGATTGACCCAATTAGACACATCAATATACATCATATGTATTGGTGGCATATGAGATACTGCATCTGGTGTATTTTGTCGACTGATTTTGAACTGTAGATCTATATAAATAACTTTACATTAAGCATATATACATATGGGCATACGAGTGTGTGTTATTATGTCTAAGACAAATGTTCAATATCACTTGATGTATTTCACCAGGTGTAGCATCATAATAATTACTGATATAAGTGATTGTTGTTTAAGAAAGTTTCGGAATTTATGGATGATCGGTTTAATTT
Organism: Erythranthe guttata; assembly: GCF_056151865.1. Lineage (NCBI taxonomy): Eukaryota > Viridiplantae > Streptophyta > Magnoliopsida > Lamiales > Phrymaceae > Erythranthe > Erythranthe guttata. The sequence continues at coordinate 1,498,692 of NC_142544.1, read as the reverse complement.
AATTAAAATGCAAAAGATATATAGCTTATTGGTGTAGGGTTTATTTTTTAATGACAATAAAAAAGTTAGATAAAGAGACATCCAAATAAGTAACTCCATGATCGATAATGGAGTACATGGAATATGTAAGGAGCACTAATTCATTTGGTTGAAGCCTAAAGTTATTAATGATTGGATACTTAGGGTAAATGATTGGTTTTCTTTTACTAAGTGCGCATTAAGATTAGTAATAATTATTTATAAGGGTGTCTGACTAAATTTATTTTAAATATATATCTTCTAAATTGTTACCTTATATGTAAGAACTTATCAGCTTTTAAATTTTTAATTACAATCTGGAAAGTAAAAATCTAATATTTGGAAGTTGGGGAAGTGAAAAATTGTTCCAAAGCTCGAATCTTTTGAATTGAAGAAGCGGAAAAATTGAAAATTTCGTTCCGACTTTCACTTATAGTTGAATTATCAACGGACACGTAGATATCTATTTACATGCTACGTGCTACTAATCACTTACGTTAAAATTATCAAATCTCAATTAAAAAAGGGATGTGATAAATGTCGTTCGAACTTTAATAATACTGTTACGACTACAAACGTGATTTTGATCATTTTTAATTCTAAATTTTGCAAAACTCGAAAAATAGAATTTGTACTATTCTGAGTTTATTTTCTAATCCAACTTAAATCACCAAAATTGGATGTCGGACGAGAAAGATATACATGAATCAATGGATACTGCCCACAATTTTAATGTATTGAGGTATCTAAAATTCAAAATGTGACTCATTCATGCATAACTTTGGCATACGACATCTAATCTAGAGGATTTAAGTTGGATTAGAAAGCTAATCCAAATAACTACAGTTTTCGTGTTTCGAATTTTACCAAAATCAAAATAAAAATATGTCAAAATTAAGTTCGAAGTCAAAACACATTACTAAAATTGAAACTATATTTAACATTTCAGATTAAAAAATTATCACCCACATACAAAGTTAACAATAATATAGTATTTGACCAATAATACGAATCTTGTATGGTTGTGACATCGCTAGTGATACGGGCTAGTTCGACATATAACAAATAAGTGTAAGCCCATTAGGGTAAGCCCAATATGATAGGCCCATAATGAAGAACCCATGATGACTTAGCTCGGTACTATGAGCGAAGTCGTCGTGTGGCGCGAACCTCGGAACTACGTGGGAGTACCTTAACTCGCCAGCCCAATACCAAAACGGGGTAAGGCGAGCCCAGGACAATACAGGCCCAAGATACATGACTTGGGGGAAAAGAGAAACCCTAAAAAAGGAAAGCCTTGAAGGCCAAGCTTTCCTCATCTATAAATAAGAGAATCAACACACGCACACGGGGGAGAAAAATATACACTAATTACTATTACATTACATACACGTCTTTCCCTTTATTCCGATCACTGACTTGATCGTCGGAGCTTTCCCGCCGGGAACCCCTCCCGGCGTTGCAGGTCTATCCACCGGAGTACGGACGGAGCTGGCTTGAGGAAGACGAAGACCTACGGACAAAATCAAGTGGCGCCGTCTGTGGGAAAGATCTAGAAATCTTGGGGATAACTTCCGGGAAAATATCAGATCTACCCCCGGAAGTCCAGATCTGAGCTATCAACGTAGAGAACAATGGAGGAAGGAGATACCACTGCCCGGAATTTGCAGAAGGATTTAGATGCAGTGGCTCGCAGTACACCGGCTGATCCATCGTCCGTTCAGAAAGATAAGTCGGGGTGTAGCTTCCTTACACCTGAAAAGGAGGGTCGGATCCCTTTCATCCCAAGCAGCCCCTCTTTTGAGTTCCAGGATGGCGAAGCTGCTTCAAGAAGGCCAGCCGCAACCCCCGCTCAGGCTCCCAATGAGCGTACATATACCCGAGACGAGGTGGAAACCATGATCACCGCGGCCATCCGAAACTACACCCAAAATTTACCTCACGATAACCGACTCAGGAGAGATCCCAGACGTTCTCCGAACGAAGGACGAGCTGAGGACGAGGGCGATAGTTATTCGGAGAACCGAGGGGGTAATAGTCATGGCGTTAGAACAGAAGTTGACAGCTTAAGACGCGATATAGATGAGTTGAAGGCCTTGCGAAGTGGGCCAGCGCGAGATCTCGTAGGATCTAGCCCTTTCGCTAGACATCTCGATAGCGACCCTATACCAGCTAACTACCGACCGATCTTATTTGAGTACAACGGCACGTCAGATCCAGCTGAACACTTGAGTCGGTTTAACAACACTGCCTCACTTCACCAGCTCACAGAAGGGGTGAAGTGCCGTGCCTTTGTCACCACTCTAGCGGGCCCGGCCCAAGCATGGTTCGGTCTGTTACCTGCCGGAACCATCCGATCTTTTGAACAACTTGCCAAAGCTTTCATAAACCAGTTCGCTAGCTCGAAGAAGTGTAAGAAGACCTCTCTGTCACTATTCAGCGTTCGTCAGAAGGAGAAAGAAAGTCTCAGAAACTATATCAAACGATTCACTTCGGCTACCTTAGAAGTCCCCACTACCAGCGACGAGGTGCTCATGGCAGCTCTTTCGCAAGGACTGAGAGATGATGAGTTTTTCCGAGCTTTGGCGCTGGAGCCTTCGCCCGATTTTGACCATCTCCTAGAGAGGGCGTCTAGGTTCATTAACTTAGAAGAAGCCCGGCAGCAGAAAGTAGAAGAATCTCACCAACCCGCAAACACACGAGCCAACGAAGCAAAAAGAGTCAAAGAACCACTGTTACCTCGAAGGGATGCTAATACCCCCGGCCGAGGTATCGCCTCAGACGCTAAGGGATCACGATTCCAATCGTATCAGCCCCTTACGGCTCCTCTGTCCCAGGTGTTGTACGCGATCGAGAAGAGAGCTGATCTGCGGTGGCCTAGGACCGCTCGCGGAGCCCCCCGTCGAGATCCGACATTGGGTACTTTTTGCCGTTTTCATAACGAATACGGACATACGACCGACGACTGCGCACATCTGAAAGACGAAGTGGAACGTCTCATCAGAGATAACAAGATCGGGGATTTTGTGAAGATAGATTCACCTCGGGGACAAAAGCGTGAAGCCCAGTTCGGGAACCCGCCACGAGCACCGCCCCCACCGCCAGCGCCGAAAAGAGGGTACATTCAGATGATTTCAGGGGGTCCCACGGGAGGAGATACTCACCGGGCTAGGAGACGTCATCTCGGTAGCCTCAAAAATAATCATGAAGTTTGCCAAATCTCTACACCGAAGTATCGTCAATATCCCACTATCTCGTTCGGTCCTGAAGATGAAGCAGACCTAGATGATTTTCACTGTGACCCTCTCCTCATCACGATTAACGTGGGAGGATACGACGTCGCTCGCGCCTTCGTTGATCCCGGAAGTTCGGTGGACGTCATATCTTACGAGTGCTTCCTACAAATGGAGCTTGACCTCCCGGTTTTCCCCGTCACCACACCGATATTTGGGTTCACAGGAGGGTCCCTGACGCCGATTGGACAAGTTAAAATCCATGTCACTATAGGAACTCCACCTCGAACACGCACTCAAACTGTCAATTTTGTCATCGTTGAAGGGCCGCCGACCTCGTATAACATCGTGATAGGACGACCAATGTTACATACCTTTCGGGCGGTCCCTTCGACCATTCATCAAAAACTTAAGTTCCCAGTTGATGGGATGGTGGGAGAGGTCAGGGGCGACCAAACCCAATCGAGATCGTGTTATGTCGAAATGGTTAAGATAGCAGAGAAAGGCCGACGCGATACCCTCATCAAAGAAGATTTGGGAGACGAGAAGCGTCCCCGAGTTGACCCAGAGGATAAAGTTAATCATGTACAACCTATGGACGAATTGATGACAATCGACCTCGTCCCCGGGATGATGAAACAAACCCGGATAAGTAAGGATTTAGAACTACCTCTTCGGGACGAGTTGATAGCGTTATTGCGGTCTAATGAAGATGTTTTTGCTTGGCAACCAAGTGATTTGACCGGTATATCGCCGCGAACTGCTGTACACAGGCTTAATTTACGACCCGAGTGCAGGCCCGTCAAGCAAAAACGGCGACACTTCGGTACCGAAAAAGACGAAATCATACAGAAGGAAGTTCAACGACTTCTGGAAATCGGACACATCCGGGAAATTCAGTTCCCTACATGGCTGTCCAATGCGGTGTTAGTACAGAAAGCCAATGGCCAATGGCGAATGTGTATCGATTTCAGGGACCTAAATAAGGCTTGCCCGAAAGACGATTATCCTTTACCTCGCATAGATCAGCTTGTAGATGCCACTGCTGGATGCGAGCTACTTAGTATGATGGATGCCTCGCAGGGATACCACCAAATTCCGCTAGACGAAAAGGACCAGCCAGCAGTAAGTTTTGTCACAGCCACGGGGACTTACTGTTACGTGGTGATGCCTTTCGGCCTGAAAAATGCAGGAGCCACGTATCAGCGGTTGATGGATAGGATGTTTCGGGCCCAACTCGGACGCAACATTGAGGTCTATGTTGATGACATGTTAGTTAAAAGCAAAAGGCGTTCTACGCATCTCGCAGACCTAGCGGAGACCTTTGCAACCCTTCGTCTATATGGGATGAAACTAAACCCTGCTAAGTGTGCCTTTGCAGTGCAAGCTGGAAAATTCCTGGGATACATTGTTAATCGGGAAGGCATCAAGGTAAACCAAGATAAAGTGGAGGCCGTACTTCAGATGACGCCCCCTCGTTCCATCAAGGAAGTCCAATCCTTGGCAGGAAAAGTTGTAGCCCTAGCTCGGTTTATATCACGGATGGCTGATAAAAGCCTACCTTTCTTCAAAGTACTAAGGAAAACAGCTCAGTTCGAATGGACCACCGAATGCCAGCTCGCATTCGAAGCATTAAAACGATCTCTTACTTGCCTGCCGATTCTTAGCACCCCTGAAAAGGGTGAAACCCTGTTTGTATACTTGTCAGTGGGCGATGAGTCCATCAGTTCGGTTTTGTTTAAGGAAGTTAATAATCAACAAAGACCGATCTACTATACTAGTAAGATCCTCACTACGTCGGAAAGCCGATATTCTGAAGTCGAGAAAATAGCGTACGCGCTGGTCCTCACTACGCGACGACTCCGGCCTTATTTCCTGTCGCATACCATGGTGATTCGCACAAGCTTACCCCTTCGGCAGACCCTAGGTCAACCTACCGCGTCAGGGCGAATTGTTAAATGGGCCATCGAGCTGGGACAGTACGAGATTCAATATCAACCCCGTACCTCGGTCAAAGGACAAGCGCTAGCGGATTTCATCCGAGAAACCACCAAGATACCCATCGAAAAAGAGTGGAAAATTTACGTGGATGGTTCATCTACAACCTCGGGAGCGGGGGCAGGGATAATAGTTATTGATCCCACTGGAACGGAAGTCGAGTTTGCCGTCAGGTTACCTCGGGTCTCCAATAATGAAGCAGAATATGAAGCCTTTATCCGAGGTATGGAGATCGCTCAAGAGCTCGGAGCGCGAGTGGTGCGAATATACTCCGACTCTCAATTGGTAATACACCAACTCGAAGGGGACTACGAAATAAAAAACGATAGAATGAAGAGTTATGTAAATAAAGCCCGAGCTGTACAAGAAACTTTTGAGGTCTGTACCATGCATCAAATTCCGAGAAACGACAACCAGCGAGCTGACTTCCTCGCTAAAGTCGGGTCGTCGGTCGTCGATTGTATTGAAAGAAAGATCACTATCCTTATTGCCCCTACCCCAACACCGGGCATAATGGTAATAGACGAAGAGCCCGATTGGAGAACGCCTTTGTTCAAATACTTCAGAGGAGAGCGAGCTGGCACCAAGAGAGAGCAGCACCGCTTGGCATATAAGGCAAGGCACTTTTACGTACGGCATGGGACATTATATAAAAGAAACTTCACCACAGTAGATGCAAGGTGTTTGGGAAAGCAGGAGATAAAGCATGTTCTGGATGAAGTACATCGAGGTGGTTGTGGTGAGCATGGAGGAGCTCGGGCCCTCATGCAGAAACTACATCGGGCCGGATATTACTGGCCTGGCATGAAGAAGGACACGCACCGATATGTTCAACACTGCATACAATGCCAAAAATATGCCTCGCTCATCCACAAGCCGGGGGAGGAGATGACCATCATGAGTGCTCCATGCCCTTTCGCCCAATGGGGAATCGACCTGGTGGGGCCATTCCCTCAAACCACGGGTCGGAAAAAGTTCATCATTGTCGCGGTAGACTACTTTACTAAGTGGGTTGAAGCTGAAGCCTTATCGAAAATCTCAGAAGACGAGGTCATGCACTTCATTTGGAAAAATATCTGCTGTCGGTTTGGCCTACCTCGAAGCCTTGTATCGGACAACGGCACTCAGTTCAACGGCAAGAAAATTCGAGCGTGGTGCGAAGAAATGAAAATTGCACAAAAATTTGTAGCAGTAGCGCACCCCCAGGCCAATGGACAAGTGGAGTCCGTAAACTGGACCATTGTCAATGGGTTGAAAAAAAGGTTAGACGAGCTAGGTGGAAGTTGGGTAGACGAGTTGCCCTCCGTCCTCTGGTCTTACCGGACCACAACCAAAGCAGCTACTGGCGAAACACCGTTCCGGTTAACCTATGGAACTGAAGCAGTTATACCGGTCGAAGTGGCAATGGACACGCTCCGCATCACCGCATTTGACGAAGTAACAAACGATGATGCTTTAAGATCACAGCTGGACGAAGTTTTCGATCTCCGGGAAACGGCGTATTTGCACATGGAAAGAAGTAAGAACTTGATCAAAGCTCGGTATGATCAGGGGGTGCGGTCCCGCTCATTCCAGATCGGAGACCTCGTCTTGCGACGAGCTGACGCGCTAAAACACACGGGAAAGTTGGAGGCTAATTGGGAAGGACCATACACAGTCACCAGGTGTTTGGCCGGCGGAGGGTATGAGTTGGCAGACATCGACGGGAAGCCGTTACCTCGGGCTTGGAACATAATACATCTGAAACGCTTCTTCGCGTAAAAAAAAAAAAAAAAAAAAAAAAAGAAAAAAAAGAGAGGCAGGTAGTCAATAAGATTGAGACACACCTTGTACGCACAAAAAACCATTAATAAACATCCATTTTCCGATCTGGGCTAGGCCCCGTGGTTTTTTCTCTCCTTATCTGGAGGGTTTCCACGTTAAAAAAGTACTTGTGTTATTTACTTAAGTTATAACTGTGGCGTTAACTCGCGTATCTCATTGTGGCGTTAACTCGCGTGTTTCATTGTGGCGTTAACTCGCGTGTTTCATTGTGGCGTTAAATCGCGTGTTTTACTGTGGCGTTAAATTGCGTGTTCTATTGTGGCGTTAAATCGCGTGTTTCATTGTGGCGTTAACTCGCGTGTTTCATTGTGGCGTTAACTCGCGTATCTCATTGTGGCGTTAACTCGCGTGTTTCATTGTGGCGTTAACTCGCGTGTTTCATTGTGGCGTTAAATCGCGTGTTTTACTGTGGCGTTAAATCGCGTGTTCTATTGTGGCGTTAAATCGCGTGTTTCATTGTGGCGTTAACTCGCGTGTTTCATTGTGGCGTTAAATCGCGTGTTCTACTGTGGCGTTAAATCGCGTGTTCTTCTGTGGCGTTAACTCGCGTGTTTCATTGTGGCGTTAACTCGCGTGTTTTATTGTGGCGTTAAATCGCGTGTTTCATTGTGGCGTTAACTCGCGTATTTCATTGTGGCGTTAACTCGCGTGTTTCATTGTGGCGTTAAATCGCGTGTTTCATTGTGGCGTTAAATCGCGTGTTTCATTGTGGCGTTAACTCGCGTGTCCCACTGTAGCGTTAACTCGCGGTATCACTGTTGCGTTAACTCGCGTGTTTTATTGTGGCGTTAAATCGCGTGTTTCATTGTGGCGTTCAATCGCGTGTTTCATTGTGGCGTTAAATCGCGTGTTTTACTGTGGCGTTAAATTGCGTGTTTCAGCGTGGCGATTAACTCGCGTATTTTATGGTGGCGTTAACTCGCGCATTCGTAAGCAAGGTATTAAGATTGGGTACTAAGTTAAAATACAAGAGTGGTACAGGATTGAACTAATGGATAAGCTTAAAGAATAATCACTACTGAAGATCATTGAGGATATTGACAGACTACGTCCGAAGTTCGAAACGACACAAATATAAAAGCTCGAAGTAAAAACTTGAAAAACGGAGGAATTGTTAAAGATACATGACAGAAAGAAATAAAGAAGGTAATGTTTAAAAATACATAATCAAAATACAGGCAAGAAAATGGCTAAGTTTTTGGCAGCCTTCACTTCGGGACCGCCGCGTCTGTTTCACTTCGATTCTCAGCATCTGGAGGGGACGGTGAGACGAGTTCCGGCTGCACATCGTTTGGAATGGTCACTGTCCCAAGGGCCCCAATGTCTCCGGCGAAGTCAGTAATGGCCCCTTGACGGGAGAACTCTTCGACGAGGCCTTGATAAACCGGCCTCCACCATTCTAAGTTGGGATCCTCATTAACATCCCCCTCAAAACCCGGAATCACGTCGTCGGGGAGGTCCTCCGCCAGTTCATTTTCCACCAACGGGAACTCGATGCCGGCACCGCCCAACCTCTTCCGAACAGCCGCAACCGCCGACGAAAAGAAGAAACGAGCTAAACCTGAAGCTTCTCGAGTAAAAGTGGTGGAACGCCATAATCGGTGAAAGAAGCGGCGAACAAACTCCTCGATGAAGCGAAGACCCTCAGGCGACCCTGGGAACAACCTTTGCCCCTCTTTCACCCCTTCGGTGAAATTAGTGGAAGCCTGTACTCCAGCTGCGAACAGCTCGTTGGAAAGTCCCTTAGCTTTCTCCTCCAAGCTGGCATTGTGGGATACAAGGGAGTCTTTTTCAGCCTCAAGGGTCTTCTCTCTCTCGTTCAGCCTCTTCACTTCGGCAAACAGCCCCTCCTTCGATGACTCCGACATCGCCAGACTCTCCTTCAAGCCCCGGACTTCCTTCCGGAGCTGAATCACCTCTTTCTTCTGATTATCATACGCCTCGCGCGAGACGTCATCCCACCCCAGGGGACCCGAAAAGGCGATGGCGAATTGCTGCACTCACAAAGAGGTTAAATAGAGTTAATCTTGAATACAAGATGCAATGGCAAAGACCGATTCACAGGAACAGAGTGAAACAAACCTGTGTAATGTTATGAAGAAGCAACTCAAGTCGGTCGCCCTTACTCATTTGCCCGAAGTGGGCGACATCGCTGGGGAATGCCAAGGACCGGCAAGCAGCAATAGCGTTTTCAGCATTCCGGCAGAGGTGCAGTCCAAAGTCGGCCGGTAAAGATGACCCAGCCGCCCCAAGGGCCAACTCAGACCTCCGTTTCTTCGGAGCAGGTTCTCTCTCTACCACCTCTTCGGTTGAGGAAGGAGGCGGTGACGAGGCGAGAACTATTGCGGAGGATCGTTTAGGAGGTTCAGAATCCTCAGTTCGCGAGGGAGGTCCGCCGCGGGCGCGAGGAGGAGCGGCGCTTTTCTTCGACGGCCTGGGCCTTAGAGCCCCTTCTTCCGAAGATCTTTTCTCGGATTCAGCGATTAGAGGGCGCTGAAACTCGGACGCTTCGAACCCAGGTTCTGGCTCGGAGGGACGGGTAGCCGGCTTGTCACCTCGGAACATCCTCTTCATCCTTAGATCTACGCACCGGAACAGACGGGCAAGGGGAGATAAGTGGGTGAGAAACAAGACATACAAGTACATAACTAGCAAAGCAACAAAAAACAAACCGACCAAAGTAAGACAATGAGTCGAAGTAAAAATTAGTGTTATAACCAAACCCACCTAAATCTTCCCGAGTTAGAGAATACGTGCCGTTGTCGTGAAAACGGAAGTGGCGAAGCATCGGCGGAAAGCTGGTGAGGCTATCCGGGACGCCGTGGCTCGGTTGAAAGTGGGATATCATTTTTAACAAACATTCGTCAACCGCCAAAGGTTTCCCCCTTTTCTTTTCAGGCAGGGTGGCGAGCCAAGGACACAAATAGGGCGTGTCAACAGGATTTCTGGCAAAGAAATAGTGACCTTGCCACCCATCGGTTTTATTAGGTGGCATCAGAATCTTAAAACCCGGACGAGCCGAGATAGAGACATGGAAAGGACTCGAATTCTTTAATACCATTACACTCCGGAAGCGAGCTGGTGTGGGAATCACCCCCGACCAGGCGCACAGCATGCGAAATCCGGTCATGATTATTATGGCATGGGGATGGAATTGGTTAAGGGACACGTTACATAATTGGGCAATCTCGGAAAACCAGGGCGAGATGGGAAAAGACAGACCGAAATAGAATTGCTCTGAAAACCAAGTACTAAAACCTAAAGGAGGGTTTAGAGGGCGATCATCTCGCGAAGGTAGAATCAATTCGACATCGGTAGGGAGGCCTATGTCGCGAACTAAGTTAGTTAGATCTGTCTCGCTTAAAGTACTAGGTCCCCATTGGTCATCCAAATCTCGTCCTTCGGATAAGGAAGGAGAACCGCTCCTCACAGAAGACGAAACCTCTTTCCTGTTTTTCTTCTTAGGTCGTTCCAAGAGTTTGCCCGAGGGGGAGAAGAAGGGCCCTTCCTCCGACGAAGAAGAGATAGAGAAGGCGGGGTTTCCACCCCCCTCCCCGGAGGGCACTTTTTGGCCGAATGGGTCAGGAGAATGGGCAGACATTATCGAATTGAAGAGCAAGACGGAGGTAATAAAAGATGGGGGAGAGAAGTAATACCTTGACCGGGAAAAAGAGTAGGCTTGAGGGAGGAAAACTCTGTCTCAGAAAACGGAATCACCAGAAATCAAGCAGGAGGAGAGACGCGTAGGCAAAAAGAAAATTTTTTTGCAAATTGGGCTAATTGGGTATTTATAGGGAAGGATATAAAATGGAAACTTTGATCGTAACCGTCTATTCGAACGGGTGAGATTCAAAGTAGGTCGCCTCGAATTCGGCGCAAGAAGTGTCGATTGGACTCCCCTAGTAATGACCTAGGAAAGAGAAAAAACCTATCATAACCGCCCACCCGGACGGACAGGATTTAATGCAGATTACCTCGAACCTAGCACGAAAAGCGTTGATGGAAATCTTCTCATGATGACCTAGGGAACTTGAACCGACCACGCGGGATGTCAGAGCAATTAATGAAAGGGAAAGGAAGAGGGGCTGCGTACGCCGACGTAAATCTAAATCGAAGTGCGAACTGATGCCTCATACTCCGTACTTATAAAACGAGGTAAAGAAAAGCCGACTCGTTTTATAAATAAGGAGTAGGGGGGAGTAGTTGATACGGGCTAGTTCGACATATAACAAATAAGTGTAAGCCCATTAGGGTAAGCCCAATATGATAGGCCCATAATGAAGAACCCATGATGACTTAGCTCGGTACTATGAGCGAAGTCGTCGTGTGGCGCGAACCTCGGAACTACGTGGGAGTACCTTAACTCGCCAGCCCAATACCAAAACGGGGTAAGGCGAGCCCAGGACAATACAGGCCCAAGATACATGACTTGGGGGAAAAGAGAAACCCTAAAAAAGGAAAGCCTTGAAGGCCAAGCTTTCCTCATCTATAAATAAGAGAATCAACACACGCACACGGGGGAGAAAAATATACACTAATTACTATTACATTACATACACGTCTTTCCCTTTATTCCGATCACTGACTTGATCGTCGGAGCTTTCCCACCGGGAACCCCTCCCGGCGTTGCAGGTCTATCCACCGGAGTACGGACGGAGCTGGCTTGAGGAAGACGAAGACCTACGGACAAAATCAGCTAGCAAACAAACAAAACACACATCACATTAATTATGAAGAAATTAATTAATTTCATAATGTTGGTGGGTTTTTTAATTGTCCTTTGCAAAACAATTCTGCAAAAAACATGATTTTGTCTGCAATATTTTATATTATTATTATTATTATGTGCTCTATGCATGATTATGTTTTAATTTTAACATATTGATGTGTGTAGAAATCATATTATAGGTCGGTAGAGATTAATATAATAAGTTAAAATTACGAAAAACCTCTCGTGTTTGAGTAATCACAATCAGCCGTCTCAATTATTTATTATTCTTACTAATAAACTCAATAGGTAACTTTGGCACTATAGAAGCAGACATGTACGACAATATATCTTTGAAAGGTAGTTATAAAGATTTTTCGTAATTTAACGTACCTTAGAGTTCGATGGTATTTTGTCGATATAATAATAAAGTAGTTTGATGTGATTATATTATATATACATAAAATTATTTATATATCATGTAATGTCATGATCATGGGATTGTCATGACATATCTTGTCTGTCTGGATAACAGTTTGTCAAGAAAATTACATTTAATTAACGAAAAGTACACTTACAATATTTATGTTCTTTCAAATTTTATACTACAAGTGAATGAAAATTAGAATTTTCGATTTTGGTCGATTCCAGTAAAAAATATCTGATTTTGGGATCATACCTTTTTTTATCATTGCAAATATCTAACAGCTTATTTTTTAATTTTAAAAAAAATTAAAAAATAATTGCATAAAATACATTGGAAGGAAGAACTTATAAGCTCGTAAATTTCTTATTATAAACTTTTTTTTATCAACTTATAAGTTTAACCAAACATAAGTCGTTCAAATATGTTAAAAAAAAAAAAAGTTAAGTCGATAAGTTCAGACAAGTTGACACGAAGATTAAAAGTGGTGTGGGGTTGAGGAACCATGAAAGATTAGTAATGGAAACATGAGATGATTAAACTAATAGTATAATATAGTTAATTAATTCTTACTTAGTGCTGGATTAGGACAAAAACTCCACTAAATCGGTGAGTTGTCATTTAGAATTCCGATTTGACCCGGACTAAAAATTGACTTGCACAATTAAAAGAGTGTGATCTTGCTGTCACTTTTTCTTCTCTCTTGTGAGTTGTTAGTGATCTTGTTTTAAGGGTGGGAATTGCTTTGACCCCTTTCCGGTCAATAATACCTATCATAAGCAGTGTTCTAAATAGCGGTCGTGGCGGTCGATATATCGGCCGCCATATCGGTATCGGTTATAAACCTTTACGATTTTGTTGAGGCGGTTTGGAATATCGGTTTTTTACGGCGAGGCGGTTTGCGGCGGTTTTTTGGCGGGTCAAACCGATATATCGGTCAACAAATCGGTTTTTTTTTTTTATTTTTTAAATTAAAATTAAAATGAAAACATGTTTTGATTTTTTGTTTTCTCCAATTCTTTCAACTTCCAAAACCAAATCAGGTACTACTCCGCAATTTATGCTTTGTTGTGTTTATAATAATTGTTGATGCGAAAGACTTGCGTAGTATTTATATTTCGTAAGAATCTTTTATTATATTATGATCTTATTATTTTTTTAAATTTTTATTATGTATTGAGTAATTAGAATTATATAATAACATATGAATGATAGGATAGAATTATGTTTAAATATTCTTTTATATATATTTTAAGTATTTACAAATAATATTTAGAAATATATTACACTATATTTAAAAACCGATATATTTCCGATTTATCTCCGATAAATCACCGCCGCACCGATTTATCATGTGGCGGTCCCTAACCGCCACGTACCCGATAACCGCCTTTTAGAACCTTGATCATAAGTCATAAACTATATCTATATTTTTAAATAATAAAAATTAATAGTATAATGGGTAAATTAGGGCAACTTCTGAGGTAAATTTAAATTATGAAAATCTCTGAGGTAAAGTCAAATTATGAAAATCATCTCCAGTTTGGTAATTACAACTAACCTTCAATTATAAATCTTCTTACATATCCGCCTTATGGTGTCAAATTCAATATAATCTTCTAGATTCCGTGGAATGTTCTTTAGTTTGTCCTTGTTCACAATATGATATTTACAAGCCAAAGACACATCTTAGGATCATGTTGTTTCAAAATGTGGAGCTCGAATGTATTAAAATGGGTCCTTCAAAAAAAAAGAATGTATTAAAATGGGTACAAACTGGTGAATATTCCACATAATCTAGAAGATTCTACTAAATTTAACACCGTAAAAGTGGACGTCTAAGATAATTTATAGTACTTGAAAGGTTGGTTGTAATTATCTAAACATGCAGAGGATTTTCATAATTTAACTATATCTTAGAAGAATAATCGTAGTTTACCCATAATATAATTTATGTAACGTGATAAAAGTCTCGAATGAAGAGTCATAAAATAGTCAATCAAAAGTCCATAGAGAAAATTAAGAAATAATAAATAAAACTCTTCTATTTTTCAGTCTCAAATCAAGTGGAGACTTCCAAATTCAAGTTTTTTTGTCACGGAAGTGTGTCATTCAATATTAATATATCCGGACATTCTCTGTAATGCTGACAAATAAAATTTAAAATGTTTAAAATGAGTTGTGATGGGATTTGATCTCGAAATATTATTGAAATGTATCATTTAATATTAATATAAATGAATGATAGTGGAATTCGAACTTAACACATTTCTTTAGTTTGACTTTAATACTATATTGAATGACCACCTTAATAAAAAATTTAAACTAACAAAATGTATTATTTACTATTAATACCTATAAACTGTAATTTACCCATTATTCCAATTTGTATGCAACAATAAACCTAACAATACCCAATTAATCTATTGCAGGAAACCAAAATTAACATATTGATGTCAATTATTGAACACATGTTGGATAAGTTTTGAGCTTTGACATAAAATGAAAAAAATATATATATTAAAAATATATATACATGACTAGGGGGGTGGGGGGGGGGGGGGGGGGGGACAAAAAACACGTATTAGATTTGGGGGCCGGGCACGTATTTGGAAGGGGGCTAAAATTGAGCTGTCATTTCTTGGATTTTGTTTTTTCCTATGATTATGGACTTTTGTAAGCCACGTGTCCGACAATGGCTGTATTGAATTATCGTCCACGGTGAATAGTCTTCTCTCTGCACTCTGCAAAAACACACACACACACACACCCCTTCACTGTGTGAGTTTTTTTTTTTTTTTAATTAATTAATTCATTTACCACCACTCTCAGAGAAGTGACATTTCATGCAAAAATATTATTTACATAATATTTTTGGCTGTTTTCTGTTTTGACAACACGGATTAATTATTGCACCAGATATGTATGAATTTTTATCTATTTAATTATATTTCAAATTATCGTTCTCTTAAAAATTAAGAGTGTATATATGTTATTAAATTTCTACAATAATTAAATATATAATGAAGAATATGAAATAAGAATTATAAAATAGATAGTACGGCCTTTATGAAGTTTTACACCTCCATTTATGTATTATTTCAACATTAAGAAAATAAGAATTACAACGAAGTATTTATAATAATTCTTATCATTAAAAGAATCGGTTGGCATATAAAACTCTACTAATCGACTTTTCAGTACACTGAAAATCATAGACCGATACATTTATATATATATTGGTCAGTTAAAATAATCGGCCCAACTTATCAGCAGAAATAAAAATAGATTGAAACTAGGTCGGTTGGCCGATAAAACTGACTAGTGCTCAGCCACAAGAATTCTTGAATGCAGACATGGAGATCATGTGAATAAACAATTACAATAAACTGTTACGATAATAAATCCAGCTATACTAGCTCAGTTTAATTCACGTGCAGAAAAACTGGAATTTATTTAAATATTTATAAAAACATTAATTAATAATATACAAAATGGCAAAAATAGTAAAATAATTAATTAATTATATAACATAAAAGTTGAAAGTACTACATAAAATATGAAGAAACAGAAAAATTATGGCTGGGGAGTAAATAATTGAGGCCTTTGATATCAGACAAGATAAAACAGTGGTAGTTAATGACGTCATTAGGTGACCCATTTTACATAAACCCTAATTAAACATGGTCCTTGTTACATGCAGGATTTAACTAATTAGTATTTAAATTAACGATGATGATTAATTACCGGACAAGAAAGCACTATTAATCAAATTTTTTTAGGTAAATTAGCATGTGACATGTGTCGAATTGTCTGTCCGAACACATCATCTAAATTTATTTGTTAATAAGAAAAAAAAATTTATATATACCAGAATTACTCATAACCGATTGAAAAGCCAATTCAAGTCCAATTTTATAATTTAGCCTTAATTTCACAAATTAATCGAACTAATTTAATTTGTGCTAATTGTTGGTTGGTGAATAATATATTTTGATTTATATAAATAATATATGCCCAAAAGATCGAATAGTGTTGTCACCTTTTGGTGAAAAGTGGCATCAATATCGTATCATAGTGTAAAAGAAAAAAGACAAAATAAATAAATAAATAATTCGAATAAAAAGGAATGGGAATTAATTGTCCCTTGTGGATAAGAACAAATTCAAAGGTTTTTTTTTTCCCATGATAAATCCCTTTCCAATATCATACACAATCAGGGGTGGAGTCAGGGCAAAGGGGGCCACGACCCCCTCTTTTTATATAAAACTATAAAGATTTAAGGTCCCTCCTTATAAAAATTTTAATTGCATTTGGCACCCGCGGATTTTAAATCTGTACACAATCATCCATTTATTTAATTTTATATGTATATATATAAAGCTTTCATGCATATGATGCATGCATGCATGCATGGTGCATTTTTAAGGAACAGTGTCAAAGTGTCAATTTAGACTATGGTATATAAACTATAGTGTTCATATATATATATATATGAACACAGAAACTAGGCTAAGTTTAATTCCTTTTAATATGGTTCACTTAATTAGCAAAATACATCTATTATTCTATTTAGCACAGACGAAAACAGCAATACCGAGAAACGGATACGGGAAACGGTTAATTGACTACTTGAGTATTATTTAGTAAACCTTCCTCATTTTGCATACCAAATTATTTTAATATTCGAAAAACAAAAAAGAAAAAGGAAACGTCAAAATCGACCGGTTGGTCGAGCAGAAAGAGTTTGTATCCTAAATAGGTCACTGGCGCAGATCTAAAGAGCGAAGAAGAGAACACAAATTTTCGTGCATATTTGAACTATTTACACTAAAAGCCCGACATACTTAACGAGTCCACAGATAAACTACCCTTCTACGCTGATAATCAAGATGAATTAATTTAACCGAAAACGTTGAAAAAAAATAATTCAACTTTGGGATTTCCGGAAGTACCCTTTTCAACATTTCTACCTTTTGTTTTCAATCATAAAATCTTTAAATTGAAGAAAATCAACAATTAATCTCTCTCGGTAAAAAAAACAAAAACACAGTAAAGGCACAAACACGAAACTTCAGTCTACGAAACTAGGGAGAAAAATTGAGATGGCACAACAAGCACAACTAGTAAACTCAATCAACTGCATTAAATATCAATCGGGAAGCAATAAATGATTTAGGCACCAAGAAAAATGACGGCATCTTGCTTGTCCACTTCTACTGGCCGCGATTTCTTCGGCTTTCTGCATTCCTTACCGGGTAAAAATACGGGTGTGCCTATGCAAGTTAAACCATTTATCAGCCGTCAAAAAAAAATTAAAAAATATATATATGTATCTCGTATAAATGTCGGGGTAAGAGAAGCATAATTTTGTTGAATATTTCATTTATCAGGTACTTTTTGAAAAATCGAAAAACACCGGTGTATTTCCAATTATTCAGAACCCCCTCACGGAAAATAAAATAACATAAAATAAAAGGGGCAAAAGAATGCAAGTCAGTAACCAATGGAGTAATAAATACCATTGCTTCCTTTGCAGTCGGTCTTTCTTGATGATCATATCGCAATAATTTGTCAACAAAATCAACGGCCTTCAGAAGATAAAAGCAAAAATTATCAGTCCAAAATATTCAAAAGAATCTTCATCTTATTATAATTTTTATGTCCCCGATCGCCATATATATAGCAATTACAGCTTACCTCGGGAAGTGCCAAATGTTGATTATCAGCATTAATAAACTTTGTCCATGGTTTTCTGCTATGCCTACATTGACACACCAGCAAAATATTCGTATCTTACAATATAACAAATACTATAAGAGAGAGAGAGAGAGAGAGAGAGAGAGAGAGAGAGAGAAGAGAGAGAAATTTTGTGTAGTTTACCTTCCAACTAGGGCAACAAGATGTTGGTCCAATTCCAGACGGTACTTGTTCAAGTAAGTGTACAGCTCATCGGTTCCTAACACCTGTCATTCATCATAATTTATATAACTTTACTTCAACCCAAAAAGGAAAAGAAAAAACCAGAAGTAGCACACAATTTCAATCCAAGAAAACTTGAAAAAAGGTATTCCTGAAGACTAAAGGTCCAACATACCTTCGCAATCTTGACTAGTTGATCGTAATTGTCATGTCCGTAAAAAAATGGCTCCTTGCGAAATATCTGTAAAGCACGCACAAGCCCTTGTAAGCATCAATGAGGAAGTACAACCATACATAGCGCAGGGGTAGGGTGGGTGAGGGGATTTGGGGGTGAGGGTGGGGTTGGGGGTCAAACTCTTAACCTCATCATCTGTGTAATCCATGGATCACAGGCAAGCGGATCAAAATCCACTGATCTATGGCTTCACAAAGAGAAAATGTATCATACATTAGGATATTTGTGGAACTACACTAAATAGTCTTCTGCACCCTTTGAAAAATGAACCCATGTTCTGGTTTTTTAAAATTATTCAACAGGGCAACACTTAACATGCAATTTTATTAGAAAGGAGACATACCAAATGATACGTCCAGGTCAAGTTTATTATGTACTAACAAGTCTAACAAAAAACATGTGTCACAAAACCAATTTTTTGGAGCTGCGAGGAAGGAAAAGCATACCATTCCAGCAAACATACAGCCCAGGCTCCATAAGTCCAAGGAGTAATCATAGTCTTGCAAATCAACGAGAAGTTCAGGTCCCTTGAAATACCTGCACAGAAACAAACATAACCAGTCAGGTGCCATAATTGATGATGCTTCTAACTATCAAGAACTTG
The DNA here is from genome assembly GCF_056151865.1 of Erythranthe guttata. Taxonomy (NCBI): domain Eukaryota; kingdom Viridiplantae; phylum Streptophyta; class Magnoliopsida; order Lamiales; family Phrymaceae; genus Erythranthe; species Erythranthe guttata. The sequence continues at coordinate 1,479,726 of NC_142544.1, read as the reverse complement.
GATCAAATAACCATGAGAGTATAATCAACTACTAACAAATTACACATGATCGATACTGTAAAATAAATTAATAGTGGGGCCACATAAAGTGTTAAATATGTGAAATTGCTAACTGGGCAAAAATTCAGAGATATGGGTACTTCATAATTATCTGGTGTTTCTTTAGAAAAAGTCTTTGCAGGTCTCAAGTAACTTAAATAATTATGTTCTTCCTTTCAAGAAAGCATGTATTCAATAGATCATATTGAATTGATGTAAAAACATTTTACATATCTTTTTTATTTACTAAGCAAGACTAAGAATCATCCATTTCGGAGCTCATATTCGATAGCCCTCAACAAGAGATAACAGTGGAGATACTATATTTGTTGATGTAAAAAATTATTTCATCCCGCTATTTGTAAAATTTCAGAAAGACGTTGTATTTCCACTTTCAACGGAAGCCTTACAGTACAATATGCATAAAATGCTATCAGGTAGAGAACCTATAATGAACAAAGTAGGCAGACAAAAGGATAAAAGGAAAGATGGCAAACCTAGAAGCAACACGGACATTATATTCCTTCCCAGGATGGTAGAACTCAGCAAGTCCCCAGTCTATTAGGCGAAGTTTACGCTGCTCGTGATCTATCATGACATTGTGGGGCTTCACATCCCGATGCATGATACCTTGAGAATGACAATAGTCTAAAGCCTACAAGAAAAACAAGTAGAAAACTTAATATTTTCTGAACCAGAATAAAGATAGCTCAATATTACAGCAGACTGTGAAGTTAGAAAAAGAAGACTTGCCTTCAAAAGTTCATAGATGTAATATCTAATATCAAAGTCGGATAGTGTCGGATATAGCACTTTGAAGTCTGTATTGTTCACATGTTCAAATATAAGACTTGGGGTCTTTGATTGTTGATCTCTTACGATATCAAGCAACTTCACAATATTTGGCCCACCACAGAGATTCTGTAAAATCTTGATCTCTCTCTTGATCTGCACAGGGATAGCAACACGGATCATAAGTCCATAAATAATTGGAGGGGAGACGAAAAAAGACCTAGAACATAGTCCGCCTTTTATGTTTTAACATAAATGAATTGTTGTGTTACCGGAGAGTTATCACAACATTTTACTTTTATTTTTTAAGGCTTCAAAACTTCTGCATAACCTGCTTATATCGCTAATAAGACAGCGCAAGTATGGACTTTACTGCGATACAGATGGAGAGAGTGATAAGGGATGCACATTCATTATGACTACGACGTAGAAAACCAGCACTGCGGGATCATTGACTCATACGAACTAGTAGCATAATTTACATAATTCAGAAGCAAATTTGATGCGGAAAGACCCATATGAGATGCTTTCACATATATCTTCTTACTAATACAATTTTACAGAAGCAAAGAAGTTATTACAAGAAAATCAGCCCACGGTGTATGACCCAGCAAAGCTTTGTGAAAATCGGTTTTCTGTTTTCTACTCAAACAGAAACTCCAAAACAGAAGAAAGGTGATACAAGAAAGGAAAAAAGGATCAGCATAATCTAGAGCAGATTTAGGAGCTGAATTGCTCAATTTGGGGTTATGAATATATTTTAACACACGAAGAAAATATCTTTCAATTCCATGATGATCGTAGGGCGTTGAGTGTTGACATCTTGTAAAAAAAATCTGCTCCTCCAAATTAACCACATAATGCGAGGAACTGGTTAATGATCCTTTACATCATTATATACTTAAAAGTAAACCTCACAAGTGGTTTAATATAAAATGCAGACAATGAAGGAATTTTTAATACAAGAAAGAATTCCACTAGTACTTAACAGTACTGAGTGACAGTATTTACCAAAGTGTCTACAAACAAAGAGTTGGTATTTTTTTTGTTTAATCAATATAAAATTATAATGTTTACTTAGTGTTCAACATTTTGACAAATTCTCTCCTGCATTTTAATTTTTTGTCTTATTTTTTTCTTCTTTTTGCTGACTATGTCTTCCTTGACTTCTTTTAATACTTCTTTATTCCCTTCATTCTTTTCTAATTCTTTGACAGTATGCTTTCATGAGGATACATATACAAACCTTTGTATACCCCAGAACAACAAACGCAGAAGGACCTCTTTTATCTTATTAATACATAGAAAAAATCCTTCCACACAGTAACAAAAATGTTTTAATTCCATTTATGTTTTCCTGAGAATACATAGAAGAACCTCTTTATCTCCCAGAACAATGAATGCAGAACCTCGTTTATCTTATTGATGCATAGAAAAATGTCTTCCATACAGCAACACAGATAACTTGTTAGCATAGAAAAATGTCTTCCATACAGCAACACAGATAACATGTTTTCCTATATGATTTTTCCCACCTCTTAACGACTAGGGTGGAAATGCAAAAGAAGACATTACAAATGTTCACTAACATACAAATTACAATAGCAGATAATTTCATTTCAACTAAGGCTACTTACATATGATGTGTGTCAAAATACTAAAGCAACATGAAACATTTAAATATAAAATATAGTCGAACCGAATTTCCTATGACATTAAAGAATTTTTTTTTATTTAACGTGCATGTACCGGTATACTACATCTTAAAATTTTTATTACAATTGAACAATGCACAAAGAGATTACAGATAAGGTTCCCAATCAAAACCGGTTACCAGCTCTCTCATTCTAAACCCATAGCGCCAACAAAGGAAAACAGGGAACAAGAAATTAAATGATAGACAAAACATCAGCCGAAAAAACAAGGTAGAGAAGAAAGAAGATACCTTTTTCTTCTTGACAGGTTTGAGGATCTTGATAACACACTTTTCGTTATTGGTGGTGTGAAGACCCTCAAAAACCTCGCTATATTTTCCCCTACCCACCTTCCTCACGACCTCATAATCATCTTGCTCTCTGTCACAACCAAATCAAAAAAATCAATTCAATTAACCAGAATCAAAAAATTAAAATTGAAAAAAAAATGAATCAATTGAATGCCCTAATTGAATACCCCCATTGAACAGTGAGAGACTCGTAGTCCCAATACTCCTTAGGTCGGATAACATTGACGTCGGCGTAGACCTTCGCCTTCGACGGAGCTCCCGGCCGCCTGATAGCTTTTCCGATCTTCTGCGACATGGTGAGGGGCGCCGACACGGTGGATTCGAGGCTGACGGTGGTTGACAGCTGCGGCGGCGGCGGCGGCGGCGGAGATGGCTTTTCTCTCTGGTGGTAGCTGTTTATCCTTCGCTGCGGTTGCTGAGAGAGGGAGAGGGCCGGCCGGAAGGAGATGCGGCGGAGGAAAGAGGTCGGAAGAGAGCGGTGGTGGAGAGAGAGTATGAATTGGAGAGGCCTTACGGCCATCAAATGTAAGGGTTATTAATAATTTGTGTTCTTTCACTTGGTTTTAGTGCTTTTGGGGAAATAAAGCCCAAATTGGGGAACCCTTTCTTCCTACGACGTCGTTTCAACACACTGGATTTTCTTTTTCTTTTTCTTTTTCTTTTTCCTTTTTCTATTTACTTATTATAAGTGGCTTTTTTTTCTTTTTAGAGATAAAAAGTGGCTTTTAAATTTGGGTAAATTCTACTTCCCTCCCTTGTACTTTTGTTCAGTATCACTTTACCGCCTTCTACTCTCGATTGTATCGATTTGCTCCCGCACAGCTGCACTTGAAAAATAATGTGGTTATCGCCATTAGTTTTTAGACCTTTAACCTTAACACCGGTTGGTCTAAGCCTGAAAATTACAAAAAAGACACCCCTCCCAATTTAAATAATTATAGAAAATTTAAAAAAAAATAAAAATTAAATTATGCATGTCGTCGTGGACTATGCTTTCTCATTGTCTTATTTTGTTTATTTTTTATTTTTTTGTTTTTTTAAATAAATAATATTATTTAAACTGGGAGGGATGGTGTTTTTGTAATTTCAGATCTTAGACCAAACGTTGTCAAGATCAAATGTCTGAAACTAACAACGATGGCCACAATGAGACAAGTTTTCCAGTGCAGGGGACAAATCGATACATCAATATTAATTAGAAGGAGGTAAAGTGATACCAAACCAAAGTAAAGAAGAAAAGTGGAATTTGCCCTTTAAATTTTATATTAGAATAAATAATTTTTATTTTTGTTGTGGTTTATAAAATATTCTGAGCAAATAATGGTTACAAGTCTTGAAATTTAATAATTAAATTTGGATTAATTATTAATAGACTGATAATACTGCACATAATGACTTTTAGTTACATAAAATCTGGTACATAATAAGTTTGTTCACATTTATTAATTTAATTTATGTAAATAGACTAGACATATATCAGATTGAAGCAGAGGGGTTTTTGGTAATAGGCAAATTTCCATCATAGGTGCACTGTGGGAGCACTGGATTATTCCTCACAAGCCTTGGTCCTGTGGGCACACTCCCGATTTTCGGACGAATATCCTGCTCGTCGATAAATTTCATAAAAAAAATTATTTAAATAAAAATTAAAGGAGAATAGTTACCGATTTCTCAAATTCTCGATGTATATTGAAAATATGGCTTTATCAATATAAATATAATTTGTACAAGTACCTGATCAAATATAGCGATTGGAATGGCAAGTGTGGCGACGGCATTGGGCGAATCCACTATACCCGAAATCCTTCCTTCGCACGGGCAACACGAGAGTAGAAGATAAACCTAATTCACCGTTACAAGTTAGAAAATTTCGAGAGTGAATAAAATAGAGAGACAACAGTGAGGGGGAGCCAGCATAAGACTGTTGTGGGGGCAATCGCCCCCACATCTTCTGAAAATAAATTATAGTATACGTGTTATTTTTTTCGAGAAGACCTGTTCTTTAGAGTATCCGAATCTAGAGAGATAGTCGATCGCATTGAGAACTGCGCGCTTGTATGCCACGCTGGCGTCGAGGTAGTGTTGTCGTCCACTCTCGTCGACACTGATGCCCTCGAAAACCAACCACTCCGAGAATCTCGGCTCGACGGGACCTATCTCAAAGATTGGGTTCACGTGTAAACGAGTGGGACCCATTGGAGTCAAGTACTTCTTCATGCCATCCCTTATTATCTCACACCTGAGTACAAACTAACTACTAACTTTTACATTCTAAATAAGTTTATATGTCTTTGATCAAACAAGATAAAATTAAACAATAAAAAAATTCAAATGTATTATTGAACGGTGGAAGGTCCAATAAATAATCTTCTTCTATTGAACAGTGAAACATAAGATAGACCATGATTGAATAATATTTTTGAGGCGACCCAAAAAATCATTTAATTAATCATGGCTAATATGTTCAACTAAAAGGAGGCATAAGGAGATAACATTCGAACTTACTTGAGCTCGAGAAAACCGCTCATCTCAATGGCCCCACAAAACGCCACTTCACCATCGCCTTGTGAGAAATGCATGTCGCCAGTACTAAGATTCGCTCCGTCCACGAATACGGGAAGGTACACTTTTGAGCCTCTGCTTAGGTTCTTGATGTCGCAATTTCCTCCATTTTCTCTACCGGGTATTGTTCTCGCGGCCTCCCTCGCGATTTTTTCCCATTCGGGACTTCCTTCTTTAATCTACAAACATCGTAAGTCATTACAAAGATCATTGAATAATTGTTTGTAATTCATTTCGGTGCGTACCTTGCCAAGAACGCAGCCCTTGGTTGATGGGAGATTCGCCAAGGGGCGTGAATGCAAAACCTCGCATAGCTTTAGTGTTTGAAGACCGGTTTCTTCGAGTTCCCTTTCCCTCTCGTTCCATATATTGAGTAGTTCCATCGAAGGCGCGGTTCCAACTATTCCGGGGTGCGTCAATCCCGGAAATCTCACACCTATATCGACATTGTCGTGATTAAGCATGAATCAAGAACATGAAAATCGAGAATAAATAGTCAACGCAACATTGAAATTCTAATTAAAGGGACAGATAATACAGATCGAGAAACTGACTGTTAATCTGAAATCAAGAGAGTAAAGTTCTACCAGGTATATGAGGAGAATACGCGTATATTCCTTCAAAATACCAAATAGCTTTGGTAGCACGAGGGAAATGGTCGGTGAGGAATCCACCACCATTTTCCCTATCGAAAATCGCAGTGAACCCCCATTCGTCTCCGGGCAAAGGACCCAAATTGCATATCTCAACCGCCAAAAGATCACCGGGCCGGGCCGGGTTTCCATCGGTATCGACCACTCTAATGGGCCCACTAAGATAATGAACCTGTCACAACATTCACATTAACACATCATACTATGTTTACTAGCTAGTTTCATATAATTGAGAAAAAAAAAATTAAAATTCAATCAATTTCAAATGATCTTAAGCTCGTATTTTGAGTTATTTTTCGAGTTACTCGAGCTTTAGATATATAACTAAGATTATTGATTTTTTATTTTTTATTTTTGTTATTATAGTTTGTTTGTGGTGGAATTAAGTGAGAATGGTTAAATTTTGATATGTACTAGAAAAGTTTTGTACTTACAATTGATAGGTCTAAGGTTTTTACATCAAGTGCAGAATGGTCATCTGAAATGGTGCCACCTGTCCAATCCACCATCTCCACCCTGAATAGTTCGCCGGTTTTTACCTCCGCCACCGCCGGAATATCGGGGTGCCACCGGTTGTGGAGTGGCGGATTCTGCTGCCATGGCTTCTTCTTTAGGTCTACAGGGATTACTAATCTTGGAGTTGAAGGGGCCATGATTTCTTGATTTTTCTTGGGATTTCTTTTATTTATTTGTTATTATTATTATTATTATTTAATTTTTATTTTTTGTGAATGAATTTCTACGATGAAAATTATGAAACTAAAGAAGAAAATATTGGGTGAATTAATTTGGAATTGATGATTTAGACAAGCTGACAAATGGTCCCCTAATCATTTGTCAATGATGTTGGAAATTTCTATGCTGTAGTTGTCGGAAGATAATGATGATTTTTTGGGAATCTTAAATTTAAATTTATGTTTGTGGAAAAAAATAAATTGTAATTTGCAAGTATTACAAAATTAATGGATGAAAATTGTGAATTAATTGAAAGAGTTTTATCCTTCTTTTTTTCCGATAACGAAGAAGTCGCAGTTAAACATATAGGTGCACTGGGTAAATTTACATTTTTGTATAATAGTTTACAAATCATAGGAGTGACGTAAACCAAACTAGACTAATCATAAGTGACAAACTTGATCTAACGACCGTTCTCGAGAGGATTCAAACTGGAATCAATAAATATTTAATATTTATATTTAATTTTAAATAGTAAACTATGAAAAATATTAATCATTTTGAAATTGAAAAATAAAAATGGGCAATTTTAAATAGACAGAAACTGGGCCCAGTTGAGAGGAAAGTTTTGGAGTTAACAAAACAAACAATAAGCCCAGTAAGAAAAAAGTGAGCTGGTCACGTGACAAAGAACATAGTGACCAAAATTATTTCAAAAATATATCTGAGGTTAATATTTAATTATTATATCTTTCATTCGTAGTAAATAGTTTATAAGTTTAATTTGAATTCTTAATATTTTTTTTCAGTATATATGAAAATTCAAAGCTCTAATCACCTATGAAGGAAGATAATATTTTGTTGAACTTAGGTTGAAAATAATCTAACTATAATTTTTTTTATATACATAATTTGCCATTAAAATATTGGAAATTGGACCACAATTAATTGATCATCTGCCTCAAAATATATGTGAATGAAAAGGGACTAGAAAACTCACAATAGAATTATCTGCAAACTTGACATCTTCGGCGGTGTATTCTTTTGTTATCCCGCCGCCGCTGAAATCGACCATCTCAACCCTGAAAAGTTCGCCGGTTCGTACTTCCGCCACCGGAGGTATGGCGGGGTGCCACCGGTTGTGGAGAGGAAGCTTCTGCTCCGATGGCTTCTTCTTCACATCTATCGGCACCACCACTCTACCACCTAATTGAGAACTCATTATTGAAATTTAATTTGATTTAATTAATTATTTTCTCTTTTGAGTCAAAAAATGGCACTCAAACTCACTCATTCATATTTTTTGTAGGAATCATTTACATCATGAAAAAGTATATCTGTATTGTTGATGTAACTATATATATCTCTACTATTGATGTCAATAGATACCTCTAGGACCATGGGTCGGGTCGGACAATTATCGGTCAATTACCTATTTGATCCGACCTAATCATTACGGGTCGGATAATAGTTGGCAACCGACTCTATCGGATAAATAAATGATCGATTGATTGGTATTATCGGTCATCTATTTATTGAATTTTTTTAATTTTTATTTTACAATAACAGATATTTTTAAAAAGTTTTTTCAAAAGTTTTTCAAAATTTTGGGAAATATCTTGCAAAAATCTTAACTTTAAAACTAATATATGTTTTTTTTTTTTTTACTAAATTTCTACAATAAATAAATATATAAATTTATGTTTTGAGTCTTTTATATATTATTTTAACATTAAGAGAATAAGATAACAATTAAAAATTTAGAATACATTTTTGTTATTAAAAAGTCAGTTGATCGATATTATCCGACGAATTGACTTTTGAGTAAACTGGAAACCATTGACCAACCCATTTATATTCGGACCGGTTAAAATTACTAACCCGACTATATGAGTCGGATAATTATCGATTATCGGTCAAGAAAAGTGGGTCAAAAGTGTATCAGTTGGCCAATATTACCTGACCAACCGACTTCTAGGTAAACTGAAAACCAAAAACCGACCCATTTATATATGGGTCAATTAAAATTAGTAGTCCTACTACATAAGTCGGTTAATTATCGTTATCAACCAAGAAAAGTGCATCGAAAATGGGCCGGTTAAAACAAACAACAAACTTTTTGCCATGAAATGTGCTAAATCTTGATTACTTAAATAAATGGGCCTTTAATGGGTTAAGGAGCTTTACAGGCGTTACCATGAAAAATAAAGTATATAGATGTTATATTATATACACAGTAGTTGCACAAAATAGTTTTCAATAGGGCTGCAAAATCAGCCCATTTTAAATTGGGTGTGACAACTTTTTCCGAGTTGAGTTGAAGCTCTTTTTGTATTTTTTTATATTTTTATTATATAAGTTATTTATATATTAATAAAAATTATAAATAAAAATGGATAGGGACTTAAATTTTTATTTTATTTATATGTATTTATTACATTATTTAATTTTATATTATTTATATAACCCGATTAAAATTCACCGTGAGTGTATAATTTGGGAGAAAGAACTGATGGGAAAAATGTTAATTTTAATTTCGGAAGAGAAAAATAATTGTAATTGTAAATATCACCATATAAAAAAACAATTTATGACTGGGCCATAGTAAATCTATTAAGATCCATCTCAAATACTATCCGTCAATTTTAAAGGGCAAGTGGGGGTGGGTGTGGGGGGTGGGGTGGGGGTGGGGGGTGTGAAATTACCAAAAAAGATATGCATATTGTGGAAGAGCTACGCCGTAGGATAAGGACGCCACGTCAGCCCCATAGCAACCAGAAAACGACATTCCCTTGTGTCGTTTCTTGGCGTAGAGCGGTAAAAAATGAAAGTAAAATTAATTGTTATTATTTAATTCTTAAGAAATTTTGACAGCGGTAATTTTAGAAAGTAACCAAAATGGCTGGTAAATATATAACCGACGCTTTATGGGTGATGCAGTCTGTAGGTCGGGTTTCGGGTTGTTCGGTTATGGAATCTGAATTTATTTGGAGCAAAAACATCACTTGAAACTGAACCAAAATCGGACTATAAATTGTTAATTATCTTTCGTCTTTGTTTTACTTCAAATTAACGACATAACGGTAAAGAACTAACTCGAGGTTTATGTTCATAAACCTCTCGAACGCTCAAACCAGCTTTATATCATAAAGTAAATAAACTTTATATCATAAAGTAAATAAGTTCTCATGCAGGAATTTATCCTAGCTTAATGGATGAAGTAGATAACAATTTAGAGACTCATTCGATCGATCCAAATAGATCTTATCAATAATCATGAATATAATGTTTGTTCTCGTTGTTTCGGATTTGAACTTCATCGGTGTTGGTTTTACCGTGTTATTTGTTTAATCATGTAGAAAATAAAACCTATTAGTATTCAAATATATGAACAAATTATTATTATTATTATTTTTGAATTATTGGATTGAAATATGAATTTTTTATTTATTTAAAATCTTATAATCAGTAAAAACAAATTATAAGATCATTATCTAAACACTTTAAAAATTATTTTTTTAAATTAGACCTAACAACTTATTAACTCTTAAAACAACTTGTCAAGTGTAAGAGCTAATCAGCTGTTTAAACAAGCTTAAAATGTGCCCATATTTTAATTAAATAATATTTTTTTAAACTAAAATGTCATTGTTTATTAATAAGAGAAAGTATTGGAGACAATTAGTAATAGTAGAACTGAAAATTCTAAAGTGTTAGAAAATATGCGAAAGAACAGAATTATAATAAAAAGATTTTATGAAGGAAAAAATATATAAAAAATTGTTTGAGTGGGGGAAAATAAAGGGAAAGTGATAGGTTATCAAATATATCCAGAAAACAAAACCCAAAAAGAATCCAACGGTTGAGAGATAGCCATCCGCGGAAACTAGGAGCCGCTCTCGCCCAATACTTTGGAATCTTAACCCAACCACCACCTCCCCTTTTTCTCTCTCCTCTCTCCTCTCTCTCTCTCACACACCACACACCACTCACCCCCACTAACCCAACCATGGTTAACTACTCCCTAACTTCAACCCCAATCTTCCTCTTCTCCAAGTTTCCACTTCCCCCCTTTATATATTACCCCCCCACCTCCCATCATTTCAACCCTAATTCCCACTCTCTCTCTCTCCTCCCTTCTTTCTCTCTCTAGAAGTTCATAAATATTCTTGGACACAAATTATTTTAGAAGCTATAATTTAATTCACATTTAATTTGAGTTCTTGTTTGACCTGATATTATATATCATAATCACTCTCCGAAAACAACGGGATTATTGTGGTTTGATTAATTTCGTAATTAACAAGAAATGAGTTGCAATGGATGCCGGGTTCTTCGGAAGGGTTGCAGCGACACGTGTATACTCCGGACATGTTTGCAGTGGATCGACAGCGCCGATTCGCAAGGCCACGCCACCGTCTTCGTCGCCAAGTTCTTCGGCCGCGCCGGCCTCATGTCCTTCATCTCCGCCGTGCCGGAAAACCAGAGACCTGGTAATTAATTACTACTACTTTTTTTTTTTCCGATGATCTGATTTTTTGGATACCCCCGAAAACTAAATCGAAACGTTTTTTTTTGTTTACAGCGCTTTTTCAGTCACTGTTGTTTGAAGCCGCCGGAAGAACGGTGAACCCCGTGAACGGCGCCGTCGGGCTTCTGTGGACCGGGAACTGGCACGTATGCCAGACGGCGGTGGAGACCGTGCTCCGCGGCGGCGCGTTGAAGCCGATCCCTGAGCTTCTCGGTGGCGCGTCGGGGGACGACCCCGACGAAGCCTCGGAGTGCACCGACATGTTCCGTCTCCGAGATCCGAGCCCGGTATCCCAGAAACGGCGTCGTTTTACGGATGAGCCGGCGCCGGCGGTGAAGGTGATGCAGCTGGCCGATCTCGATCTCACACTGACCCCGGGTTTTCAGGGCGGCGGCGGCGGCAAAAAGAGCGTCAGCCCTTTCCCGGAGAAGCGGCGGCGCGGCAGCCCGTCGATGAATTCGGAAGAATCTGCGACGACAACCTGCGGAGATGAACCGGCGACCGAAATTAAAGTTCTCGACCTGTTTCATTAACTAGGGTTTCTGTTTTTTAAGGATGTAAACAAAACTTCTGTGTTTGTCAGAGAGATTAATTAGCTTTTTTAGTTCCCCATCGGAATTTTTTAACCGGAATTATACTCCGGCGAGGTTTTGTAAGTCGCCGGCGCAGGATTTCCCTCTTTCTTCTTCTTCTTGATTTATGTGTAGAAGAAAAGAAAAAAAATATATATATAATTATATATTATATATATATTATGAGGGAAAAATGAATGTTATTTGCCAGTGATTAATTTATTTCCTTATTTGTGTAATTTTCTCTTTTTTCGTCTACTTTTTTCTGCGTCTAATGACTGTTGGACTTTGAATAATAAAAAGATTTACTATTATTCATTTTAATAAAAGATTTATTATTAATAAAAGATATATAATATTAGTTGCTTTTTACCTTTTTTAAAGAGCAATTTTTATTTTCATTACAATAAAAGATTTCCTTAAAATTTAATCATATTTCCCAATATAATGAAGACTTTCCATTCTCATGAGAATCATATTATCATCAACCAATAGCAATATTTTTTTAACAAAAATTAGGTAATAAATGAAATTATTAGCTACATATGATCAAGAAATTGAACTCATGTAACATGAAATAATTTCAAATTGTTCAAATATCTCCTAAATTTAATATTGTGGTGGTTCGAATATCTTTACGTATACAGTGTCAGAGCCAGAATTTTAGACCTTAGAGCTCGAATGCATTAAAAAAAATTATGAGAGGGGCTTTTAAATTAATAAATATTTAAAAAATTGTTGACCCTATGCTGACTCCGTCAGTGTACCTGTGTGAGTATGTGTCGGTGATCTTTTTGTAGTTACCTTTTATGAGCTCAATTTTTTTTTTTCTCTCATAAAAAGAAATTCAAATAATCAACTCTATGATGAAGTGTGCATGAGAAAATGTTTTTTTTTTTAATGTGTGAAAGATTGATTTATAATTCATTCATTGTATTTTAGTTGAATTAAAATGTAGTAAATAGTAAATAGTAAATACTAAACTGGATAAATTTTGGACCAATACTATTGCATGAATGAAAATGTGAAGAAGAAAAGGGAATAATAGTATAATTACATAATGTATCAATATATTATTAATTAATTTTAATTTATTTTTAGTACAAATTATGCAGACCTCAAAAAAATGATCCTTTTTCACTGTATAGTGTTTATATGGATACTACGTCACCATCCATCCAATGTATCACTCTCCATTTTCCACAGTATATCACATAATTGACCTATTTTCATGAAATAACCCTCCAAATAGGACACCATATGCTGTCACTTTTTTATTTCCATAAATTAAAAAATAAATAAAAATGAAAATTCAGACCACCACTAAATAAATAAATAAACCTGAATATAACTTTTTTAAACAAACAAACAATATTAATAATGACAATTAACATCAAATTGACTAAAAAAACTACGGTAGTGTTTTGGTTCTGTTTTCGTTTAAATTTCATCCTTTCCTCGAAAAGAATCGTGTTAGTTTAGGGTTTTCAGATTTTTTTTTTTTTTTAAGTTTCTCTCATCTTCGTACATGATTTAGCGACTGCTTGCAATAAAAAAATTTAACTGCTACGTTAAAAAATTGTATTCAATAAAAAAAATTTAATTCTTCATCTAAAATATATATATTTTTTCAAATGTGCTTTGACTTGCTTCAATGTTTTTTGTTTAATTTTAAATTATAAACAATAATTATTTTTATTCTCAAATTATTATCTCAAAATATATTTTCCCAAAATAAAATAAAACTAACTTCGAGAACCACTTCAAACATTGCCTAGATATTATTCTATGGTCTAAGAAACCTTTATAAAAAAAAAAAAAAAAGGAGATTAATCTGATTGGAAGGTTTATCTACTAGTTCCAGGTAGTTTGGGGGGAGGGGGCGGGGGGTCAGATTTTTGACCTAATGCCAGCTCAGATTAGTGTAAGAATTGCGTGGCGAGGTGGCGGGGCGCAAAATGAATTCATGCTTATCCAAAAGAAATTATTTTAAAAAGACAATTTATGTAAGTTGTCCTTCTCTTTTTTGAATAAATTATTTAAAAAAGACAATTAATTAAAAAAATACGGATCCGGGTTTGGATCTGTATTTCGATTGGTGTTGTTTATGAGGACCTTTCGGCGAACAGAGCAGCTTCAATTTGTAGAGAGAGAGAAATGGCTTTTGGAGTGTGTAAAGAGGCGTGCATTTTTACTTTTATTTATTTGTTCATTTATTTAATTATTTTGTTGCTAAAAGATCTATTGTTACTGTGTGTGTGTGTAATCATGTGGGCTTTTTGGTCAGTTATTTGTGCTTCTTTCTTTCTTTAATTTTGTGGAGCCAAAAACTCCGGTTCGAATTTCTTTATGTATTATATTTTTTTTGGTAAATTCAACCACTCCTGAGGTATGGTTAATTTACCGAAAAACCCCTCTTGTTTGGATAATTACATTTACCCCTCAACTATGATTTTTTCTTACATCCAATGGTAAAGTATCAAAATCGATCATCAAATATTAATTTGATACTCGTTCTATTATTTTGATACTCATTTACTCCACCGCAAGCATTAAATGAATCATCTAATTTTAAATATAAGCATAAATATATTTAATATTGACACGTGTCAATTTTTAATTGGTTTGTTGGGTAGTTAATGATTTGATACCTCTTTTTCCAGGATGCATTTTTCCATCTCGGAAAGTTGAATATCAAAATAACTACCAATTTAATTCCCCCATTGGAGATGAAAATTTATGTTTTGGAGCATCAAAAAAGAAGTTATTCCATTTAATTCCCCATTTAATTCCTCCACTGGAGTTGCTCTTATGGTGTCAAATTCAACATAATCATCTAGATTTTGTGAAATGTGCTCTAGTTTGTACTCGATTTGTGTAAAAATACAGTTTCTGATGCACCAAAATCTGATATATACAAGCTTAAAAACATATATTATGATCATTTTGCTTCAAAATGTGGAATTCGAATCGGATAAAATAGGTACAAAGTGATAATAATCCATATAATCTCGAAAATTCGACGAAATTTGAAACCGCAAGGGTGGACATATAAAAAGATTTATAATTGAAGGGGTGGTTGTAATTATCCAAACAAAAGGGGTTTTTTGTAATTTGACCATACCTCAGGGTGATTGAAATTTACCCTATTTTTTTTTTATTTAAATTGTTTAAGATATATCCAACGTCCATTTTGTTACGATAATTTAATTGTTTAGATTTTGTTGTTTTTGAATAGTTTCACCATCCAACGATACGTTTTTTTCAATATTTATTGAAAATAAAAATAATAATATAATTTCATAAATTAATATCTTGCTAATTAATATGATTAAGCTGTTTCCTGCGTTATATTTATAGAAGTTTAATTGTACTTTGGACTCGATCAAAATCCTATCCAATTCAAAATGAAAAGGTGGACATATAAAGTATTATCAAAATTCAAAAATATATTTTATCACTCAACCATAATAATTTAATAATTATGTAAGCTAGTGATTGGTTTATCTAATCTTTCTTTTTAAAGATTCTTTTTGTATACGTATAATATATTAATTAATTAAATGCGTCATTAAATTATGATAGAATGGGCCTACTGCTGGACGCCGCATTCGATCAGTCCCCACTTGACCCTGTTCCGGTATTTTGGGCTTCGGTCCACCATATCATATTGTGGTCCATAATCAACTGTGACCCACCATTATATATATATATATATATATATATATATATATATATATATATATATATATATATATATATATATATATATAAATAATTTGATTGGAGGTAGGAATTTAAAATTTATTAAGCATGATTTTGAGTTCATTTAACAAAAAAAAAAAAAAAAGATTGTATCTCTCAAGTTGATACAATTTGAAGGGAAAAACATTAGGTGATTTTACATCATAGATCTATACAAATAATTATTCACTAAGCACACATACATATATAAGTGTGTGTTATTAAGTGTAAATCAATAGTGCATGATCACACGGTATATTTCATCGAATGTAACATCTACAAAACCCCCAAATAACATAGATTATGTGTGTAAATACGATAAATCAGTTCATGAATCTCACGAGCTGGCTATAAGCTCGAGCTCAAACTCGAAAAACTTGTACTCAATAATGAAGTTAAGTATCACAAATAAAACTCCACGTCGTATTATTTGTTTTGCTGATCACTACAAAAAAATTGCTATTAGTGTGACGCGCATAAAGGGATAATAGATACTGCTGTCGGAACATCAGATGCTCGATATATCACGCGCGACGCCCGATGACAATAATACTAATAGTTCTCATCAAATAGTAACATTATTTTGTCACTAACTTCTAAATTTGTAATTAGTGACGTCATCACATAAAATTTTAATTTTATTTCCAATAAATTTGCATTTATTTTATTAGATTGCCAAAAGATACGGAACTTAAAAAGAAAAGACATTTGCACATGGATATGATTCTAATTTTGAAATGGAATATATATAATTGAGGGGGCAGGTCCAAGCTACCTCCATAATTTGAACCAATATTCTATAATAATTTATTTAAATAAATAAATAAATACATAAATAAAAATGTAAATAAAATAATTGTGTATGCTAAAGACGACAAAGTGGTGGAAAGTGTGACGCGGATATCACCACCGTTGCTTTTCATTGTACTTGGACAAATTTCCAAGCTTCTTGGTGCATATGCATATATAATTATATATACATTTCTTTAACATTTAATTAATTAGTACACATTATATTTATTATTGTACTTTGTTTTTATAATTATGTGCATTTTTTAAGTGATCCCAAAACAAGTGGGGTTTACTAATTATTGTTGATGTAGATTTAAAAATAATAATGCATCTCCTAATTAACAATGGTATTTAAAACATTTTAAATTTCCAATATCTCACACTATATAAGCTAAGCTTTAGTTGATTTTTTTGTAACAAATGTAAGGTGTCAAATGAATATATTTATTTTATTTTTAACATGATCACATAATGTAAATCGGGCAGATCTATCTTAAACATGGTTATTTTTTACGTTATACTTGACGAAGATTACATTAGTGGATACTTACCGTTATCTATACACATCAGCATATTTGTCTACTTATAAATCGTAAAGATCTACCCGATATAATACAATATAAACACGTAAATATCATCTAAAAGAAATGAAGAGGGTAAACAAAAAGGAATCTTGCAATAATGAAGTGAAAATTTATTAGTTTACCCATGATACCCCACAATTATTTGAGGTTGATAATTTATCGTTCCTTATTTTTATTTTTTTTTTGGAATAAATAAATATATTGTTCATCTATGTATTGAAAAGGGAGAAAACAATGAAATGGGGCCACTTGCTTTTATAAGCAGATTTTGGTGTTGGATTCTATTTTAGCAAGTTGCCACTATTTATACTATATAGGTTTGTCTTAAAGTGGGAGTTGTGACGTTATTATTATAATCTTTCTTTTATTTAATTTTTCTATATTATTTAATTTAATATATATTTTTTTTTGTGATGGCTTTTGAGATTCGGAATATTGGTGGAATTATTAAACTAAAAAAAAAAATATCTTATTCTGGCTTTGATATAAAAGACTGTACTTCTATTGGCTATCAATGGCCACATTTACATGCATGGAGGGGCATATGCCCCTTCGAGGGCTTTCAAGGTCATTTTTATTTTTTATTTTATTTTATTTTATCAGCCATAAATATTTATTATATAATAATAAATAAATAGTTAAATAATAGAAAATGATGCCTTTCTCGTTGGCGAAGGTTGACTCATTCAATCAAGTGAAAGAGATTTAAAATAGTGTCAGCAAAAGGAATATAGAATTAGTATATATTTCAAGGTTGACAATTATTATAGTGTAATATTACGTTCCCATATCATGGGGTACATATATTATATATATTTTTTTAAATTTAATAATGAAGAAACTAACAGTAAATTATATAAGTGCACTGGATAAATCTACACTCTCGTATAATAGCTTGCAAACCATATGAGAGATATAAATTACATTAGACTAACCATATGTGACAAACTCGACAAAATAATAATATTTATGAGTGGTTTGTAACAAAACGGATGACTTAGTGCCCATTTGGTTAACATTATTTAAAACATCTTATAAACAAACTCCTGTAACCGATAAAATATTTTAGGAGTTAATAAGCTTTTTGATCTTATTTTAGAAATTAAATTTGAAAGTCCTCGTATATAAGTTACTTGAGTGTAATATTATATTTTGAATGTTCTAGTAAATGAGCTAATATGATTTTTTTTTTTTTGGGAAAATGAGGGATAACCCCCTCAATACACAAAATAATAGAGTCCAGGCCCATTTTAATATTCACCATTTGTAAAGAAATCTAAAATTAATATTATGAATTGTGAGACCCCCTCATGTGTTTATTATTCCAATTTTGTCCTTTCTTCTCCCACTCTTTCTCTCTCTTCCCCCTCTCTCTTCTCAATCGTCCCTTTCTTTCTCTCTCCTCCCCTCTTTTATATTTATTACGTATCTTTTTATTTCCTATTTTCTCTCATTCACTTTCTCTCTCCCCCTCTCTCTCTCTTCTATGATCATTTTCTCTCTCTCCCCCTCTCTCTCTCTCTTCCTTAATACGTCTATTCTATTTCTTTTTTTTTAGTAAAATTAACGGATCCATAGCCGCTGCATCTTCATGGCTACCATTGGTTCACCCGGTCTAGTAACAATGAAACGTTCAGATTTGTTTTCTGACGAAGCAGCATCCGCCGTCGCTCTCTCTTAATGTACCCTCAATCGCTGATTTTCTAACTCAAAAATCTCCGCAAAAAGATGCACGTGAACATGCATTAATCTATGACGACATATTGTTCGGTATATTTCACTTAGTGTAGCATCTCCCAAATCCAACGATATCCACTTTGTTATTTTTAAAAATCATGATAAAATTAATCATATCTTTTTTATTGAAAACCCGCTAAACCCGATTAACCCGATTCAAATAGTAGTATTTGAATTTATTTAAAATCTCAATTAAACTTTGCACAATCAAAACGGATATTCCCGTTTCCTTGGGTCTTGACTCCGACCCGACCCAGTTTAGTAATAGCCCGTATAAAAGCAGCATTAAAAGCCTGAGAATTCGAAGCCCAATTAGTAACAATATTTCTCGATCTTGAATCCGTGAATAAAACTTGATCCGAAGTGAAGATTCCCTTCCCTTGGATAAGATTCTCGAAGTAGGCATTGTCGAATATTCCAGGAGTTGTTGGATCCAAGTTGACGGATATTCTCGGATCCGATTCGTTTCTCCGGCACGTAGCCTGTAATTGGGTCGCGTATTGCTTGTTTAGGGTCGGGTCGACCGGGTTCGCTGAGCTGAAATTGTAGATCCGGTTTTTGATTCGGCTGCAGTGTGTGAATCCTAGCGTGTGGGCACCTGTAAGAAATTTGAAATCTTTTATCACTCAATTGTAATATTTCTTTTTTGAGGGACGAAAATTAAAACTTCATGAGAATTAAAAATAAAACAAATTGGGTTAAATTGTGAAAATAGTTTAACATATGATGTAATATATAAAAATTTAGAATAACACATCTTAGAGTCATTTGACTTTATTTCACAAAAAAATTGGGCAAATTACCGCCAACCCCTGAAATAAGATCAAATTAAGAAAAAGCCCTTAAGGTTTTGGTAATTACATCCACCCATCTCATCTTTGTATTCTCTTACGAAAAACCATAAATTTGACACTGTAAGGGACGTGTAAATGAACACATATAAGGGAGTCGATTGTAATTTCTCGAATGTTAAGGGCTTTTTCGTAATTGCATATATTAATTACCTGAGAGAGCAATCATATCAGCTTGTGTTAAACCTCTAGAAGCAAACATGGAATTAAGCTGATTCAAATTGAAATTTGCCTTTGGCAAATTCCCATTTACACTTGCTGACGTGGAGCTCAACCCATCCAATCTCCCCAATTCCACCGGATACGTGGGCCCACCAGCCTGTTAATTCATGAACTTAGAGAGAGAGAGAGAGAAAGTCTAGAGAGAGAGAGAGAGAGTGTAGAGAGAGAAAGTACAAACCAGGACAATGACGTCACGAGCAGCCAATGCAAGAATATCAGCACAAGAAACCTTGTTCTTACAACGTGGGACGGCATCCACGGCGGCTTTGGCTTTGATCACGGTGTCGAACCCATCTCCGGCGAGTGACAAATTGTCAGGGTGGTCCTTCTCCGCCGTGTTCCCCTCCGCCGACGCCACTATCACCGACGCATCACACCCCTACAAAAGAGAAAAAAAACACGCATGCACAAACACATTTAATTTATGTACAAATCAGACAGCACAAGGTCCAAGTAATTAGTTACGACCGTGATTATTTAACGGTACGTAAATAAAATTAAAATAATAATTAATTAATATAATGACGAGTACGTACCGAAACAAAACAGTCGTGGAAAAAGAGACGAAGCGTGCCCGGGATGGTAATGGACGTTTGTCTGGCTTTTGTTGAAACGGCGCTTCTTACGATGTTTTCGACGTCGGGGCAGATGTTTGAATAGAAGTTCTGCCGGAGCTCCGCCGACGTAGGGTGGCCGGAAAACAGAATAATACCGACGTAAAGCGATAGCAATAGACTCGTCAGAGAATTAACCCAGCCCATGTCGGTTTTACTCATTTACTGCAATGTAACTTATTTGAGAAAACTTTGTACTATATATATAATGTTAGAAATAATTGAGGGTAGACGTAACACTTTTACAGATCGGATCGAAATTAATACTTTTGGAAAACAATACAATTCGAGACGTGTACAATCTTATAGACGAATTGATGATAGGAGATGGAAATCGGAGGGATTGTATGAATTTAATACTTTTGGAAAAATTTCAATATTTTTTTCTTTCGGAGGTGAAAAGCTAAGAAACAAAACTTAAAAAATCAGAACTCGAAATTTCAAGATTTGGGAAGAAAAACCTTTTTCCAACATTGGAAATTTTTCGGATGGCCGGAGTCGTCGAAATAAAAAAAAAAAATTCTTTTTATTCTCTAATAATATAAAATAAATAAATGATATTGTATGTGTAATTCTTGGAAGATTAAAATAAATGGATTATTTTCTAAAAATTAAAATTATATTAAAAAAAAATAGAATCTCATATATATATTTCAATTTTGATCAGAAAAATTTGAAACCATAATTTTGTGAATCGAAATATACGGAATTATAAAATTCCGTTTCGATTTCTCCTAATAGATCGAAGAGCAATCATGAATACTATAGTTAATAAATTAATAATAATATATGACTTGAAAAAGACTTATTGACGATGCTTCTTCCAATTAGGTGACCCTAGTTCGGGACTAATTAGCAGTTGGAGCAAGTGAACTTCTGTCAATTGATTGATGAACATGTGTCAATTGATCCAGTCAAAATTCAATTGTCAATGGTCGCTAGGTCGAGTTTCTCACACATGGTTAACTTCGTGTAATTTACGACGCTTGTATGGTTTATAAGGTATTATAGGAGTGTAGTTTTACATAGTACACCTATATAATTGGCTGCAGGTTCCGTCGTTAGAAACAAAAACAAACGTTGTACTAACAAAATTTATTCTCTAAAAAGGAAAAAAAGTAAAAGAAAAATTCGTGGAAAAAGTAATCGGAATTTTGCTTTAGGATAAATAATTGGAGTTAGAGTGTAAGAAGGAAAAGCCAAATTTATAAAGAGAGGTAGACATTGTCAATAAGTTTTTTGTGGGCTTTCTATAAAAATAAGGTTTTTCTGTCAAATATTCTTTTCTTTTTAGCCATTATTGTAATTTATAGGACATTTGGGGTAAGAGATGTAATTCTTTTGTCACGCTCAAATTTGCAACCAAACTCTTTGAGTAAAACTTTATTGCTTTTTTGCATAAAGATTTCTGTAAAATATCGTTTTCTTTTAGCCAATTTTGTCATTTTATTGAAAAATTGCGCCAAAATCCTCATGTAATAAACTCTATTATTGCCTAGTTGCTTAAAACTTCAAAGCCTCCATTTAATTCATAATATTGTACAACCTACATAAATTAATACGAGATAAATTAATCATCTCGTTTAAATAATAATTTCTTCCGATTTTGACTTGGTAAAAATGTACTAAATTATTAGTTCGACAATTTAATATTACGCTAAATTAATAAAATTTTGTTGGTCCGGCTATTTTAATTTATAGAGGTTTAAATGTAGTGATTGTTTTCTTTTTATCCACATGTATCAAGAAAAGTAATTAATGAGAATGAGCTTTATGAAAAGATCCATAAAATAGCTAAACACCCTTCTAATTAGTTGACTATTCACCAATTATTTCATTTAATTAAAAGTAATAATAGCAAAAAAATATATATTGAAACGGTTTGTTTTATTTTTTCACTATTTGAATTAAAAAAAAAAACATTTATTACACATAATTTAACTTATTCATTTCCAAACATAGTGAGACCCATTGATATTCACTTATTCACTTTGTTATTTCTTAAAACCATGAAAATTTGATTTTTATTTTTTTATTTTTTTTACATCAAATTACACGTTTAAAATCTCAGTTGAACCTTCCACAGTCGAAACGAATATTCCCATTTCCTCCGGTCTTGACTCCGACCCGACCCAATTTAGTGATAGCCTGGATAAAAGCAGTATTAAAGGCTTGAGAATTCGATGCCCAAGTAGTGACAGTACTTCTTGATCTTGAATCGGTGAATAGAACTTGATCCGAAGTGAACAAACCCTTCCCTTGTACAAGATTCTGGAAATACGCATTATCGAATATCCTAGGACTTGTCGGATCCATATCAATGGCTACTCTCGGATCCACATTCCGCGGGCACATACCCTGTAGTTGGGTCGCGTATTGCCTGTTTAGGGTCGGGTCAACCGGGGTTCCTGGGCTGAAATTGTAGAGCCGGTTCGTGATTTGGGTGCAGTGTGAGAATCCTAGAGTGTGGCAAGCTGCAACAAATCCAAATCTTATATGTCAACACTATTATTATATTCGTCTACTTACAATCCTTTTTTTTTTTTTTTTTTAATCAGTGACGAAGCTGGTATAGAATCAGTGGCCATGCCCCCCCCCCCCCCAATATTTTTAAAAAGTATCTATTAATTATATGAAAATATAATTTTTGTGTACAATAGCATAAATGATCCCTCCTAATATTTTTAATGCATTTGATTTTTATTATTTTTATTTAATTTTTTTATGGAAGATGCTATTCGATTTTAAATACCATAGTGTCTATATAGCTAAAAGACCATCCTAGGAAGCATAACATGTTCTCTTTTAATTAGCATCACGTGCAATTTGAAATTTATGTGCATTTCAAATAAAATATAATAAAAATATGCAATAAGAATTATGTAAAGAAAAATCAAATTGGATGTAATTCTTGTAATTAGTAGATGATCTAGTACAATTTGCAATTAACCAAGTTAGACTCATTTAATGTAAGATTATGCTAATTTAAAAATGATTACCTGAGAGAGCAATCATATCAGCCTGAGTTAAACCTCTAGAAGCAAACATGGAATTAAGCTGATTCAAATTGAAATTTGCCTTTGGCAAATTCCCATTTACACTTGCTGACGTGGAGCTCAACCCATCCAATCTCCCCAATTCCACCGGATACGTGGGCCCACCAGCCTGTTAATTCATGAACTTAGAGAGAGAGAGAGAGAAAGTCTAGAGAGAGAGAGAGAGAGTGTAGAGAGAGAAAGTACAAACCAGGACAATGACGTCACGAGTAGCCAATGCAAGAATATCGGCGCAAGAAACCTTGTTCTTACAACGTGGGACGGCATCCACGGCGGCTTTGGCTTTGATCACCGTGTCGAACCCATCTCCGGCGAGCGACAAATTGTCCGGGTGGTCCTTCTCCGCCGTGTTTCCCCCCGTCGACGCTACTATCACCGACGCGTCACACCCCTACCACGAAAAAAAAACACATTTAATTTATGTACAAATCAGAAAGCACGAGGTACAACAAGAAACAATTATGATCGTAATTAATTAATTTATTAAAGTTAGTAACTAATTAATTAATCGTACCGAAACAAAACAATCGTGGAAAAAGAGACGAATGGTGGCCGGAATAGTAACGAACGTTTGGCTGACTTTAGCGGAGACGGCTCTTCGCACGATGCTTTCCACGTCGGGGCAGGTGTTCGAATAGAAGTTCTGCCGGAGCTGAGCCGATGCCGGGCGGCCGGAGAACAGAATAACACCCACGGAAATTGATAATATTAGACTCGTCAGAAAATTAACCCGACCCATTTTTTCGGTTTCACTATACTATACGTACCCAATTATTGCAATTTAATTTCAGGATAATGGTAACGTAGTAATATATATGTATATATATAATGTTAGAAATGTGCAATAGTATATGCTATAGGAGGCTTCTTCAAAAGCCGCCTTTGTTTAGCTGTTTAATCTAATAGTCCACTATTTTTTTTTTATATATAAATATATATATATATAAAAGATGACAAAAAATCGAGGTTCGTGGAATAAAAAAAGAGAGTTAAGTGTGAGAAGGAAAAGCCAAAATTAAAGATAGGGATAGGAGAAAGTGATACGAATATAATCATCCAAAGTAAATAAGGTTTTGTTTTAGCGGATTAAGGAACATTTTATTTGGGTTAAATAACGTAAATCCCATTCATGCATGTTAAACACATTTTGCACCTAAAGTAAGTTAATATGCTTTTTTTACAAAGAATTTTAAGTTTTAAATAGATAAGTTAGTTTTGTGTAATTAAAATATAGGAAATTGGCTAAAACTACCTCAAAAAGATTTTGCATATCTAACAGTCGTCTGTTCGAATATTTTGAATTTGCTAAGTCTTTTAAAGCAGTTTAGTTGGACAACTTAGACTGAAAATAGACTGTTTAGTTGGAGATCAGTCTAGAATGAAAATGAGGATTGAGATCGATGAAAATAATCTTTTCTAGTGACGTGGTTGACTGAAATTAGGTGGTCGTCTGCAAATGACTGATAGTGAAAGCTGGAGGAAAGGAAGAAACATCAGTCTTGGAAGTGGATGTGGCTTTAACGATGGTTAAAGTGAGGGAATATAATAAATTTACAGTCTGGAATTTGATAAGTGAGTAAGTCTATAATCTTCTTCTATCCGAAGATATGATTCATCGAAATAACAAGTCACTATTGATATCAACACATCTGAGATCGCCAATTGTTAGGGGATTCTAAATAATTTGTATTCAATCTAAACTCTCTAATTGAGTTGCCCGAGAAACTTTTAGCAAAATGTGAAAAATATAACTATTTTTTTTTTATATCTGTCCTGGTATAAAAGAAAATTAAACTTGAAGAATTGTGTGAAGATTTTTCTTCTTAACTCTTGAGTATTATTACATATATATGTTTTACATGGGATATTGTTTGACTTCTTATAGTCGTCCTAGCTTTCTTGGCTTATCCATCCCATGTGATATTATTTTTCATTTGCATTAATTTTATATACTAATAATTGTTCCAACACTTGTAATAAATTTATATTATCAACAAATCAATGCAATTGAGATTGAGATATAGTCCACAAGTTCAGATTTAAATCCAATTGAAGCTTTACAAAACCATTTGCTAAATATAAATTGAATTAGGTAAAAGATTCTAACCAATAATTGATGATTGATTAATTATTAAATTAATTGTGGGCAAGGTTGATTTTTCTACGTCTTCGTTTGTGAAGATTTAGTTGTTGCAACATATTATTTCAGTCCACATCATTATTCATTGCCAGCTAACTTAGTCTGGAAATGTTAATTTGCTTTTCTAGACGACCAAAATTAAGTCACTTGTCACGTTAATACTATAATCGACAAAAAATAAAAGGGGAAATATGCAATAACCCCCTCAATTAGAAAATATTTTGAACTAAACCTAATTGACTATTAAAGACTTTTGCCTACACCCAAATTTCATTCTTAATTAGTGAGACCCCCCTAACTAGACATGATAAGACTAAAGTGCCCTTATGTGATTAGGCTTTTAATGTGATATAATTTATTTCACTCTTTCACTCCCCCTCTCTCTCTCACGTTCTCAATCTCTCCTCTTCTCTTCTTCTTCGTCTTTTTTTTTTCCTTTTTTTCGTCTTTTGACAGATCTGTATATACGCAAGTATTTTTGGGCGAGAAGGAGGTGCCTAGTCGTCGTCTTTGTAGCGCTCTATGCTTGATGTTGAAGAAAAAATGCGTGAAAAAGATCAGAGATTGTATGTAATTGTTTTTTTTTTTCTTAATTTAGTCTATGGATTATAATGTTTGGTTCGCAATTTACAACGTTTGTTTTGTTCAGAGCAAAATGTATGGGGTTTGTGTCGTCCGAGTTGTATCTGATTTCATTTTATCTCGATTTACGGGCCATTTATTTTTCTACAATATGTGGGCCAACTTTTTTAGAAACTATGACACATTTTCAACATTTTTTACTTTTACAATAATGCGTCATTCAAAGTGACGCTTTTTAAGAAGCTGCCACGTGTCAAGGTAATTGTGGGTTATCTTGTATTTTTTTCAAGTAAAATATTGATGGAAAAATTAAAAATGTGTGGGGCCCACACGGTAAAAGAGGAGTTGGATGGGTGGGGGTGAGTTTGGGGGGTGACGGCCGACCAGGGGGTCTGGGGGTGTATGTTTTTTTTTTTTGATAAATAAATTTGGGGTGGAGGTAATAAAATCATTATTAAGAAAAACAAATTATACTCTGGTATTTCTTATTTTGCATTCATTTTATTTTGAATAAGAAACTAAAAATCTGAAATTATTTTGACAATATCAACATTTTTTTTAATTTAAAAACTTAATAAATTTTAAATTTTCGAATAAATTTGGTGAATATAACTTTAGAATATCTATAAAATTTTGAAAACTTCTACAATTTTGAAAAAAAAAAGATATAATATACTTTTTCTAATATTTTTTAATTATTTTATAATTTCAGAATTATAGGTTTAAAGTTTAAAGAATTATTATTATTATTATTATTATTATTATTATTATTATTATTATTATTATTATTATTATTATTATTATTATTATTATTATTATTATTATTATTATTATTATTATTATTATTATTATTATTATTATTATTATTATTATTATTATTATTATTATTATTATTATTTTCAAAATTATAAAAGTTTTCACAATGTTTTGAAATAATGGTGAAATTATGAAATTCCGAATTAGGGTATAAAATAAAAAAACAATGTTTGTAATTACTTATTAAGTAAAAAAATACAAAAACGAATATTTGTTTTACTTAATTAATTTTTTATTAGTTATTCAAAACAAAATAATTAAATAAACAAATTAAAAAATGCTTAAAAACGAATATTTGTTTAATTTACTTAATTAATTTTTTATTAGTTACCCCCAAACCCCTCATTCGGCCTCTTACCCCCAAACCCATACACACCAACTCCTCTTTTACCGTGTGGGCCCCACACATTTTTAATTTTTCCATCAATATTGTACTTGAAAAAAATACAAAATAGCTCACAATTACCTTGACACGTGTCAGCTTCTTAAAAAGCGTCACTTTGAATGACGTATTATTGTAGAAGTAAAAAAGTTTGAAAATGTGTCCTAGTTTTCAAAAAAGTTGGCCCATATGTTGTAGAAAAATAAATGGCCCCTCGATTTACAGAGTAGTCACATAATAGTCATATTCACTGTTCTGTTAATAATTATGACTATTGTTGATTCACTCGATTAGTGATTTATGAATTTCTTGTTTGTTCCCCACTCTCTCTTTCATTCACCGTCGTTGTCGTCGCCTCCCCCTCCTTCTCTTTCGTTACTTTCGATTTTTTTTTTCTCCAGATCTGGAGCAGAAGCATTAACGTGACTATAGTCTGGTTCGAATATGACTATCGATGATTCACTCGATTAGTGATTTATTAATTTCTCGTGTTCGTTGTTTCTGTCGATTTCTCTCTCTTTACACCACCATCGTCTCCACATAGATTTGTACACCACCACCACCGTCGCCGCTCGTTGCCGTCGCCTCCTCCTTCGTTTCCACGTAAGGCTCTTTCGCTATCTTTTCGTTATCTTTATCGTTTTCTCAGTTTTTTTTTTCCAGATTCCACCACCACCACCATCGCCGCCTCTTTCACTCTCTTTCCTTCACCACCGCCACCACCGCCGTTGTCGTCGACTCCCATCCCTCTCTCTCGTAATTTTTTTTTGATTTGGTAGCAATTTTTTAGGAATTTGGAAGCAGATTTTTAGGAATTAAATTATTATTATAGAAAGAGAGAAAAAAAGGAATAAGTGAGATTAATTATACTAATTAATCCTAATTAGCGGGATTTAGGTGCCTAATTAATAGGAATTTTGTAAATAATGCGGATTTAGTTGCCTTATTAATAGGAATGTTGTAAATAATAGATATTTATTTAAAAAAAAACGTGCGGATTTAGTTGCCTTATTAATAGGAATTTTGTTAATACTAGATAATTATTAAAAAAAATGGATAGTATAAGGGTAAAATTGGAAATAAATATTCTAGGGGTTTTCACAAAGGAAGAATAATGGTATGGACATATCACTATTTTTTATCTATTGGAGGGGTGTATTGCTAATGACCCAAAAATAAAATCGAAGTTACGGTAATATACTATGTCGAACATATTATTTTATTTCAATAAATAAATAACTTCATCTAGCAATTTTTTTCGTCTTTTTTTTTTGTACTCTAAGTTCATCCATATCTTCGTATAAAGTCAAATTGAAGAAAAAGAGCTTCCCGCCGGTACATATATAAGAATGACAAGATAAAATATCGATCTGAAACATTTTAATGATCTATGTAATATTTTCACGGTTTATGAGACGCTACACCTGGTATATTTAATTGAGTAAATTTGAATCACATATCTATATGAATAACTATATACTAAGCACTTGTACACATACGTGTGTGTTATTATATATAAATTAAATGTTTAAGATCACCCGGTGAATATTTATCGAGTATAAAATCTAGAAAACCCATTTTCACTAATAGTAGCCTTGGGTCAAATTTCAAATAGCTTAATTATTCTTATCAATATTGGTAATTACTAATTAATTTAAAGAGTATGATTTAAGTCACATGGCCACTCTACTTTGGTCAATTTATGTGGGCATTACTTTTCTTGTGGGGCTTCTCTTTATTCTTTATCTTACTTTATTATTTCTTAAAAAAAACTAATACATTTCTCTTACAAAATAATCAATGGATATGATTGAAATTTAAATATTTTGTACGCACCAGATTATATATCTTACGGTCCCTGACAACCACTCATGAACCAAACAACCTTTTTTGTTTTTGTTTACTTCATACTTTTTTCGTAGTCTAAAAATTTATTATTTTATTGCCAAAATTCTTAATTTCATATTATTAATGTTGATGGGCCTAGGTTTAACTATGCCTAATTACATACAAAAAATCATGAGCCCCATAATCGATATTGTCGTGCCACAATTTTTAGGCCCATGTAGTGTAGAGCAATATCCCCCAATAATACCGGAGTCCTTATAATGGAAGATAAATAGTTACAACTCGAAATTGAATGGATCCGATCGTAATCAAAACTTTCGAAAAGAACATGAAAACATTTTTTGTGAATGTTCAAATTGATTTCAATTTCATTAAATATTTTTTTGGAAAAATCTGAAATTGAATGTCGAAAATATGAATGAAAAAGCTCATTCTAAAATTGGACAATTTCGAATTGGAATCAATAATAAATCATAAGTTCAATAAATTGGAATCGGATAAAAAAATGTGAACCTCATTGCATTCGTATTCTAAACAAAAAGATTTTGGAAAACAAAGCATAAACCAAAAATTTGGCATTCGAATGAAAAATACTGTTCAAAAATTGAAATTTTTTTGGATCGTAATTGGCGAAAATAAAATCATGATTTTCGTTCCAATTCCCCCCTATACGCGCATCTACCAATTCTATTAAAATATCTGATCGATAAGATATGAAACTTGACTATGTTTGATTGAAAAATCATAACTACAATCAAGCTCCGTTAAAAGATGTTTGGTCGAGCTCCATTAAACCTTGTTCGAAATAGACTCAATTACTAGTCACGAATTGCCAACGTTGTTCATTATATAAACGACGCTCTCATATAATAATTTGTAAACTCCACCAAAAAAGTAAAGCAGCGGGATAAATCCATTTTCACTTGAGGTGAGTTGGGGGCACAATTGTAATTTAATTTCTACTTTTAGAAAAAAAGAGAGAAAAAAAAGAAAAATTCAATTCTTGATGATAGGACTTTCATCAAAACCACAACTATTACATCTCCGATCTCTCTTTTAACTTCTGTCAAAATCCTGTCACAGAAGAATATTCAGTGAAGCATACGGAGTAAATTTTGCTAACGTACGCCGCTGGCGCACTATTCCGTACTACTACTGACCGTCTCGCTAGCGTGCGCCCTCGTCGCCGTACGTGCGCCGGTTGCGCAGCTCCACCACAGTAGGCGATCCCCTTCCGCCGCATCCTGCGCCAGTTTATATAAGATCGACGGCGCCGCCTCGTCGGAGATCTACGCATCGGGGATGTCGAAAGCGCGGGTCTACGCTGACGTCAATGTGGTGCGCCCTAGGGAATACTGGGATTACGAAAATCTCATTGTCCAGTGGGGGTAAGTAATCAAACGAACAGTTATTGCACCTGATTTCGTCTGTTTGCCGCCCTAATTTCTCGTTAATTGGGGATAATTCGTAATAAATGCTCCATATTTCATACTTCTTCAATTGTTTTCCTTTTCCCTGTTAAATTGTTTTTTCGTCATGTTTGATCCAGATTCCAGATTAGATTTTCCCTAATTTAATGTGGGATGTGGGGGGGGGGGGGGGGGGGGGGGGGGGGGGATTTTGCTATCTATATTCAAAGATTGAAGTATGGTGTCATATTTTGTGATTGAAGCTTTGTTCTTTTATTTTGAAAACTTTGAGCAGATATATATAACTTTATCTCTAAGCATAAGTTTCTTTTTGTATATATATTCAGTGACCAGGATGACTATGAGGTTGTTCGCAAAGTCGGGAGGGGGAAATACAGTGAAGTTTTTGAAGGAATAAATGTGAACACCAACGAACGATGCATAATCAAGATTCTAAAACCTGTTAAGAAGAAAAAGGTATTTTTCTTCTCCTATTCAAATAACCGAGAGTATCGTAGTTTACGAACTGCCGGTTCTTTAAAGGGACCTTGTTTCGTAGTCTTACATTTTAGTTAATAAATCTCAAAGAGCTGAAAATATTTTCTAATTTTTTTTTACCCGTCTTTCAGATAAAGAGAGAGATTAAGATACTGCAGAACTTGTGTGGGGGACCCAATGTTGTCAAACTCCTGGACATCGTTAGGGATCAGCACTCGAAAACTCCAAGCTTGATATTTGAATTTGTCAACAGTACAGATTTCAAAGTTCTGTACCCTACGTTGACCGATTACGACATACGCTACTACATATACGAGCTTCTCAAGGTGCGACGAAATCCCATCAAAATATCACATCCATACAAAGTCAAATTTTCTTCCATATCCTTAATTGTTATATTAAAATGTTTTATTGTTCGAGAAGTGCTCATGAAAGAATAATATTGTTGCAACTGTGTTGCGGTGACTGATTTCTATATAATTTTACGTAAATAAAAAAAAATAGTTATATGCATGATTTAAATGTTGCGACTATCTTATTACGGTGCAGGCATTGGATTACTGTCACTCACAGGGAATAATGCACAGAGATGTTAAGCCTCATAATGTAATGATAGACCACGAGTTACGAAAGCTTCGTTTGATCGATTGGGGTCTTGCTGAATTTTACCACCCTGGCAAGGAATATAACGTTCGGGTTGCTTCAAGGTAAAACATGAACTGTTTCTTAAGGCCTCGTTTGGTTTCTGAATATGAGATTTGCCTAAATAAGGTTATGTAATCATGAGTTATGTAGAAACTTTCGATGCTGATTTAGTTACGGCATTATATACTGGCTCAATCAGCTCATTCAATTTTGCATGCACATATTTGCGACGCTTATCTGCCGAATGTATTTAATATGGTTGTGCGAAACATCTCAATTATTTATTCAGATATTTCAAGGGCCCGGAACTTCTTGTCGACTTGCAAGATTATGACTATTCTTTGGATATGTGGAGCCTTGGTTGCATGTTTGCCGGAATGGTGAGGGTTTATTTATTTATTATTTTTAATTATTTTTATTTTAACTATTGTCCGTTTTCATGTTTTCATTAAACTACTTCGTGTTCTTAATGCAGATATTCCGCAAGGAACCTTTCTTTTACGGGCATGATAACCAGGATCAACTTGTCAAAATTGCCAAGGTAAACATTTTGCTCTCGATGTGTTGTTCTGTTTCTCTAAATATTATGATGTTCGACTTTCTTTCCTTTTTTGGTTAGTTCTCTAACATAATTATCACACGGCTTTATAGAGATTCAAGCTAGCTCGTCAAAAAAAGTAACATTAAATTAAAATTTGTCGGTAATGCCTTTTGTCAAATATCTGATGTCAGAATATTCTTGCAGGTACTTGGGACTGACGAGTTGAATGCGTATTTACACAAATACCATTTGGAGCTCGACCCCCAACTCGAAGCTCTTGTTGGGAGGTATTGCTATGAATCCAATAACTCTAATGTCGAAAGGAAATTTCAATGGGATTCTTTAATGTAATGCAATATTTGATGCATCAAATAGATAATTTTGCTTAATTTAATATATACTTTTTTATTTCGACAGACACAGTAGGAAACCATGGTCGAAGTTTGTCAATGCAGACAATCAGCATCTTGTGTCTCCAGAGGTCATGCAGTCATTGGAGCTCCTACTTATTTCAGTCTGAGTTTACTGCATTTAGTACCCCTGTATTATATCTAATTGCTAAATAAACCCCATGTGTTATAAATATTAGCAAAACCCTCCCTATGATGCAACTTTTTTAGCATACAACCCCCTAAATGGTAAGTTTGCTAAAAAGATTGCATGAGACGGGGCTTTTTTTGCTAATATTTATAACACTGGGAGTTTTCAAGCAATTAGACTAAACACAGAGGTGCTGAATGCAATAAAAAGCCCTTTTTTTAAACCTTCAAAATTTATACTGTAAATTGTAATCTTCTTGTTTCGTTTGTAGCAGGCTATTGATTTCCTCGACAAACTGCTGCGTTACGATCACCAAGATAGGCTCACAGCAAGAGAAGCCATGGTAGGAATCTTCGTCACCTTAATTTTTTCTTTATTTCAACTATTTTTTTATTCTGGGAACTAAACTACGTAAATGGTTCTGTGTTGTTCGTAGGCTCACCCTTATTTCTTACAAGTGAGAGCTGCCGAAAGTAGCAGGACACGGGCCCAATAGCCCGGCAAATTGGCCCGTGAAACCATAGGGATTTTCTGTTGTGATGTTTAAGATTTTGGGCATTTCTGATTTGTGTAGAAGTTTGTTTTTGACATCAACATTATCATAGTACATTACTACATTATTGCCTTTTTTGTTTTAAGGTTTCTAAGCTGCTTGATGTTTTTGTGGATTCAAAATCCAATCGTGTGCAGTTTATTTTATTACTGTTACATATTTTTATTTGTTTGTGTATTGGTAAAAATTGGCTATATTATCGATAATCAACTTATCCAACCCATCAATTAAAATTTAGGTTAAATTACGGTCGATCCCCTGAGATAAGGTCAAGTTACGAAAATATTCATTGTGTTTGGGTAATTATAATCACCGCTAAACTATGAATCTTTTTATACCTCAACTCTTGCGGTGTCAAATTTAGTTTAATTTTGTAGAGTATGTGAAATATTCTTCAATTTATACTCGTTTTCTCCCAATTCAAGTTTCATATATTTGAAACAAGATGATAATGAGATGTGTCTCTTGACTTGTAAGTTGTAAGTATCAGATTGTGGTGCATCATTTACTGTATTTTTGCTAATACGAGGACAAACTAAAGAACATTCCACGGAATCTAATAAATTATGTTGAATTTAACACTAAAAGGCTGGACGTGTAAGAAGATTTATAAGTTGATGGGTAGTTGTAATTACCCAAACGAAGAGATTTTTTTTCCGTAATTTAACTTACCTTAGGGGTGGCCATAATTTACCATAAATTTTATTATACTTCCAAAAACAAATACCTGAATGAAGTATTTATTGATATATTATCGTTCATTCATGTGTAGCGTGCAATTAGTTGGAACGGGATTCCCGAATTCAGGGTAAATTTTCTATTTTGGAACACATACCTTCATGCCGATATCTGATATTCCGATTTCCAATTTTTCCGAAATTATTTGAATTGAAATTGAGAATATATAATATTTTTTTTGGAAATTCCGATTTTTTTCAACCAAAACTTGATACCAGAAAATAATTCCGATTTTCTGCAAAATATCTTATTAAATAAAATAATTATTTCTATATATCTCCACTAGATTCTTCCAAATATTTTCTGTTACAATAAAAAAAAAGAAAAGATTTCGAAAATAAGCAAACAAAACAAACACAAAAAGAAACGTGGCCAAATTCATCAACAAGTCAAAGTAGTAAACACTACGGATTCTGCCACGTCATCAGGCAGCCACCTTATTCGCTCTCACATCAAAGTGGGTCCCACATCCTTCAAATTCAAAGTATTATTTTCATCAGAATTCTAATCTCTTTTGAATTCGTTTCTTTCGCCCTTTATGTAATCGGCTTCCAATAATCCTCTGCGCCGTCGTCTCTGTCTTTCTCTCTCTCTCTCTCTTCTTTCTCTCTCTTACCTTACTACGCACGCAAACATGAACGCAATGGACGGTGTAGTGATCTTCATAATGTTCTACTCAATTCTGATGATTTCTCTTATTGACTGTATCGAATCTCTTCAAAAAAGGACAAAAACCGAATATCGCCTCCGCCGCAGAGTTGTCGTCCGCCGCCTCGTTGTCCGCCGCCGCCGTAGCAGTAAAGAGAGTACAATTGTGTCGCCGGCGGTTAGGGTGGTGGAATCAGCTGAAGAAAATCTCCTTAAAGAAGATGAAAAGATTGTCTGCGTTGAAAGGGAGCCCCAAGGTCAAGAAATTACAGAGAATCTCAATAGGGAAGATTCTCGAGGATTAGATACACGCAGTTTGACTTATGGGGAATATTCTTGTGAAAAGTTGGGGGCTTTTGATCGAAAATCATATTTTTCGGGTATTGTTGCAAATAACGGGGATTTATATGTTCGTACGAAGAATTTGGTTATTGATCAAGAATCACATTCTCGCGGTGGGTTTTCGGGTGTTAGTGAAAACAATGTGGATGGTATTTGTGAAAATAGTGGGATTATTGATCAAGAATCGGATTCTTGCAGTGAGTGTTCGGGTACTAGTGAAAATAGCGGGGACGAATCGGATTCTTGTAGTGAGTGTTCGGGTACTAGTGAAAACGATGTGGATGATATTTGTGAAACGAGTGGGATTATTGAGGATAGTGGTGATAATAATGGTGAAGGGGAAGAGGAGTTTGTTGATGATTGGGAGGGAATAGAAACAACCGAATTAGAAAAGATTTTTGGCGAAGCCTTGGTTTTCGCGAGTAGCAAAAGCAATTCCGATCGAATTGGAGATTTGAAGTTGCAGCTGTACGGGCTTCAAAAAGTTGCTCTTGATGGCCCTTGTCACGAATCTCCGCCTATGGCTTTCAAGATTTCGGCTAGATCAAAGTGGTATTGAACAATTTTTTTATTTTATCTTTTATTTTGAATTAACGGTATATATAACTTGTTTGTCTCGTGTATCTATCTATCAATAGGTAAAACGGTCACAATTACATTATAGATGCAACATACAATATAATTGCACACACGCGTATGTATGTGAACGTCTGGAGTAGTTTAACAATTCACTATGTATAGCATAGAATAAAACCACTATTAATTTAATTCCACGTTCGTATATTCTCGTTGCGGCCTTTGCATATGTAGTAAGTAGTATGCAATCAATGCGATTTTTATGTAGAACGAGGTCGAGGTTATAATTTTGTAAAGATCATCAAGTTTTGAAATTCAATTTTTTTTGTTGTCATTCTATTATAATCACTATATATACATGCGTGCTTGCATGTACATATATACTGATGGAACTAAATCAAGAAAATTTCTTATAATACGACAGGAATGCTTGGCAGAAACTCGGGAGCATGAGCCGAGAAACGGCAATGGAGATGTACGTCGACATTTTATCCAAGGCAATTCCCACTTGGAAGGTAAATAACTATTTAAGTATATATAATATATATATATTTGTTATTATTATGTTTTCTTGGACATGTATAATAAAAGAAATGGTGAATTTTACAGGGTGAAGATAATAATAATAAGACACTTACTATTGAAGAAGAGAGTGGTTCATCATCTTCAAGTAGTACTAGTGAAGGTGCATTATCAGCCGAAAGTGTATCTGGAGCAGAAAATGGACCAGTT
Organism: Erythranthe guttata; assembly: GCF_056151865.1. NCBI lineage: Eukaryota > Viridiplantae > Streptophyta > Magnoliopsida > Lamiales > Phrymaceae > Erythranthe > Erythranthe guttata. The sequence goes on along the minus strand of NC_142544.1, from coordinate 1,443,307 downwards.
ACAGAAGATGAAATAAGGGCTTTTTATTTAGAAAAGGCACAACAACAAGAACAAGTGACAGCATTAGATCTTGTATTGAAATTCAAATCCAGGCTTATGTTGAGAAGTGAAAGATATGCTTTCTTAGCTATAATTGCTAGGATTTGTCGGCTACACATGACACCTGAGAGGAACTACGTCGTTTTGAAGGGGGTTTAGTTATTTTCCTTCTCTAACTTGAGAATAAACACTTTTTTTTTTTTATTTTTTTTTTATTTTTTTTGAAGATTAAGCTTAGAATAGTTAATAGCATAGTTTATGCTACTAAATTTCCTTTTATTTTATGTATTTATTTTTAGAATTTGTTACATCTCTCTCTCTAGTTTATTCAATTTAAAGCATGTGCCCGTTTTATTTTATTTATTAGAAAAATTACAGTTTTCATCTCTCAAATTTGCACCAATTCCACATTTGGAAGTATATTTGGTTTCTCATGTTCCAATAATTTAACACTTTTATCCTTTTCGACAATTTTCCATTAGTGTGATAGTTAAGCCAGTGAAAACTTAAGGGGATGAAAACCGTATTTTCCCTTCTTTATTTGAATGTTTAATATACCGGATTCGGAATTCCGTGGACCGTATTCTGGTAACCCGGAAATAATTTCCACATAATAACCCGACCCGAATGCCCCATCCCTAAACCCAAACCCAAACCCAATTCCCAACTGTAACTTCACTCCGATCAAATTATTGGGTTCAAGCTGATGATCTAATCACCATTACTAAAAACCTCTGAAACCCTTAGCAATGGGAGTAGTAATCGAATCCGAATTCTGGGAACCAAACCAATCAATATGCATTTTCTTATTCATCTTCTGCGTCTTGTCAATCTTCCTTTTGCCCACCAAGGCCGCCGCCAATGTCTTGGATCACGCGCCTCCCGGCGCGTTTCTCCGTTTCCAGCGGAAGTTTCTCCTCCTCTACGCTCTCTCCTCAGGTCACTTCATTTTTTCTGCATTTTAAATCAGTGTTTTTTTTCCCCTAATATATTTTGCTGACTTTGTGTGTGTGTGTGTGTGTGTGTTGGTTGCTGTGTAAATAGTGATGGAGGGTTTGTGGGCTGTGTTTGGAGAGTACGAGTTTGCATATTATCGACTCAGTAAAGAGCAAATGGTTACGTTTTTATCGGTTGGATACGCGGCTTCTCTATCAATTGGGAGCTTTCTTGGAATGATTTCTGATTTAGTGTGAGTGATGCAGTACTTATGCACATTTTCTCATTTAGTGTGTGTGATTTTGGTTTGATCAATTGAATAAATGCTCACACTCGCCAACGTTTACTAGATACTTTCCTCCGTTTCAAAATAGCCGTCGTTTAAAGTTTCGGCAAATGTATTAAGAAAGCTAATGTAGGACTAAATTACCCTTCCAACCAATTCTGTTTTTATTAATTACTGTCGCCACTTGTGTAGATTAATGTTTGATCGAATTTAGGATTGATGGGGGTAAATATGGAAGATTAAACAAATTCTCGAAAGGGATGGTTAATTTGAAACGGAGGAAGTAGATCTTTGACAATGTTTACGAATTGAATTTATTTTGATATACTGCGATAGTAAAATGCCTTTGTTTACTCATCAAATTTATTTGTTATAGTTCTTCTTTAAAGGCTCGTTTTGCATTTGATTGAGAGTGTTTTAGTTATCACGTTTTTTTTTTTGGTGCAGAGGTCATAAGAAACTTTGTTTGTTGTTTTACTTGCTGCACTTGTTCGTGAGCATATCGAAGATAGTTATTGGAACTCCGACTATTTGGTTTACAAGCATCTTTCTTGCACTGGCTTCTTCAATATTTTCCTTCAGTTTCGAGTCGTGGATGGTAATCGAGCATGACAAGGTTGGTTTTGAACGCGTATTAATCTCTTGATATTGCATTAATTATCTTCGGCATTTATATGTTTGTTGACCTTATTTTTTGCAGCTAGGTCAACGGCAAGATTCACTGAACGATATGTTTTGGCTGATGACTTTCTTCGAGTCCGCTTCTTTCATTAGCAGCCAGGTTCTTGCAAATTATTTCGTTGATGGTAATGTGTTCAAAAACGTTAAATCTGTGTGGAGTGGAGCTTCGGTTCTGGCTTTTGTCGGTGTTTTGTTTGTTACTCGAGGTTGGAAAGAAGCCCGACAAACGGCAGCTTTGAAGGATTATCACGTTTCATTGCGTAGGCATGCTACTAGTGGTATGTGTTTCATATGTTAACATATGCAAAGAACCGAGTATTCGTTTGAAGCTCTTCGACTTGTCTATAAAGTTTTGAAATATGGAGGTGAATAACATTATTATTCCGATCTTATAGATAAAAGGATATGGATGTTATCATGGGCACAAGCCTGCGTACACTTTTCTGTTGCAGCGTTTTGGATTCTGTGGGCCCCAACTATAGTGGTAAGATTTTGAGGAGAACAATTTTTTCGTCTATTCCCCCCCCCCCCCCCCCCCCCCCCCCCCCTTTCGTATGCATTTATGATTCTTTTACTTATTTGCTTTTGGACTTGGAGTCAATGGAGAGATGGATGATGCTAAGGAATCTTTCGAAGATTTGGAAAATCAAGATAAACTGAAGTGTTCAATTTTACGAAGTATACACCGTTATGCATATTAACATGTATAGTGATTTTTTTGAAGTTAATTGTAAAAGATTACTAATGGACCCAATATTGTTACGTCTTTCATATAATTGCGAAGTAGACGATAATTTGGCTTTGTCTAATCAATGCATTGAGTTCTCATGATATAGATGCTTCTTAAAGACAGAAACTGTGTGTACGGTTTCTTTATTTATTCTATATATATTTCGATAATATTTTACTCCTCTACTGATTTACAGTCCATTTTCTCAACACTTGGCCATATTCCGTCAATGTGAATATCCTTTAAAATTATATTCTTTGTAATGTGATCATTATTTCGACATCTTTTAATATTTATTTTCGGACCTCGTAATATGATGTAGGCCGATGGAAGAGAGGCGTCATTAGGGTTGATATATCCTTGTTTGCTGGGCTCTAAGATGCTTGGCAGTACTGTATTCCCATGGTTCTTTCATGGCCCGTTAGTTATTCGTATAGAGGAATATCTAATGTACGCCTTTATTTTAATGGGCTTGGCTTTGTCGATCGTTGCCTATGATTATCAGGTCTGAAACTGCTCAAATCAATCATCGCTCGATTACTATTTGCTTAATATTTTCATCTAAAATTTTAATATTATTATTCTCAGGAAATAGGAGTTCTCGTGGCACTATTCTGCTTATTCCAGGCTTGTGTGGGCCTGGTTTTGCCGTCTCTAGCCAGAATGAGAACCATGCAAGTATTTCTTTATATATTTTCAGTTGCGAATCACCGCTTTATTAGGATGGGAAGATTCTGGTAATTTTTGGTAATTTTTTATTATTTTATTATCTCCGAATTCTGTAGGTATGTGCCGAATGAAATTCGTGGTGGAATAATGAGCTTATCTCTTGCCCCAGCAAATGCAGCTGTCGTGTTATTTCTGTTTCTGGTAAATTCATTCGTTTGTTTTTAACTCAGTTGTGCAGTAACGGATTGACCTTTTTCTTAATAGTGCCGTAATTAACTATGTACCTCGTTTACGTGCTTTTTTATTCGGTCAAATAATATTTTTTTAATTCTTGAAAACGGGGGATAAATTATGGTTTCTTGTTGATGTTGCAGAGGAGTTATCAGTACATTGGGAATTCAACTATCATTTCATTTGCTGCACTCGGGCTATTCTCTTGTGCTGGATGCATGTATATTTTCAAGAAATGGGGAAAGCAACTCCACCAAAGTAGCCACCGCCTGTGATCTATATACCCCGTTTTTCTCAGAAGTTCATTCGATCAGAGCCGTTCATTTTGGGGAATCTATTCCTGGCTCGATCAACGGCCGATCACAAGCGGTGATGAATGGCTCTCCTCATGCACGAGAAAGAAAGAAAGTCGGAGGTAATCAAAGCTGAAAAAATAATTTTCGAGGGGTAATCGAACTTTTTTTGTGAGAATTTATCGGAGATGGTTATAAGCTTACGTGTTGATTAACAAGTCATCATTTTTGTCCTGTTGATTAAGAAAAGATATATTATATAATTAGGGACACTAGTTTCATGTCTTGGTTTATATGTTTGAAGGTAAATGTAGAAATTAAGTAGCATAATTAGGATAAACCTGATGATTAAATTGTTGATTTTGGAAATCCTTTTCTATTCACATTATTGAATGTTATATTCCATTTTTTATATTTTTGTTTTGTTGATTAAATTGCGTGAAGTTTCGATAAATTATGGGAATTTAGCTCATCGTAAACAAAAAATCGACGCAGGATTGTCAGAAATTTGTGATCGAAAAGGTAAAATTTTCAAACAAATATAGCAAGAAAAGGAAGAAAAAAAACACCAACATATTTAAAAAAAAAAAAAAAAGAAGATATTTTATATCCGAATTAAATTTCATTAGTGATATATGACAAAATTGGTTTAAAAAAAAAAAAAAAAAAGTTGTCCTAAGAAGCAAGAAAACCTGTGGAGAGATGCAAAGATGAAGAGAAAATAACGTGCTGCCTTATTCCTTGCACGCTACAACCACACACTTTCTCCCTCGCCCACAAAATTATTCATAAATAAAAATAAAAATAAATAAATACAAAATAAAGATATTTATCGAGGATAATTCCACAGATAAAACCATATAGATATCCTAAAATTAAGTGGCAACTACAATTTCCTAAAATATATATTAAATAAAATAAATACAAATTATTTTCCACCACTTAAATAAGTAAATAAATTGATATTAACTATCCTGAGCTCTACTTCATCTTCTTCCCTCCAAATTCCTATTTTTTTTTTTTTTGAGAAATTAAAAAAAATCAGATGCTTCGATTAAACGTGTATTGTTCAATAATCCCAATTAATCCTACTAAACAGCCCAAAATTGTAATCCCATTAATTAAGTACAAAAGAAATGGAAGATTTTGTGTTAGGGCACTCAAAAATGAGATGAATGGCGGCAAAAATGGCGGCGGCGGCGGCGCACCTGGTCAGAGCTGGGATCCTGGCCTCGAAATTGAAGTCCCCTTTGAGCAAAGACCTGTACGTTTTTTCTCACTCTCACTGTGTGTTTTTGTGTGTGTGTGTTTTTATTTTTAATTTTTTATTTGGCAGTAAAAATTAGATTTTTGTGTTTCTATATATATATAAGCTCCATTAGCTTTTGTTTAATTGAAGCAGTCAAAATTGATTGTTCTAGTTGTTATTGGATTAATTAAAATAAAATTAATATAAATTCCCAAAAAAAAAGAGATTAATATAAAAATTAAGTAAAAATTGATTGTTGTAGTTGTAGTAGAAATTGACTGTTGTAGTTGTTATGAACCCAAAAATTGTGTGTTTTGAACTGTAATAAAATGCTTGTCGATTTCAATGAAAATAAAAATATAAAAATTGGAACTGCACAGGTGAATGAATATTCATCTCTGAAGGAGGAGACGCTGTACTCGTGGGCCGACATGGGGCCCGCGTCATTTTTCGTTCGTCTCGGCGGGCTTTGGTTGGTCACTTTCACAGTCTTGGGTGCACCTATTGCAGCTGCTAGCTTCAATCCTTCCAAGGTATTTTGACATGTGTTTTTATTACAAGAGCTGAGAAAATTCGGTTGAAGGGTTTCCGATGTTTACGGGGTTGCGTTTCTTGATTTATAAATTCCAAAAAAGTTGAGTAATTTAGAAAACGTATATAATGACTTGTGATTGCTTTAAAAGCCAAGAAAATGGTCATAGAAAATTAGTGGACCAATTTAAATCGACTTAGTCGACAACTTTGTCAATCGATTTTTAAGAATGTGTAAAGATTTCTATAAATATTTAGATTATCGATGTAAATTTAATGCTAAAAGATTGCAATCGAAAACTCTTACATATATAGAAGCTAATGTTTTTCAACTATATATACTGCAGGACCCGTTACGATTTGCCCTATCAGCGGGAACAGGAACTCTTTTTCTCGTTGCGTTGATTGTGCTAAGGATTTATTTGGTACAATTCTACTATTTTTGTGGAAAAATATTATTAAATCTAACGATTAGTGATTTGAAGATACACTGCATTTAAAATGTCCGATAATATCTAGTTACAATCTACATTTCTCGTATTGTGAATCTTTTAATAGGGATGGAGTTATGTTGGAGACCGGCTTTTATCGGCAGTCATACCGTATGAAGAAACGGGGTGGTACGATGGTCAAATGTGGGTAAAACCACCCGAGGTTAGTGCTCTATTTCTCGTTTGTTGCCACGTCATCAAAATAAATTTTATAATGAAACATTTAAACTAATTTATTTTTTTGTGTGATAATTTCTTTGATGGCTTACGATACATTTTCGTAATGTATTTTTTCTTTTCCGTTTTTGCAGATCCTTGCTCGCGATAGATTATTGGGCTCATATAAGGTAATAATCGGATAAAAAGACTAAAACGGACAAAAGTATATGCTTATAATACGATCCAATAGTCGATCAATTTTACTAGCTCAATTTATTGAATATCAAGAATTAATTCTTGAAATGATATTTATGCATTATAGGTGAAACCAGTGATCAAATTGTTGAAACAAACACTAGTAGGAACCGGAGCGTTACTCGTTGCCGCTGTTTCGTTATTTATTTTCGCCACACCGGTAGAAAATTTCGTCCAAAACTCGTTATTCCACAAAGAGAACTCGTCCGATATTTCAGCCTCAAAGACCAACACAAAGTTCAGGTTTGTTCAATAATTGAGACGACAGAAGAACCTCGTTAAAATAGAAAAAAATTCCGGTCCCGACTCGAGGACAATGCTAAAATATTGTTCGATTTTTTAAAACTTGTTATATATATGTGATAAAATTATTATAGGAAGGAGGAGCTTTTGAGATTGCCGGTGGATGTGAAGTCGGATGATGAGTTAGCGGCGGCAGCGGCAGAGGCTGCCGACGGAAGGCCGGTGTACTGCAGGGACAGGTACTACCGTGTACTAGCAGGTGGACAATACTGCAAATGGGAGGATCTGCTTAAGTGATTACACGTCGAAATTATATATATATATTTTTTTCGAATTTTTCGGAATTGTTAGTGATGATTTGTAGTGGATGGAATAATGAAGAAACAATTTGATATACATTTGAGGAAATATATTATACGTCTCAAGAGTTAGAAAGAAATTTAAAAAATATGAAATGTTTGTAAGTTTCATATTTATAATTTTATTTAATTTTACCGTGGTTGTTTATTTGTGCTTCGAGAATCGAGACGACTGATTGCTGTAGTAAAAAAAATATTCTAAAATTAAAAACATATATTGAAATGATTCGGCTGCTACAATAAAAATTGTTCCTCCAAACATATCGTCCTGTTCTCCGAAACCAATCCGAAAAGTTAATTCAACTAAATAAAATTGATGTATTTATCAAGGGTAATTTACAACTATCCATGAGGTATGTTCAAATTATGAAAAAAATCTTCATGGTTGGATAATTATATCTACCCCTTAACTATAAATCTTTTTATATATCCACATTTATGATGTCAAATTCAACATAATCATCTATTCCGTGTAATATTCTTTAATTTGTACCCGTTTTGTGCAAAAATACAGTTCCTGATGCACCACGGTCAGATATATACAATCTAAAAAACTCATCTTATGATCATCTAACTTTAAAATATGGAGCTCGAAGGGATAAAACATGCCTAAAATCGAGAATATCCTATATAATTTAGAAGATTCCGATAAATTTAAAGCCGCAAGAATGAATATGTAAAAAAATCTATAGTCGACGGAGATGATAGTAATATCGAATCAGAACATAAGGGGCGGTTGTAATTTACCAATTTATCAAGGGTAAATTACAAACACCCCCCTGAGGTATGGTTAAATTACAAAAACCCCCCTCTTGTTTGGATAATTACATCTACCCCCTCAACTATGATTTTTTCTTACCTTTATGGTGCCAAATTCAACATAGTCATCTAGATTCCGTGAAATGTGCTATAGTTTGTACTCTTTGTGTAAAAAAAATAGTTTTCGATGCACCACAAACTGATATATACAAGCTAAAAATCACATATTATGGTCATCTTGCTTCATAATGTAGAGTTTGAATGGGATAAAACGGGTACAAAAGTGATAATATTCCACATAATCTCAAAGATTCCACTAAATTTGATGAGTTGAGGGGGTGGTTGTAATTATCCAAACAAAAGGGGTATTTTTGTAATTTGGTCATACCTCAGGGGAGTGTTTGTAATTTACCAATTTATCAATTGTAGATTTTTTCATCAACCAAAGATGCCAAAAATAAGAAGAAAATATTATTTTATTTTTATTTAAGCAAAAAAAGAAATAGTAAATTTCACTGGCACCACATGTGTTAAGCCTTCATTTGCTCTACATTTGACACCTCACACCAACCAATCACACGTGGCAATCACCGCTCGCACGTGGCACCACCACACAGAAAGCATGAAACCTATAAATACTAGATTAAAAATATTAAACTGATTCAGAAGTGAAAAATGGAGAAGAAACAAGAGAGCGAAAAGAAAGAAAATTTAGAAGGGTTGCCGGTGGATACAAGCCCGTACACACAGTACAAAGATTTGGAAGATTACAAGAAACAAGGGTACGGCACACAGGGCCACCTCCAACCCAAACCAGGCCATGGTGCCGCCGGATCCACCGACGCCCCCACCGGCGGCACTGGCGGCGGTGCCGCCATAGATCCGCAGGCGCAGCTGTCGTCCACTGACGCCATAAACCGCCAAGGCGTTCCTTGATCATGTGTTAGTTTTTTCTAATGCGGATGATCGTTTAATTTGTTGTGATGACGTCATCCGATCCGGAGTTTGTGTAATAGAATCGTGCTTGTCTTTGTTTTTTTTTATTGTCTTCTTTGTGAAACATAATTTACGATAAATGTATATATATATATATATATATATATATATATATATATATATATATATATGTGAATGCATTCAATTCATACACTAAGATAAATGTAGACATATATATGTGAATGTATTCGATTCATACACTAAGAAAAATGACTTTTTACTACAATTTTTTTACACTAAAAAGTCCCGTATCTACTACCGGGCAAATGTGTAGCAAACTGATAACGGTCGTAGTAAAATGTCATTTTTCTACCTGGTGATACATGCTATATGTTGGTCTTTTCTTGCACTAAACCGAGTCGACTATAATTGGCCTTACACAAGTTTTTACACAATTTGCGTCTTAACTATACAATTATACATCAATTAAATGATACCATGATTCAAAAAGGAAAAAAAAATGAAAAAAAGAAAAAACTAATAACCCCACAAATTGATTCTACGTGCTATCCAACATACACCAAGAACAAAACTCAACAAGCACAAACCATCATATAACGAACAAAAGATATACCACGATTCTATTACACAAGAAGTCAGAAAGCACAAGTACTCGACAAATCTCAAACGACGAACACGAAATTTATGTCCGAAGAAACGAGCTTACTACAAGACCAGTACCGTTGGAACAAACATATACTTTGGTTCAATTTACAGAATACGAACAAAAGATATACCACAAGTCATACACAATAGCTACAAATAGTCAGAAAGCACAAGTACTCAGACAAATCTCAAACAACAAACACGAAAAGTATGTCCGAAGAAACGAGCTTACTACAAGACCAGTACCATTGGAACAAACATACATTGGTTCAATTTACAGAATACTAAAACTAATTATTTGGTTAAAAGTCAAAGTCCACATAGCAGCAAACAGCAGATATATCCCCAAGCGACAGAGCCCTCTAGCAAAAAAAAAACAAAAAAACAAAATTTAATATGAGTAACACTAAAAAACCAAAGCAAAAATTTATAAAAGAGATGAAGCAGACAATACCTCTTCATTTATCCTGTTTATCCTGTAGTGCAGCAGCAATTTTAAGAAGCATCTCCTTTTGTTCGAGAGAATCCGACAACAGAGTCTTCATCTTTCTATCTTGATTGGCAGCGAGAGCAGTATTCGACAAGATTAATCCTTCAATCTGTGTTTTGATCTCTTTGAGCCCATCTGTAAGCAAAGTCTTCAGCACTCCTTGTTGGGTTTTATCTATCCTACACCCGGTGAAGGTTACACCGGGTGATTTTTCACCGTTGATCTACACACACCAATGTGGGTGTGGGTGTGTTTGTGTGTATATTAATGGTAAAGATCTACCCGGTGTATTTCACCCGGTGTAGGATCTCAAAAGCCCTCCTTGTTGTGCAAGAATAAGATCGGCTTGCCCCGCAGGAATTGCGATTGCTTGCTGAGGTATCGGCTGGTTCACCTCCTCACCATTTTCGACAGATAATTGTTCCAGGACTATCGTTGTTTCAGCAACAGTAACCTCGTTCGAACCACGAGAAGACATTGTTCCTGAAAATGTGCAAGTGTCACTTAATCTATACAAAAGCGCTGAAGCACATTTCATAATCCATCGTAATTCATCTCAGATAATGAAAAAAGTAATTTCTAACGATACGGCTCTCATATAAACTGTTAGAACACGGGATTAGGATAAATAGCGTACCATGACAAAAAAAAATATACAGAACACTGAGTTACTTGTCATCACATATGATTTAAACAGATAAGACAACAAATTCAGATACATACTTCAGCTGAAACAACAACAGATACATACTTCAGCTGAAACAACGAATTCGAATACGTACTTTGGATACAAATTCAGATACATACTTCGGAAACGAATTCGGATACATACTTCAGATACGAATTCGGATACATACTTCGGATACAAATTCGGATACATACTTCGGATACGAATTCGGATACACACTTCGGATATACACTTTGGATACGAATTCAAATATAGACTTCATATACAAATTCGGATACACACTTCAGATACGAATTCGGATACACACTTCAGATACGAATTGAAATACAGACTTCATATACGAATTCGGATACACACTTCAGATACGAATTCAACTACAGACTTCAGATACGAATTCAAATATAGACTTCATATACGAATTCGGATACACACTTCAAATACGAATTCAAATATACACTTCAGATACGAATTCGGATACATACTTCAGACGAATTCATACACACTTCAGATACGAATTGAAATATAGACTTCATATACGAATTCGGATACACACTTCAGTTACGAATTCATACACACTTCAGATACGAATTCGGATACACACTTCAGATACGAATTTAGGTACATACTTCAGCTAAACAACGAATTCGTATACATACTTCAGATACGAACTTGGATACACACTTCAGATACGAATTTAGATACATACTTCAGCTAAACAACGAATTCGGATACATACTTCAGAGACGAACTCGGATACACACTTCAGATACAAATTTAGATACATACTTCAGCAAAACAACGAATTCGGATACATACTTCAGATACGAATTCACTTTAGCTAAACAACAAATTCGGAAACATACTTCAGCAAATAATTTGGATCTGATCTATAGAGAAAGAACACTGAATTAAGATAACTCTCGTAACAACCAGTTGAAGTAGAACACCGAGATTATCAGTAACGATCTAAACAGATAAAACAACAAATTCGGATTCATACTTCAGCTAATGATATGGATCTGATCTAAACATACAGAACACAGAATTATGTTAATTTTCACACCAAACAGTTCAAATAGAACAGTGAGATAATCAGTATCGCATGCGATCTGAACAAATAGAACACATAATTAAGATAATTTTCACAACAAACAGTTCAAATAGAAGCCTGAGATTATCAGAATCGCATACTGTAAAAGCTACAGATAGATCCGAGGTGATTACCTCAGAGAGAATGAGAGAGAGGAGAGAGAGAGAGAGAGAATTGACGCCGCGGAGAGGGAGAATCGACGCCTCGGAGAGAGGAGAGAGAGAATTGACGCCGGAGAGGGAAGAGAGAGAAATACTCAGACACAGAAATAGCGGGACGAAGGATTGGAGTGTATTTCAAAACTAAGTGACGACACTGCATATATATATATAAGGCTGCAAGTGTGTTGAGCGAACCTGTTTTGAACTCGGGCGATATAAGAATATAAAAAAAATACAGCGGAATAAAAAGGATAAAACTAGTTGAGCGGAGCCTGGACCGCCATTGGACGGTCCAGTAGACTTTAAGTATGTCCGAAAATAAAACAAACGAAAATAAAAGGAATAATATATTAATACGCCATTCATAGGGGATAGTTACACTTTGGTCCCTCATGTTTGGTATAATTCCACTTTTGGCCCCAATTGTTTGGTCTAATTCCACTTTGGGTCCCCATTGTTTGGTCTAATTTTACTTTTGGTAATTGCTGATACATGCTTAGTTAGCAAGTAACGGAAAACATATTTTAGGGTCAAAATTGAAATTGAATTTTTTTGGGCTGAAAAATAATTATAATTTTAAAATATACTACTTATAATAATTTTAAAATAACTTGTTTAGTTAATTTCTTATTTTATGTTTACCGTTCGAGTTGCTCTTATTAGTTGAACCGATGGATGTAAGTGTAATTTTCAAACTATGGAGGTGTAAAGTGTATTTTACCCATGATAAATATGGCAATCCAATATTTAACCATGGTAAAATTTGAGAAAGCCCACTCTAGCTTACATAACTAAAGACTAGAGTTAAGTCACAAATTTTCGACAAAACAACAGAAGCTCAACTGTTATTCAACTAAGTTGGTATTTGCAAAAAAAATTAAAAATAGATTATGAGTTTTTTTCTCACATAATCTGTTTTTAGATGTTTACAAAATCGACTTTTGCTTTTGATTCTCTTAAAATAAACTGGTTTAAACTATAATTTTAAAAGCACCCATGTACCTGTTTTTTCTATGTAAATTGATTTTCCATATTTTTTGCAAACAACACCAACTTTTAGAATTAAGCACTAATATCAACTTAACTCACAATCATTAGCTTATGCTTTTAAATAAGCTTTTGCAAACATCAACTAAACAGAAAATTTTTGTCAACTTTAACTAAAATCTAATTAGAGTATTCTCATAAGGAGTATGTATGTAGCAGATAGATACACTTTGAAGCATAATACTTCACAATTATAAACATACTACTTTCATGGATCTAGCCAACAACGAACTACTTCAGAATTATAAACATACTACTTCAGAAAATATTTGATACAAAATCAAATACCTTGATAATAATAATAGTAGTAAAAAATACGATAATAACATTAATACGAACATTCATCACTAGCTAGGTCTACGTTTGCCCGGCGAGAGAAGCTACAAATTGTTCTGTGTGGGCCCTGATGAGGTAGCAGTTAGCTATAGTCAAGTAGCTGTGGGCCCTAACAAGGTAGCTGTTTCTAGCACAAGCTTGTAAGTCATGAGTGATTAGATCCTGCAGCTCCGAAATCTTCGTCTTTAGTTGTAAAAAAGGCAGAGTCTCTAACATGTATTGTGGTAGTTCAAGAACATGCTTCCAATTACGCGGGACCGGAATTGAGGATACGATGTTCTGCTGCGGCGGTGCAGGCATCGGCAGCGGGTTAAGTGCCGCCAACATGGCGTATCCAATGCGTACTCGATTTCCCGCCGCTGCTCGTCTGACAACATCTGAAAAATTGTATAAACACAAGAATAAAGAAATTGCTCACAAGAATTATATAGAGAGAGAGAGAAAGAGAGAGAGGGGGAAAGACTCACCTTATTGAATATCTTCCGGTAAAAGAAATCAGGAACAAAAAAAGGAAAAAAATATTTAAAACTTACCAAATAATAACGAAACATAATTATATCTCGATTGTATGTCTTAAAATCTTGGACCAAAATTCAAATTCCTTTTTCTTTTCTTCCATTTATTTATAAGGAAAGTCCCATTTTATTTATTTATGTATATATTTATTTCGAATAAGCAAATTCCTAATTCGAGTCGAATTAAAATTAGATTGAAGTCGCAATTTTCGATAGTCTTTTTCCAGTAACGAAATTAGGGTTCTCTGTTTTCTTTAGGTACAATACAATAATATTTCTTTTCTTTCTCAATTAAATATCTATATTAGAAATTTTATTTATTTCTAACATCAAATTTGGTACAAAATTGTAAATATTAGCCTGCTGAACCCTTCAACAGTTTAATAAAATACTAATATATTTCGTAATTTTCATTTCATCAGTTGATTTTATTAACGTTTTTAAAAGTAAAAATTGCAATTCATTAATTGCTATGAATTATGAATTTATGATACACTCATCTAGATTTATAAATCTTTATTATATATAAAAATAGGAGACAACAACTTAAGAAACTCTAATAGCATATTTGTAAAACTTTTAAATTAATTATTAATATGAAAAGAAAAAATCATCTCCTATTTTCCAACTTTTTATAACTTTAGTTGTAAATCGGCTAGCAAAATCCTAATTCACTCGATTGGTGTTTTTTTTTATTTAAGTTTTGCGATTTCTTTGTGAATCTCTCTCTCTCTCAGACACGAAATGTGGAATTTTTTATTTTAATTATCGGAAGAGTAAAGTAAAATCTCTCTAACTCACACATCCCAATGTGAATTTCTTTTATTATAACTTATAAGTGTTTTACCCTGCCTAATTTAATTTTTTGATCTTATTTTTTTAATTTAAAGTTAACAACTAATTACTTAAATATTGCAAATATGTTTTTAATACAATTTGATTATCATATTTTTAAATATTCTTCCTTTTTGTACTGTTATCTCAGATACATATCTAACCTCATGCAATACTCTAACAACACCAGCAAATTAAATATCCTTATTCTCAGATCTCCTATGCCGCACGGACACGGATACCTGGATACGGCGATACGCGGATACGTACAAAGTGATATGACATTTTAAAAAAACTAGGATACAGACACATAGGGGATACGTGTAAATATAAAAAATATAGGGGTATATTTATAAATTATAAAAATATAGGGGTACATTTATATATTGTAAAAAATATTTATAAGTCGCCAAATTGCATAAGAGAACCGCTCGCCCTTGCTGCTCGTGTTCTTGGTCGGTCGGCTAGAGTTTTGGACTTTTGGGTGAACTCTCAAAGAAAACAGACAAAATGTGAATTACGGAGAAAATAAAATGTGTATTTTTGTTTATAAGGGCTATCTCTTAAAATATAAGAACCGTGTTTCAACTTTTTTAAAATTGCAGACACTGCTCGATACGAGTGTCCTACTTTAGTAATATTACGACACATGCTAACACGGGTGTTCGAGCCGTGTCCTAGCATGTCCAGGTGTCTGATACGAGGATTCTTCACTTTCTAAAAGTGTCCGTTGAGCATAGCAGATCTCCAATCCCATTTTATATAGTAAGTGTGCGTATTAATGTTAATTTGCCCCTCCGAACTTTAATGAGTTTTGCACTTTATCCCCATAACTAAAAAGAATGTTGTAGGATGGTCCTCATGCTCTATTATTTAGAGGAGGGGCAAAATTGTCAAGTCACCTCACATTTCACTCCTCTCACAATTCTCTCTCTGTCGTTCATTTTTGCAGGAGATGGGAAGAAGAACAATGAGGTACAGCATTTCAATTTTGAAAAGATATTCTTAATTAAAACATCAAAACACGTTGCGCACTTTTTCCCAGGCCGGCGGAATCCACCGCCGGCGCCCCCGGTCAACCAAATGAAACCGGCGGTCACTGGTGTCAATTTAGTGGTTCTAGGAAGAGTTGATCTACACCACTGATTGTTTGTCTTACATTGCCCCGCTACCACAAAATTAGTTTTCAGGTGCCTGAATTTAGTCCCTAATTTATTAATGTTTTTTCTCAAATTAGAGAAAATTTGTTTTTATCCTGATTTTTTGAGAGAGTCTAGAGAGAGAAAGAGAGAGAGAGAATCTATAGAGAGAGAGAGAGGTGTTTGCCTGATAGCTTTTTACACCTACATTTCGGATCATCTAAATTTCATTCTTAATTCATGCTATAATGTGTTCAATGTTAAACTATATTATCAGCTTGTTATGTTTTTAGACTGTTTTAGATTTGAATCATTTGACTGGATTTTATTTATTTTGGATTAAACTGTTCAAACCTGTACTTTGGGTAGTTAAAGTAATAGTTAGGAATCTACAACCCGGCTCTGATTTAGCAATATATGATATGCTTGAACGTATATTTCTGGCATGAAAATACCCGAAATGTAATAAGGAATCGCGAGGATCGTTTTTTTCAATATACACCCGGGCCCAACTGATAACCCATGTAGTCGTTTTCGGATCATGGAGTTGAACAGAAGGTCCTCTAATTTGTTCTTTAACTATCTCTTAGATGACAGCGTTTATCTAGAGTCGAGTTGATGTATTTAAACAACCTTTTTCACACTCGTCGTATTTTTTACTTGAATTGCTTTAATCTTCAGCGAAGCCGGATAGAAGTTTTGAAGAATTCAGTGGTTAGTTCATGCTATTTTCCATAAACAATGACTTGAGGTTCTTAACACCTCCAAGATTAATTTTTGTATCGATTTGCACGAGACTAGCTTAGACCTTATTCTATTAATATTTTGTAGGTCCGGCTCTCTCTACGTGCCGGATATTTTGTAGATCCGGCTTTCTCAACAACATATACAGTTTATTTATATGCGGTTCTCGTCTACTTTGGGGCACTGCTGAAATTATCACTGCAACATATTACGTGCTTTTGGACTGCTCTCGTCTGCAGATTCACATTTATACGAAAGTCTATATATTTTAATACTATAGATGTGCACCGTTCTCAATAATTAAAATCTATGATTTTCGACACTATGCTGTAGCTCGTAGAGGATTCGACATAATATATATATATGGCTGCAAGTGCAACTTGATTAGAGCATAAATCTCTGAAGCTTATAAAATTCAAAACAGTAGTGTTGATTGTTTCGACTACACGAGTGCTTTATTACTACGTCTTTGTTTAAACCGTAACCTAATTAACCAAAAACTAAATATGCATCAAATACTTTCAAGAAATCAAATAAGCCACCGCACATAATAATAATAATAATAATAGTAAAAAAATACGATAATAACTTAAATACAATCATCGCTAGGTTTACGTTTTCCGGCGAGAGAAGCCACCAATTGGTCTGTGCGGGCCCTGATGAGGTGGCAACCAGCTATAGTTAAGTAGTCATTGGCCTTAACGAGGTAGGTGTTTTTAAGATAAGCTCTCAAGTCGTGAGTGATTAGAATCTGCAGCTCCGAAATCTTCATCTTTAGTTGTAGAAAAGACATAGTCTCTAACATATATTGCGGTAGTTCAAGAACAGGCTTCCAATCAGGCGGGACCGGAATCGGGGATACAATGTTGTGCTTAACGTCTAGCCACTTTTTGTCTACTTCAGCCTTTGTGGGTGGCGGTGGTGCTGGCGGCGGCAGCCGGTTAAGTGCCGCCAGCATGGCATATTCGAGTGCGTACTTGATTTCTCGACGCTGCTCGTCAGACAACATTATTTCTTTTTCAGACAATATTATTTCTTTCTCTCGTCGATTTATTTTTTTCGTGGATACCCAGATTGTATAAACACAAACACAAGACTAAAGAAATTGGTTACAAGAACAATCATATATATATAGACTCACCTTATTCAATTATCTTCCGGCAGAAGAAATCATGAACAAAAAAAGGAAAAAGAATATTTAAAACATACCATATTATAAAGAAACATAATTATATCTCGATTGTATGTCTTAAAAATCTTTGACCAAAATTCAAATTCCTTTCTTTTATTTTCTCTTTATTTATAAGCAAAGTCCCATTTATTTATATATCTATTTCGAATAATCAAATTCCTATTCGAATAAGAATTAGAGTGAAGTCGCATATTTCGATAGTCTTTTTCCAGTAACGAAATTAGGGTTCTCTGTTTTCTTTAGGTGCAATACAATAATATTTGTTTTCTTTAGGTACTCAATTAAATATCTATAGAAAATTTATTTATTTCTAACATCAAATTTGGTACAAAATTGTAAAAATTAGCCTGCTGAACCCTTCAACAGTTTAATAAAATACAAATATATTTCGTAAATTTCATTTCATCGGTTGATTTTATTAATGTTTTTAAAACTAAATATTTCAATTCATTAATTGCTATGAGCCTATGATACATTCATCTTGATCTATAATCTTTATATATCTTTATATATAAAAGTAGGAGACAACAACTTAAGAAACTCTAATAACATGTTTGTAAATTTTTTAAATTAATTATTATTATTATTATTAAAAAAATATCATCTCCTATTTTCCAACCTTAGATGACTTTCCTTGTAAATCGACTAACAAAATCCTAATCCACTTGAATAGTGTTTCTTTTTTTCTTTCTTTTTTCTAAGTTTTGCGATTTTTTTGTAAATATCTCTCTCAACAGGGTATGTGGAATTTTTTATTTTAATTATCGGAATAGTAAAGTAAAATCTCTCTAACTCACACACCCCAATGTGAATTTTGAGTGTTTTACCCTGTCTAATTTAACTTTACTATTTTAACTAAATACTATATTTCACTGTGATGTGGAAACGTAACAATATGGTTTTATTGTCTTTAGAATAATGGAATAATAATATTGGCTCTATCATATTTATTTTATGCATAGATTAGAAAAATTCAGAAAGAAAGACAAAATAAATAAAAGAATTTTTTTATGAATAGGTCCTTCTAATGATAAATAAGGATGAACACGTTGACTCATAGAAAATGGTATCAATCTCCCATTGCGTATGGGTACTTATCAAGTATAGAATAAATCTGTTAGTGTTTGGTTTGGGAAACTCTTGTTTTACCACAATGGGCATATTTGTAGGTAAGTTCAATTGGTTCTCCATCACCAGTAATACCACAAACTGTCGAACAATTATTCAAGTTTTACCCCAATGTAAAAATACGTAGAATCTCAACAAAAGAGTTTCCCTAATCAAACATGGTTACGGTGTAGTTGAGAGAAAAAAACATAACAATACGCAGAAGCTCAACAAAAGAGTTTCCCAAATCAAACTTGGTTACGGTGTAGTTGAGAGGAAAAAACAATACGCACCAAACGAAGATCCAGAAGCACAACAATTCAAAAACCTACAAACAAGATTTGTGATATAAATCCTGAACAACAAACATCTCACAATTCAGAATCCGAATTCGCAGAAACTTAGCCAAGTCTATATTGAACTGAATATATGCATTGTATCTAAAAATATGCATGATCCCATTCAGCCAAAAATTGAATGCATGCTTCGAGATCATTCCGGTCATCTGATCCAAAGAAACGGACCTGCAATTCACAATAAGAACAAGTCAAAAAAGTAAAAAAATACAATACAATTATGAAAATACAGGCATTTGTAAATCTCTACTCATAGGCCACCAAAGTAATGTACCAGAATTTGATAATGTATCAGTAAAAATATTTCAGGGAAAACAAAAAAGACAACAAAAATAGTACAAGGATGAAAGTAGAGACAATTGTAATATTCGACACCTACACTGCCAAATTAATATCTCACACGTTTAAGCCACACAGTTTTATTGTGTATCACTAAACAACTTAGACATTAGAATCAGAACAAGGGCATCACAGAACATCTAAACTTGTAGATTGCGCTACTTTTCAACAACGCAATGTTGAGAACAAGATAAGTTACTTTATCAAGAATTTATTATTGAAAAAGATAAATTGCGAATAAACCGAATTCTTTAAATAACACATAAAAAGATGATAAAATAAATTGCGAATAAAATGAATTGTATAAATAACATGAAAAATGGAGATAGATATACCTATTTATCTTTCACGAGTGCTTCCAAAATCATATCCAGCTTCTTGCTTTGAGCTCCAACTTCAGCGGTTAAAGTGTCCAGCAGAGCCATCACCTATTCTTCCAGCCTTGCAACTACAGTCCCAAAACGTATTTAATCACCATTCAAATTGCCAACAAGTTCGTTCAAATGATTTACACAGTTGAAAAGCACATTCAAGAGGTCAGACTCGAAATGACGTTGTTCAGAAATTATTGCTTCATTTGAAATGGCAAGGGCTTGAAGCATCTCTTGCATGTTGACTAGACGGGCAACGATTTCTTGAATCGCGTTTTCATGGGGTTATTCACCGGAGGATCTTGTTTTGGGATTAGGCAGAGGGACCTGTTGCTGATTCCAAAGAGGTTCCGGTTGACCGCAACGGGGCATCAATTGGGGGAAGGCCCTGGTCAATCACCTCAACGTCTTCATCAACGGACATCGCATTCGAACCAACCGATTCAGACTCCATAGGCCTTGTGAAATTCGTAATTTACAATATACAGAACAATAAACCACTATTAAATTCGTAATCGTGATTTCAATAGCACCCAAGGAAGCATGTTATATACAAATTAATCCTAAATTTGTTAAGCTTTTTGTTTCACTCAGTGATTATGTTCGTAAATTGGATGCGTGGGCGTTATGTAATTTTGGCGGTCATTCTCAGAAACGTCATGACCTCTCCTCGATTCTTTGCTAACCTCTCCTCGATTATTTGCTCAGTAATGAAAATGCAGAGCTTCCAATGCTGAGAATTTTTTTTCTTTTTAATATCAAAATAAAAAGAATTCTAAATGAGAGTGTTTAAATAGTAATATATGCATCTTAAAGAAGAGCTTAGATTAGTTATATAATCAAGAAAAATAACCTACAAAGAAAACTGTTCATTCTAAAATATTCAAACAAAAATAAATATGTTGTTCAAAAAGTTCTAGAAGAGAACTTACTTAGAATTCTTTACAAATAATATTCATTTAAGAGGTTCTAGATGATATTTTAGAATGAAACAATAAAACAGAGAGGAAGGGTGTTTTCGTCTTATAATAATTAGCTAATTGGTAAATTAGCCTTTGTCCTGATTTTAAAGGATATTACTTACCGCTTTCGGGGCGAGAATATAAATTGTGTCCTTAATAGTATGGGGTTTCGGAGCAACGAAAAAAACCCCTTGTTTGGGTAATTGCAGCCATTCCCTCTTTTGAAATATTTTTACATATAATTTATGTAATTCGGTTATTTACCAAACCAAATCATATATTCAGTTCGGTAAGCGGTTTGAAATGTTGGCGTATCGAAATTTCGGTTCGTACCTGTAGATTTATATGCCTATAGAAATCAATTAACCTAAGTTGTAACAGTTAAGTTGTGGAAACAATATTCAGTTACAACTATAATTCTTGTGTTAACACAGTTATAAACTACTTAAAGCAAATAAATGAACACAAGAAATTAACGTGGTTCAGACACAAATGTGCCCTACATCCACGTGGACCTGCAAACACGATTTTACTAGTTCAGATTCACAGTGTACATTAATAGGACTTATTAAAAATAATAAAGACTCCCTCTTTAATTTTTACGTCGTTCTTGTACACAACTCGAACTCCGTATCTCTCTCTACAGCAGCTCCACTCCGCGTGCCTTGAACTTTCTTCAAGCCTGAACTCCCTTCAGAAAACGCAGCTGATCTCCCTTGAGATCTATACAACAAATCTATATATGTTGGCACAATGCAACGATGGCACAGTCTTGCTCCGCAGAACGCCTTGGCAAAGCTTCGATGCTATGAAGTGGTTTTTCTCCCAAAAAAATGCCCACGGTTCTTGTATGTCTTGGAGGCTTATATAGCCACGAAAATAAGCCCTAAGACCTAACTTGAACCCCAAGAAATCTATTTAACTAGGTAATAGAATCCTAGTTGATTTCTACTTCTATTCTAGATAAGTACAAAAGATACCTAACTAGAATAAAATACATGGAAATAAATCTAAGTCCTAATAGAAGTATTATAAGAATATGACTCTAATAAATTCCAAAATAAACATGGAAAACAAATCTTTGCCAATCTTTTAATTCCAAAAACTCGGTGGATTTCCTTAATCTTCAATAGTCGGAAATCTCGCGCCAACAATCTCCCCATTTGGCATAGATTGGTCAGAATCCATGTTTAACAAGAACTCCCCATGCAGATAAGATTTTCTCCCCCTTCAGAAATGATTAACTCCCCCTGCATCATATACTGTTAGCACAATACAAGTTGCAACACATAGATGTTGTAACAGAGAAATTTCCTGCAACACAAAGTTATCCAAAAAAAGCCCAATGCACAAAATAAAGATAACTAAGGTTATATCCAAAAGACAGGAGAGTAATCATAACCATAACAGTCCTAAATAAGACATACATTTAAGCAGTTCAAAAAGGACAACAAAAAGGTTATCAAGGAAACTTCCCTTAATAATCATAGTCGGAGAGCAGATCATTATCATGAGAACTGCTGGATGCTTTGCCTTGCTGTTGTGGACTGCTACTTCCTCATTGAAGTTTCTCCCTTGTGTATGGCAGTTTTTGCTGGAGAATCTGGAGTTGTTGCTACTCCCCCTTTCTGACCAGACTGTGCCAAAGTTGCAAATTGTTCATGTATGGCTGGGAGAACAGATGGAATGTTCACGTGAATTTTTGTGAAATCCTCGTTGATACAACCAATTTCAGGAGCAATCAGATGTCATGGGAACAGATTCATAAAGTGAACTCTTCTTCGCCTTGAGAGCAACCTCTAATAAATGTGGTGACAAGGAATGTTAGATCAACAAGGGAAAATGTAGGCATCACTCCAACTTTTTCTGCGAGAGTTAGCAAGAGCTCAATTTTGAGCAAATAGGTACTTCCCAATGTTGATAAAAATAGCATGAGTGACGCTTCAGAGAAACCCAACATACATTAATCACACGGCTATGGTGTCATTGACACAAAGGGCTTAACAGTGATTTGATTCTTACACCGGTAAAAATCTTTATTCAAATCAGGAGCCACATTGAAAAATTTCCCTTCGCAAGTAACCGCGAGACCCAACAACGGAGAATCAATAGAAAGTTAGGATTCCGTGAAGATTCTGATGACTCAGGTCTCAGATCTAGTTGGATGTACGGCAGTAAAGGTAGCATAAGTCTGCTCAGAAAGAGATTGGTGGCCACTCGAAGCGTATGACTCATCCTCAAGACCATAATTGCTCTCAAACTTCCTTTGAGGCCGGCGAAGCTGCACATGGGCGCTGAAAATAGCTTCTTCAATTGCGACATGGTCTTCACCACCGACGTCTTCTGCCTTAGACATGGAATGATCACTTTCAACCAGAATATTGTCCACCGGATCAGAGACAACACCTTATTTGGAGCTTGGGGCTGGTGACTGCGATGTGTGAGTATGGGCTCCGAATTGTGGCCACGAGAGAGATGGGAACTACATAGACCACTATTGTCGTTACAGACCTTGACGTTTTTCCAGACTTCTTGTCGGACGGCGATGCACAGTTGTTTGTGCTTCCTCATTTCAGACCCCTCGACCGATTTGTCTCTTTTCATAGTAAATCAGTGGAGCACAGAAAAGAGAAGAGACGAGTAGCTTTCGAAAAACATAGAGAGATATTGGAGAGAGAGAGGTCGAGTATAAGAAATATTGAGAAATCCTAGAAGCCCTAAAGATAGGATGATAACAGATCCCACAAACATCATGATAAAACAGAAGTATATTCCCACACGCTTCTTCAGAGATTCGAACATATCACGTATCAAGACAGCCATGTGTCAACAGTCAGCCAGAGGCCACAATAAGCTCAGAAACCCTAGATTTCCAGAGATGTAAAAAAATGAAGTATATATATATATATATATATATATATATATATATATATATATATATATATATATATATATATATATATATATATATATATATAGGGATATTGCAGCAGTATGTAGAACCCAAGTTTTACAAGGAAAGAAAACCAAGGAGGTCACAAGAGCAAAAATGTAGAGTGCCTTGTTTTCAAGGACTAACCAAAAGAACTGAGCAAGACACGATAGAATGCCACCAACATGCTCTTGAATGCACGATATACCTAGAGCCCCATGACCATACTCAAGAAATCATAAATTACGTATTTTAATGGGGTTATGAATGCATATGCGATTAGCACAACAATTCGATCGTGAACTTCAAGAAGAATTTCACTAATACATACCTGAACAACATCCAAAAAATCACACCCCTTTTTTTTTTGGCAAAAATCCATAGATTCATTTTTTTTTTTTTTTTGTGATTTGTTGACATGAAGTTCAACCAAATATTAGGAGGGCAACCTTCTTAAGAATTCACATAGCTTTTAATAAGAAGTCGGGAATGCATATGCAAATGGCATAATTCTTCCTATAGGAGTATGATCTTTGAGATGAATGAGGCCATATGCATTGATCACTCCCGATAGAGGGGGCAACACACTTCTATCGGAACTTACCGCGGAAACAAAAGGTTAATCCACAAAAACTAGCAAACCACATTTAGTCAAAATGATACCTCCATCACTACTATTCCAAGCAAAACAAGGATTAATATAAGCTGTGCGATGTTATCACATAAGAATGTGACACATAATATGTCCGATTAGTAGATCAAGTGCAATCCGGACAAAATAAAAAGATGATTGCACTATCATTTTTATAGCTTAATTTTGCACATTGCAAATTCCAAGCGCTTTACGCAAGGAATCAAATCTAAGGAAATCCAGGGGTTTTGTGAAAATATCAACCAACTAATTGTCTGTGGACACATAGTCTATGGCCACACGTTTCTGTTCTACTAAGTTCCTCATGAAATGAAGACGAATATCTCTATGTTTTGTCCTAGAGTGCTGAACATGAATTTTTGAAATATTTATGGCACTCTCATTATCACAAAAGACATGCAACTCTTTTTCACGAAAGCCATAGATAGACATTTAACATATGTTGCATCCAAAGGAGTTGAGTGCAACATCTACCTGCAGCTATGTATTCAGACGCAGCACTAGATAAGGAAATTGAATTTTGTTTCTTACTGTACCAAGATACCAAATTGTTACCCATGTAGAAACAATCTTCTATAGTGTTTTTTCTGTCATCCACATCTCCTGTCCAGTCAACATCACTGTTCCCTTCTTTACCAGTGGTGTCATCATATGTCGGAACTGATACTTCTGTGATTTTGTCTTCTGGTATTTCTCTTCCAATGCTCTCAATTTGTTTCCACATTAGAAAGTCGCCACATAAATCTGGTGTACTGGAGTTTAGTTGGGGAACACTTTTCACACAACCTTCTCTTTTCACAAAGGCCTTGTTTCCATCACCAAGAGTAACTTGTCCACCGGACACATTATGCAGGTTCTATAAGTAATTAGGTACACATGTCATATGCTTGGAGCAACCACTATCAAAATACCAAGAGTTAGTAGTACATGTTTTTAAAGAAAGAATAGCAGGAAAGTAGTTTGCATTATACTTATTCATCCATTTATTTTCAGAGTATCTTCTTTGGGAATTGTGATTCCATACAGCGGAATTGGATGATTGATATGTTAAACTCTTATTAATCAATTTCCATCTTTTAAAGCATTTTGGCCTAACATGTCCTACTTTGTGACAGAAATGACAAGTTGGCACCAACTTTTTTGTATAAGACTGTGAGGCAACATGTTGTGGAGTAGGTTTGACAATATTATTCACAAAATTAATTTTTCGATTCGGATTAGGTTTACCATCGAACTTACTCCCAATATAGCCAAGACCAAGTTTATCAGGATTTGAGGGATGAGCATTTAAAATTTCTTCTAACCTGTTTGAAGGAAGAATCGCAGTGCAATTTAACTTACTGACTGATGCCTCTAACGTTGTTGCAACTAGGGTGTTGTCACGCTTGAGGTAGGGTTCAACATTTTTCTTTGGAGCAGGATTTCTCCTGATCTGCCTTGCTTTATTGCAATCGTAGTTTTGCAAATGTCTCAGCAATTCTTTTAGATTGTCAATATCCTTTAGGGCAAAATCTTGTTTTACCTCCAGTACCTCATTTTCTAATTCGAGCTCATCGATTCTGGCCTTCAGTTTGACTTTAACTGCTTCATTCTCCTCTCCCAGTTCCTTCACTTTCTCCTTTAAACACCTGTTTTCATCACCAACCTCATGACATTGCTTTAGAAGATCGTTCAGTTGCTGTTGAATCTTCTCAATGGAGCATTCTTCATCATCCTCTGAATCTTCTTCTCTTGTGGACAAAAAAGTTGTGTTTAGATTTCTATGATTCTCGAGATTACGAGTAGCATACCTGAGGTGTGGTGGCTTAGTGTATGTGATATCACTCCGTGTTACTTCAGTGTTCCTAAGGTGTGACGGCTCAGTGCATGTCACATCAGTAACCCTGCATGTATCACAGAAGTCAATACTTGTTTCAGCATCACTCGCTTCACTGTAATCATCAGATTCAGAGTTATTGTCACTCCAGGTTGTAGCAAGTGATTTTCCTTGCTTCTTCAGAGTGTTTGCATATTCAGCTTGAATATGACCATAGCCACGACATTCTCTACATTGAATCCCCTTCCTGACTTCTTGCTTGTTTGTAGGACTTCTGGGTTTTCTTTCAAAACTTGTAAGATGTCCATTCCCATTCACGAGTTTTCCGAAGTTTTTAGCTATTAGAGACATGGATTTTGTTAGCTTGACTTTGAGTGTTGTCATGGGAACTGGGGGCACTGACGAAGTTGTCACAGCGACTGTTTGTAGAGCAATTTTTCTTTCATTATCCATCTTGCTGATATTCAACTTGTTCTCAAATGTCTGCAAATTTCCGATAAGATCTTCCAGTCGCAATGAGTCTACATAACTTGCTTCCTCAATAGCTGTGACCTTGTATGCGAATCGGTCTGGCATTGATCTCAACACTTTACGAACAAGCTTGACTTCGGAATAGGTTTCACCAAGCCCATGAGCTCCATTGAATATGGCATTCAATGCTTTGGAATTCATATTTGCGGCAATTTGTTCAGTTTTGCTCCACTCTTTTTCATGTTTCTCAGTTTGAATTCCTTTTTCATCTGTGGCAACAGGTCGTTTCCAGCCAGTCAGAACTGTGCGCCATGCCACTTCATCCATTGACTTGATGAACATCTTCATCTTGGTCTTCCAATAAGAGTAATTGGTTCCAGTAAGCAGTGGTGGGCGAGTCGTTGAATCGCCTCCCATATGAGCATTCATATTTCCTATGGAAGATAAATGGCAAATAAATCAAATTCCCAAAATCACACACTATGTATATCTAGTGAGAGGCTCTTGATGCCAATTGTAGATTTATATGCCTATAGAAATCAATTAACCTAAGTTGTAATAGTTAAGTTGTGGAAACAGTATTTAGTTACAACTATAATTCTTGTGTTAACACAGTTATAAACTACTTAAAACAAATAAATGAACACAAGAAATTAATGTGGTTCAGACACAAATGTGCCCTACATCCACGTGGACCTGCAAACACGATTTCACTAGTTCAGATTTACAGTGTACATTAATAGGACTTATTAAAAATAATAAAGACTCCCTCTTTAATTTTTACGCCGTTCTTGTACACAACTCGAACTCCGTATCTCTCTCTACAGCAGCTCCACTCCGCGTGCCTTGAACTTTCTTCAAGCCTGAACTCCCTTCAGAAAACGCAGCTGTCAACAACATCAATATTATTATTTTTTTGGGGTTTTTGTTTTGTTTGAGTTATTCACGGAGTAACGTAATAATATTACTGTCTATTATTGTAATATTACTGTAAACACAATAATATTACTGTGGTTGACGGTAATATTACTGTTGTTATAGTAATATTGATGTCAACCACATCAATATTATTATTTTGTTTGGATTTTTTGTTTGTTTGAGTTATTCACGGAGTAACGTAATAATATTACTGTCTATTATTGTAATATTACTGTGGTTGACGGTAATATTACTGTTGCTATAGTAATATTACTGTCACTCACAGTAATATTAATTCTTTTGGTTTTTTTATTATGTTTACATTTGTTGAACGGTCAACATAGTAATATTACTTTATTACACAATAATAATGAGTTTTGTTGTGTTAATATTAATGTGCTAGAGATTAATATAGCAATATTACTGTGTTAAACTATAGTTTAGTTAATTTTACTGTGTTTAACAGTAATATAGTTAATATTACTGTCAATCACAGCAATATTGCTGTTTAAACGGAAAAAAAAAGTTACAGAAAAAAAAAAAGAAGAGAAAAAAGAAAAAAAAGGTTAAAAAGTCAACGCCGGAATCCGGCGGAAAAAAAAAAAGTTTTTGAATTTTTTTTTTTTGAAAAAAAGAAAGTTTTGGGTCAAAATTGAATAATTTATGAAATTTGGGGTCAAATTGAAGTTAAATTAAGTTAAGGATGAAATTGGAGCATATTAAAGTATGAGGAGTTATTTTAGTCCTTTACAAAAATCTGGAGCATGTGTGGTCTTATTGGTAAAGGAGATTTTTGTCTGAATCTCTTTATGAATAAGTACCCATTGATGGGCTTATTTGTAATATGCCCTTTAAACAAACCCTCAAAATTATATAATTGTCAATGTTTCTGTCTATTATAAAAAAAAAAATTAATCCTCCATTACTTATAGCTTGCATGAAGAAGAAGTAAGTTTCTGTCTATTATGTTTTCCGATAAACTATCTCAAAGCTTCGTAATTAGCTGAAATCTTGCAACTGAATTAGCTGAAATCTTGCAACTGATCGATTTATATTAGCAATTGTGGTCAAAAATCCAGAAACTAAATCATACAATGTAATATTTGTAACTAATGGTCATTATTCACGCGATATATATATTATCTTCAGTTTTTCCACTAAATAATATTCAATAAATAAATGGAAATTGCAAATTTCCCACCAAATAATATACAATGTATTTATCGCAACAATTTCCTATAGTGTCATTATTTCAGTCTCTTTGTTTCATCGCAAAAATTGGTTTTCCAACCCTCTATTTTCGTCGTGATTTTTTGGACCAGGCCATCAAGGTAAATGTCCTTCCCTCTACCCGGATACAATGGAGCATCAAGATATATTAATGGAAACTTCGAAGAAGCATAAAAACCACTCTTCTGGAAGTTGATCTGTTGACTGGAAGATCTCGCGCATAATTTTGTTAACCCCATGGCCTTCATTGTCCGCGGTAGAAACCGCCACTCCACTCTGTAATATGCGTTCGACACGTCAAATTTAAAAATCACATTCCCACCTTGAACTTTCCTGTCTAGATCCCCTAACAATTTTTGAGCCAAAAGCAAAATTATCTAGATATTTAAATTATTTATCTGATCGAGCTTAATGTGGGTTGAGCCTTTGTAACTCAAACTCGGTGTATTAAATTTTCGGGTTTAATAGACTGACTCAAACTCGGCCTACAACTCACAATAACTAATCTCGGCTCAAATAAAATCGGGCCGTGTCATCGAGCCCGGATCAATTGACAATTCTACCAAAAGTCAAAGTAGTAATAATAATAATAATAATAATAATAATAATAATAATAATAATAAAAGACACAACCACGGGTCGGACCCGCCAGGTCTGGGTCCGACTTTTAGGCAACCCGAAACTGACCCGTGGGGAGGCGGGTCCACCCGGGTCTGGGTCGGGTCCGGATCCAAACCGGTTTTCATTTTTTTTCCACGAAATTACAAGAAAAAGAAAAAAAAAGTAAACTGAAACCTGAAAAAACTTGAGCTTAACTTAAAAAATAAAAAAAACAAAAAAAAAACGTAAAGGGTTGAATTTAAACACTAAACAATTTTAGAAATATTAAAACAAATAAGACGTTGAAAAATAAAATGAAGGTTGTGAACATGAATTGGTGAAGATTGGATTGGGGTATTTATAAATAAAAATAATAATTGAGAGATTTTTAAAAATTATAAGTTCAAATGTCAAACTTCAAATAATATTCAAAATTCAGTCTTTCTTTTAAATTACACAGGTTGAACTGTAATTCTTTATATTTTTCAAAATTAAATATATATGAATTTTTATTAGTATAGATTTTTAATATTAATAATAGTGAATATGATAATTAATAATTTATTAAAACGTTAGTTATAAAATTATTA